>NC_141078.1:23808900-24006400 GCF_041138505.1 Cibotium barometz | reverse complement strand
GTGCTGTTATGGGAAGTTGGGCTCCCTCTCTGGGCTTTCATGCACGGGGCAGAGTGTGCTAATAAAGCAGTAAAAGGAACAGAGAAAAATAGCTTTTATTTTCACACCTCAAGCTCAAAGGCGTCACTCTTTTTCAGCCATTGGTCTGCGTCAGGCAGCGTGAGAGTACTCCTACTACAGGTCCGTTAAGCAAGCGATAAGGTACAACTTTTTTTGTGGATTAAAAAATAATTATTTTTTTGATGTAGGTGGAGCGTGAGGATTGTGAAGACTGTGTACACCAGGCGAAGCTCTACATGCCAAACGTGTGACGGCGTGTGAAGTTTTTCCTTGCCAAACTTGTGGCCTTGGTACAGTACCACCTAGAAACATTGAGCTTCCTATCGTCAAAGCTCAGCCTTTGGCTTATGCTAGGAAATAGCTCAAGAGTCAAGACAGAAGCTCCGTTTTTGGGCGTCTTTTAGAATCTTACCTCCAAATCAGGGCTCCACCCAGCTGCACACTCGCCTTCTTTACTCGCCTACAAAGCGCACACAATTCTCCCCTCGAGTCCTCATCAGTTCTCACCCACTACCACCTTTTTGGCCAAAAAGCATGCTTCTGTTTGTGATGGCGCAGCAGCACTAGATTATACCCAATCTGACGCTGTACTCCCTCCTTTACACTTTGCTCAACTTTTGCCCCTCCTGTCTGTGTAGTGTATTATTCTCTCCGTTTGGCTTTTTAGTCTTAACGCATTTTGCAGAGAGAGATAGAGAGAGATGGGATCTTGTTTCAGCAAACGCAAGAAGAGCGATGCTGCTGTAACGCACGATGCCTCGCCTCGAACGAGCTTCAGCTTGAGCTGCAAAGAATTAGCTGCAACACCAGCGCTGCCTGTACAGAAGCCAAGCAATGACATGGTGGGGGTTATGACCAAGAATTCTGCACCATTATTAACCACCAATAACCGCTCTTCTTCTCTGAAGAAATCCGAGAGCAAGAAGGCTCCTTGCAAACATCAACAGGAGCACTTGCAGCCACGTGAGGAGAATAGTCACTCTGCTTTGAAAAAGAAGAACGTAGTGTTAGGGTTCAATTCCGAGCCAAGCACCTGTGTAGACGAGAGAACTCTTCAATGCCACCATAGCAATGAAGCTTCTCTTTCTGCATACAAGCCACCTCTTCGTCAAGATGGAGGCGAGCCTTCGGATTCGCCCAATGAAGCTTCTCTTTCTGCAGGCAAGCCACCTCGTCTTCCAGATGGAGGCGAGCCTGTGGATTCGCCCAATTTGTCGCTTGCAGAGCAGAACGATCCACCAGACTTTCCACCTGAGCTAATGGACAGTAATGCCAATGGCGGCAACGTTAATCAGGTAAGTGAAATTATTTCCCAAGTCTTTTTCAAAGCCTAATTAAAACGCCTCTCTTGTAAGTTTATGGTGAGATTATTGCTTTTTAAGCCTTTTCAATGTTCTTATTATTATGGTTTAGGGATATTATAGTGACTTAAGGTGCTTATTTTCCTTAATTTGGCACCATTGCCGGTGTTGTTGAGCAGGTTGAGGAGGTGCTCCTCGCTTTTGATGATGAGTCTGTGATAGAGGATGGTGAAGCGGGCACTCTGAAGGCAACTCTGGCAAAGCTCAAACGTTCCCGCTCGTGCGAGGAGTCCATGCGTTCGGACAACAAGCGTCCTCTACGACGGAAATCCTTTCAAGAGACAACCACAATTAGGCCCAGCAGCAAACTGGAGACCATCTCAGAACCCAACCCTGGTATTTCTCGCAGGCCATCTCACGAGTTTGGCACAACTAAGTATCTAGAAGGGCTACATTTAGTGGACTTTTTACCATCCAAATCAGCTCAGAGTGAAGCACAGCAGAACGCTAATGATACCAGAGCGAGGGGCAAAGGTCATAAGCCCAAGGTGTCGGACTTGCAACATGAGAGTAACGGCCTCTCTGCAGATTTCTTTGAACTGAAAAACCGTTACCTTTCCTCTTGCTCTGCTGTGGCCTCTCCACCAGCTAGCCATGACGGCTCATCAGTAACGCTCTGCTGCAATTCTGGTGATGGTATGGTGAGCAGTTTTGCTGTCATGCACTCTAGGGCCTCCTCCTTGGACGCTGCTGAGCAACCGGAGGTGGTGAACTTTTTCCATTCTAGGCACGAGGTAAACGAGTTCTACTCTAGACACCCACCAATCTCAGCAGTAGAGGAAGAAGAAGATGAAGAGGAGTGCAGCTCAGATGACTCGGAGACCTTCGAGTTCAAGCAAGCAGTCTCTGTTTTCTCCCAGGAAGACACGCGGTCTCATCACATGCAAAACCAAGAGCAAGTTAGAAAGCCCATACTAGAGGAGCAAGAAGAAGAAGAAGAGGATGACGAGTTGGGCAGGTTTAATGAGCTCTCTGTGGTGTCAACAGGGGATGCAGTGCTGTTTGCAGGCTCTAATTCTGAGGAGTTCGATCTATTCCCTTCGAAATCTTATCTTCGGGGCAGCTCATTAAAGACTGGTAATTCTGCATTAGAGGCTACTAATCATGATGATTATCATAATCATTTAAAGAAGCTTGGAGAAGAGGAGCAGCAGAGAGAGCAACAGGGCTCACTCTCTGTGGAGGACATAATTTCCTTGCTGGAGAGCGAGGAGCTAGACGAGGAGGTGCTGCTATCTTTCCTCAACGTAGCCAGGAACACGAGTGGGGGGGGCAACGCCTCGTGCCCTGCATCCGACGTGGCATCCGAGGCGGGGTCCTTCGAGTTCAAGGTGAAGTCAGCGGGGTCCACCCCACACTCGACCCCGTCGACGCCCATGCTGTCGGCGGGGTCCACCCCCAAGCGCATCACGCAGCTCAGCCCCCTCGCCCTCACCCCTGAAGAGATTGCTGAGATTTGGGGGATTTTTGAGCAAAGGCAACAAGCCCTTTCCTACCAAACCTAATTTTTAGCCCTCATTTTTGTTTAGTTCCCATTTAATTACTAATGTTATCCATAATCAAGGCCCATGCCAGCTCAAGGGAAAAGACAAGCCTTGAACCCTTGGCTCGCCTCCAAAATCTACACACTTTTTATAAAAAAAAAAAACACTTTTGCCTCTTCATCAATGCACGCAAACCTGCTTAGCTGTGGGGGTCTACCATACCTTGGTTCGACGGTGTACCATATATCACAAATCACATCACCTTCTTGAACAACCAATAGTTTTCTGCTTAGAGTGTTTTGTATGCCCCCCCCCCCAAAAAAAAAGCCAAAACCTTTAATGTTAACATAAAAAGCTGACACAAACCCCGATTCTAAATGCTGTCCCTCTTGCGCATTGTTTAGACGCAGATGCACGTTTGTATTTGACGGGGTTCCTAACATGAGAGCATGTGTATAGAGCGCATCCATTTGCATGTTTGTGTCGCTAGTTTTTTGTACGTCTTAATGAAACTGTTGTACACATGTTGTGAAGCTCAAATTCACACCAAAACTGCGAGCAGTGCCAATTACCAACTGTATAAAGGGTAATGTGCGGGGGAGAGAGAGAGAGAAGAAAAAAGCATCTAAAAGATGGTAATCCTTTGAATTTTAAAGGCTTAGAATGTCTTGGCTTTTGTGGAAGGGTAAGAAAAAACGAACTAGAGGATGTGTTTTTGTTTCTCAATGAAAAAACATAACATTAAAAGATGACTAGGGTTAAGAAGTATTAGACAGCTTAGGGACTCTTTTGGACAACGTTATTCACAATTTCAAAAGCATGTTAGTGTGCATAATGAGTAATGGTCACATGAAGCTTGGGCTCGAGGAACTCTTGTGGACAACGTTATTCAAAATTTCAAAAGCATGTTAGTGTGCATAATGATCAATGCTCACGTGAATTATATTTGAAAATCGCATTACTCTTTGTTAATTATTCTATATTCATAGAGCACTAATAGGTTGATAATTCATTGTCATAGTTACAAGGTAGTAACATGTATAACTATATGGAACCATTACAAAAAATTTGGACTCTCCTCATGTATTGTACTATGTACATTCAAAATGTAAAATCCTAGGAAGATGCTCAAATTTAAAAGCATGTTAGTGTTCTTATTATTAAGCAATGACAGACATAGCTAGTCTAGTCAATGAAATCACATGTATTATGTTTGAAAATCACACAACTCTTTGTTAATAATCAATCCATATTCATAGGTCACTAATAGGTTGATAATTCATTCTCATAGTGACTAGGAAGAAGCATGTACAACTTAATGGTTTGAGCAAAAGAAATTGATTTTAATTGCTCAATCAATACAAGAATAAGAATGTTGTTAGAAGTGCACTTGTTAGAATTTTATAACTAATAATCGAGAGCCAAGGATGATGCTTTGATTGGATATAGAAAAAGATGCCTCTCACACAATCCTTGCACAATATGTTAACTAACCAGCACTAGTCCTTAATTAAGTTACATTATAATAATTTAAATTAATATTTGATTATAATAACACTTCTTCTATATATATATGTGTAAAAAGACTATAAACAAGGAATGGTTTAGAGGTGGCATGATTCTCTCCTTAAATTTATAAACATAGGGAAACGTACTCTTCTCAATTTACTGAGATACAAATGTAGAGAATATATTGGTATAAGGTGGCACAATTCTCTTCTTAAATTTATAAACATAGGGAAACATACTCTTCTCAATTTACTGTTATAAGTGTAAAGACTACATTCGTTTTCAAAGCGCAGCATAACATGCAAAATTATACTAACATTGTTGTTGTCGACTAGAATTCCTTATTTTTTTTCTTTCATTGCTAGGTAGTAACTTCTTGCTATCTCAAATTGCCTAAAGATGTTAAAATATAACGAATAAAAAGAGTTAAAAGTAGAGATGAGAAAGAGGAAGTAGACTAACATTTTCTTGCTCATTTTAATCTTCTTTATATTATAACAAGTCGCATAAAAAAATGCAATGTGACCACAAAGAAGGTGTCGATAGAAATTGATGGTGCCCGCAATTTGCACCTATATAATGAGTGTTTTAATCATCATTTCTTAATGCCAATAGTACATGTATATATTTTATTATATTTTCGATGAATTAATAATCGTACAAAATATGCTTGATTTAAATGTGTGTAGGAATCGGCTTAATGGAATGTACGAGTGTACACAAGGTTATTATATATGTGCGAGTGTCCACAATGTTATTATATATATGCGAGTGTGCACAAAGTTATTTCATGTGTAAAGACCCAATAGTATTTATATTTGGGCAACGTTTTTTATATGTACAAATGTTAGGAACTTTCATATTTTTTATGAATACAATTCTCTAAATTCTCAAGTCATGTAAGTGGAGCTACACACTTGAGGGGGGAGATTGCACCCTTTCTTGTCTTGTGTTGTACACTCTATCCCTATCTCTTGTTAATAATTTATTTCCTGTTTACTTTTATTCAATTGGTATTCAATTATTGAAAGTATTGAGCATGTGGTATTTGAATTAAATCAATTCTTGCAAGTTTATTTTAAATTCTATCTTCCTAGAAAATTAGATTCGTGATAGTGGTATCAGAGCTAGATCTAGTAAGATGGAGACAAGAATTGAAATATTAAAAGCTTAATTCAAAGGATTTTAAAGAGTTCTATCTATTATCCAAGGGGCAAAGACCAAAGGATAAGAAAAGGGTGGCAAAGCACTTTGTAGAAAACCATAAAACTACTTTCTTCTTGAAAAGAGGTTTTCCCAAATCTATAATCGATCCAACCGTATGGATTGAATGAGCTTTTGAAGGAGAAATTAGTCTCAAACTTCTATTATGAAGGAAGTGATGTATGGAATTAATTTGATGGTATGGGACATCAGATTGGTTTCATATACTTACTCTAGACACATTTATGTCTTCTATCTTTTACCATCTCATGTCTATATGTGTGATTCGCCCATGTGGTATGGGACACTTAGACTTGTTTTATTAGTATGTTGATGGAGCCACCAATGGGGATTAAAGAAAGAGGGAAGTGTCAAAAACTAGTGAATTATTAAAGAATTCACAGTTCTTGGCTTAGGTGGAGTAGAGTAACAATGCATAAGACACTATATTCATTGTAATCATAGAGAAATTGATTTTTATATTATGCATAATTGACTTTCATGCATAATGTTGGAATTAATTGATATGTAATTGTTTAAATAATGTGGACAATGTCCATGAGTATAGCCCCCAATGAGATGTGTGAGGGTATCGATTGAGGTGTCGTATGGCTGGTGGATTGAGCAGTGGTGTGAAGATGGTGATCATTTTTGTTAATCATGTATTAGAATAGCCTTTCTTGTTGCTAGATTATTTTGTGCAAATTAATTGTGATTTGATGAGTGCGAAGATCACCAATTTAGGTGTCGCACGAGTTTTATTGTGGCACTCCATGTTCACTCGAGCCTCTAAGCCATGCTTGGTCAATGAACCTCTGAGTCTGTTTCTGGTATTCCATGTCTATAAGAACCTCTGAGCCATGTCTATAAGAACCTCTGAGCCATGTTTCTGGTATTCCATGTCTATAAGAACCTCTGAGCCATGCCTAATCGATTATGACATCGATATCAACAAGCATCATCTTGTTGTTAGAACATTTTATTCTACACAACTGAGGACAGTTGCTTCCTTAAACCGGAGGACTGTTACAATTATATGTTTTATCATATTTTTGATGAATTAATAATCGTAGAAAAATATGCTTGATTTAAATGTGTGAAGGAATCGGCTTAATGGAATGTGCGAGTGTGCACAAGGTTATTATATATGTGCGAGTGTGCAAAGAGTTATTTCCTCTGTAAAGGCCTAATAGTATTTATATTTGGGCAAAGTCTTTTATATGTACAAATGTTAGGAACTTTCATATGGTTAATAATATGTAAAGAAATACCCAAAAGTGAAAAAAGCAAGCCCAATTTGTACGCTCAACTATTATTAGCTCTTTGGGCTATTTTTATGAATACAATTCTCTAAATACTCAAGTCGTTGAAGTGGAGCTACACACTTGAGGGGGGAGATTGCACCCAATCTTGTCTTGTGTTGTACACTATATCCCTATCTCATGTTAATAATTTATTTCCTGTTTACTTTTATTCAATTGGTATTCAATTATTGAAAGTATTGAGCATGTGGTATTTGATGAGTTATATGAATTAAATCAATTCTTGCAAGTTTATTTTAAATTCTATCTTCCTAGAAAATAAGATCCGTGATAGTGGTATTAGAGCTAGATCTAGTAAGATTGAGAAAAGAATTGAAAGCTTAAAAGCTTAATTCGAAGGTTTTTGAAGAGTTCCATCTATTATCGAAAGGGGCAAAGACCAAAGGATAAGGGGAGGGTAGCAAACCACTCTGCAGAAAACCATAAAACTACTTTCTTCTTGAAAAGTGGTTTTCCCAAATTTATAACCTCTCTACAATTCAACCGTATGGATTGAATGAGATTTTAAAGGATAAATTAGTCTCAAACTTCTCTTTTGAAGGAAGTGATACAGTATGGAATTAATTTGGTGGTATAGGACATCAGATTGGTTTCATATACTTACTCCAGACACATTTATGTCTTCTATCTTTTACCATCTCATGTCTATATGTGTAATGCACCTATGTGGTATGGGACACGGAGACTCATTTTACATACATTCAATTGAGTGGTTCATTGCATATGCACTATGTGTTGATCTAGTCTTCCATACTAATCATGAAGCCATCCCCTTATGCCTATGGGCCTCCAATGTTTGCTTTACTTAGTTTATATGAAGGGGTGATTCTCGAGTTACTTACGCTTGGCAAACATGTGTGTGGCTATGATTTGAATACTTATGGGTTGCCTATATTTCAAGACGATGTTGGGATTAATTGATATGTTCAATTAATTGTTTAACTAATGTGGACAATGTCCATGAGTATAGCCAATGAGATGTGCGAGGGTACCGATTGAGGTGTCGTATGGCTGGTGGATTGAGCGATAGTGTGAAGATGGTGATCATTTTTATTAATCATGTATTAGAATAGCCATTCATGTTGCTAGGTTATTTTGTCCATATTATTTTTGATTTGATGATGAGTGTGAGGATCACCAATTTAAGTGTCGCATGAGTTTTATTGTTGCACTCCATGTTCACCTGAGCCTCTGAGCCATGCTTGGTCAATGAACCTTTGAGTCTGTTTGTGGTATTCCATGTCTATAAGAACCTTTGAGAATTAATAATCGTAGAAAAATATGCTTGATTTAAATGTGAAGCAATTTGCTTAATGGAATGTGCGAGTGTGCAAAAGGTTATTATATATGTGCGAGTGTGCACAAAGTTATTTCATGTATAAAGGCCCAATAGTATTTATTTTTGGGCAAAGTCTTTTACATGTACAAACCTTAGGAACTTTCATATGGTTAATAATATGTAAAGCAATACCCAAAAGTGAAAAAAGTAAGCCCAATTTGTACGCTCAACTATTATTAGCTCCTCGGGCTATTTTTATGAGAATACAATTCTTTAAATACTCAAGTCGTGGAAGTGGAACTACACACTTGAGGGGGAGGAGATTGCACCTAATCTTGTCTTGTGTTGTATACTCTATCCCTATGTCTTGTTAATAATTTATTTCTTGTTTACTTTTATTCAATTGGTATTCAATTATTGAAAGTATTGAGCATGTGGTATTTCAATGAGTTATTTAAATTAAATCAATTCTTGCAAGTTTATTTTAAATTCTATCTTCCTATAAATTTGATCCGTGATAGTGGTATCAGAGCTTGATCTAGTAAGATGGAGACAAGAATTGAAAGCTTAAAACCATAATTCAAAGGTTTTTGAAGAGTTCCATCTATTATCCAAGGAGAAAATACCAAAGGATAAGGGGAGGGTGGAAAACCACTCTGTAAAAAACCATAAAACTTCTTTCTTCTTGAAAAGTGGTTTTTCCAACCATATGGATTGAATGAGCTTTTGAAGAAGAAATTAGTCTCAAACTTCTATTTTGAAGGAAGTGATGTGTGGAATTAATCTGGTGGTATGGAACATCCGATTGGTTTTATATACTTACTCCAGACACATTTATGTCTTCTATCTTTTACCATCTCATGTCTGTATGTGCAATGCGCCTATGTGGTATGGGACACTTAGACTCGTTTTACATACATTCATTTGATTGGTTTATTGCATATGCACTATGTGTTGATCTAGTCTTCCACACTAATCATGAAGCCATCCTCTCATGCCTGTGGGCCTCCAATGTTTGATTTGGTTGGTTTGTATATGGAGGGGTGATTCCCGAGTTACGTACGCCTGGCAAACATGTGCGGGGCTATGATTTGAATACTTATGGGTTGCCTATATTTCAAGAAGATGTTGGGATTAATTGATATGTTCAATTAATTGTTTAACTAATGTGGACAGTGTCTATGAGTATAGCCAATGAGATGTGCGAGGGTACCGCTTGAGGTGTCGTATGGTTGGTGGATTTAGTGGTGGTGTGAATATGGTGATCATTTTTGTTAATCATGTATTAGAATAGCCTTTCTTGTTGCTAGGTTATTTTGTGCATATTATTTGTGATTTGGTTGATGAGTGCAAGGATCACCAATTTAGGTGTCGCATGAGTTTTATTGTTGCACTCCATGTTTACCCAAGCCTCTAAGCCATGCTTGCTCAATGAACCTCTGAGTCTGTTTGTGGTATCCCATGTCTATAAGAATCTTTGAGCCATGCCTAATAAACCCACTGAGCCTTGTTCGGACCTCTGAGTTTTACCTTGCAGGTTATGACATCGATAGCTACGAGTATCATCTTGTTGTTAGAACATTTTATTCTGCACAACTGAGGACAGTTGCTTTCTCAAACCGGAGGACTGTTATACAGGTATATATTTTATGATATTTTTTATGAATTAATAATCATAAAAAAATATGCTTGATTTAAATGTGTGAAGGAATCGGCTTAATGGAATGTGCGAGTGTGCACAAGGTTATTATATATGTGCAAGTGTACACAAAGATATTTCATATGTAAAGGCCCAATAGTATTTATATTTGGGCAAAGTCTTTTGTATGTAAAAACTTTAGGAACTTTCATATGGTTAATAATATGTAAAGAAATACCCAAAAATGGGAAAAGCCAGTCCAATTGTACGCTCAACTATTATTAGCTCCTTGGGCTATTTTTATGAATACAATTCTCTAAATACTCAAGTCGTGGAAGTAGAACTACACACTTGACGGGTGAGATTGCACCCAATCTTGTCTTTTGTGGTACACTTTATCCCTATCTCTTGTTAATGATTTATTTCCTATTTACTTTTATTCAATTGGTATTCAATTATTAAAAGTATTGGTATTCAATTATTCTCTATTTACTTTTATTCAATTGGTATTCAATTATTTCCTATTTACTTTTATTCAATTGGTATTCAATTATTAAAAGTATTGAGCATGTGGTATTTGATGAGTTATTTGAATTAAATCAATTCTTGCAAGTTTATTTTAAATTCTATCTTTCTAGAAAAATAGATCCGTGATAGTGGTATCAGAGCTAGATCTAGTAAGATGGAGACAAGATATGAAAGCTTAAAAGCTTAATTCAAAGGTTTTCGAAGAGTTCCATCTATTATCCAAGGGGCAAAGACCAAAGGAGAAGGGGAGGGTGGCAAACCACTATGTAGAAAACCATAAAACTATTTTCTTCTTTCCCAAATCTATAAGCTCTCTATGATCCAACCGTATGGATTGAATGAGATTTTGAAGGAGAAATTAGTCTCAAACTTCTATTCTGAAAGGAAAGGATGTATGGAATTAATATGGTGGTACGGGACATTAGACTGGTTTCATATACTTACTCCAGACACATTATGTCTTCTATCTTTTACCATCTCATGTCTGTATATGTGCAATGTGCCTATATGAGGTATGTAACACTTAGACTCATTTTATAAACATTCATTTGATTGGCTCATTACATATGCACTATGTGTTGATCTAGTCTTCCACACCAATCATGAAGCCATCCTCTCATGCCTGTGGGCCTCCAATTTTTACCTTAGTTGGTTTGTATTGAGGAGTGATTACTGGGTTACTTACGCCTGACATGTGTGTGGCTATGATTTGATATGTTCAATTAATTGTTTAACTAATGTGGACAATGTCTATGAGTATAGCCAATGAGATGTGTGAGGGTACCGATTGAGGTGTCATATGGTTAGTGGATTGAGCGGTGGTGTGAAGATGGTAATCATTTTTGTTAATCATGTATTAGCCTTTCATGTTGCTAGGTTATTTTTTTCCATATTATTTTTGATTTTATGATGAGTGCGAGGATCACCAATTTAGGTGTTGCACGAGTTTTATTGTTGCACTCCATGTTCACCCGAGCCCCTGAGCCATGCTTGGTCGATGAACCTCTGAGCCATGTTCGGACCTGTGAGTTTACCTTCTTGTAGGTTATGACATCGATAGCTACGAGCATCATCTTGTTTTTAGAACATTTTATTCTACAGAACTGAGGACAGTTGCTTTCTCAAACCGGAGGACTGTTACATGTATATTATTTATTATATTTTTGATGAAATAATAATTGTAGAAAAATATGCTTGATTTAAATGTGTGAAGGAATTGGCTTAATGGAATGTGTGAGTGTGCACAATGTTATTATATATGTGTGAGTGTGCAGAAAGATATTTCATGTGTAAAGGCCCAATAGTATTTATATTTGGGCAAAGTCTTTTATATGTATAAACCTTAGGAACTTTCATATGGTTAATAATATGTAAAGCAATACCCAAAAGTGAAACCCAATTTGTATGCTCAACTATTATTAGCTCCTTGGGCTATTTTTATGAATACAATTCTCTAAATACTCAAGTCGTGGAAGTGGAGCTACACACTTGAAGGGGGAGATTGCACCCAATCTCGTCTTGTGTGGTACAGTCTATCCCTATCTCTTGTTAATAACTTATTTTCCGTTTACTTTTTTTTAACTGGTATTCAATTATTGAAAGTATTGAGCATGTGGTATTTGATGAGTTATATGAATTAAATTAATTCTTTGCAAGTTTATTTTAAATTCTATCTTCCTAGAATATTAGATTTGTGATAGTGGTATCAGAGCTAGATCTAGTAAGATAGAGACAAGAATTGAAAGCTTAAAAGCTTAATTCAAAGGTTTTTAAAGAGTTTTATCTATTATCCAAGGGGCAAAGACCAAAGGATAAGGGGAGGGTGGCAAACATCTCTGCAGAAAACCATAAAACTACTTTCTTCTTGAAAAGTGGTTTTCCCAAATCTATAACCTCTCTATGATCCAACCGTATGGATTGAATGAGCTTTTGAAGAAGAAATTAGTCTCAAACTTCTATTATGAAGGAAGTGATGTATGGAATTAATTTGGCGGTATGGGACATCAGATTGGTTTCATATACTTACTCCAGACACATTTATGTCTTCTGTCTTTTACCATCTCATGTCTGTAGATGCAATACGCCTATGTGGTATGGGACACTTAGACTCGTTTTACATATATTCATTTGATTGGTTCATTTCATATGCGCTATGTGTTGATCTAGTCTTCTACATGAATCATGAATCCATCCTCTCAAGCCTGTCAGCCTCTAATGTTTGCTTTAGTTGGTTTATATGGAGGGGTGATTCCCGGGTTACTTACGCCTGGCAAACATGTGTGTGGCTATGATTTGAATATGGGTTGCCTATATCTCAAGACGACGTTGGGATTAATTGATATGTTCAATTAATTATTTAACTAATGTGGACAATGTCTATGAGTATAGCCAATGAGATGTGCGAGGGTACCGATTGAGGTGTCATATGGCTGGTGGATTGAGCGGTGGTATGAAGATGGTGATCATTTTTGTTAATCATGTATTAGAATATCCTTTCATGTTGCTAGGTTATTTTGTGCATATTATTTGCGATTTTATGATGAGTGTTACGAGTTTTATTATCGCAGTCCATGTTCACCCGAGCCTCTGAGCCATGCTTGGTCAATGAACCTTTGAGTCTGTTTGTGGTATTCCATGTCTATAAGAACCTTTGAGCCATGCCTAATCAGCCTCTAAGTCATGTTTGGACCTCTGAGTTTACCTTGTAGGTTATGACATCGATAGCTACGAGCATCATCGTGTTGTTAGAACATTTTATTCTACACAACTGAGGACAGTTGCTTCCTCAAACCGAAGGTCTGTTGTTTTACAGGTATATATTTTATGATATTTTTGATGAATTAATAATCGTAGAAAAATATGCTTGATTGGCTTAATGGAATGTGCGAGTGTGCACAAGGTTATTATATATGTGTGAGTGTGCACAAAGTTATTTCATGTGTAAAGGCCCAATAGTATTTATATTTGGGCAAAGTCTTTTATATGTACAAACCTTAGGAACTTTTATATGGTTAATAATATGTAAAGCAATATCCAAAAGTGGAAAAAGCAAGCCCAATTTGTATGCTCAACTATTATTAGCTCCTTGGGCTATTTTTATGAATACAATTCTCTAAATATTCATGTTTCATGAAAGTGGAGCTACACACTTGAGGGGGGATATTGCACCCAATCTTGTCTATTCATGTTTCGTGAAAGTGGAGCTACACACTTGAGGGGGGATATTGCACCCAATCTTGTCTTGTATGGTACACTCTATCCTTATCTCTTGTTAATAATTTATTTCCTGTTTACTTTTATTCAATTGGTATTCAATTATTGAAAGTATTGAGCATGTGGTATTTGATGAGTTATTTGAATTAAATCAATTCTTGCAAGTTTATTTTAAATTATATCTTCCTAGAGTATTAGATCCATGATATCCAATGTGGTTGGGTTTAATTGCTTAGTTGGCATTATGATGCATAGACTTGTGGATGTGTAAATTGTTTACATTCTCCCGAAAGCGACTACTTCGTGTGAATCTCATGCAAAATAACCTTAGGTTTTAGATCACTTTTGCAAAGCCCTCTTTGAGATATAAGCAATACCATTAGGCCAATAACCTTACGTTTAATATCACTTTTAGTCATCATTGCTTAATGCCAATGTGGTTGGGTTTAGTGGCTTGGCTGGCATTACAAAGCGTAGACTTGTGGATGTGTAGATCTATTACATTCTCCCAAAAGCATCTACTTCATGTGAATTTCATGCAAAATAACCGTAGGTTTTAGATCACTTTTGCAAATCCCTCTTTGAGATATAAGAAATACCATTAGGCAACTATTTCCAATCATTTCCTTGAGTGGACTATTTTATTACAAGAGCCATGTATCAATCTTGATCAATAAATAAGGCTGGGTCAATTTTTGTAACATAGGAAATATTTCATCTAAGTTTGTGTAATTGATGAGTCCTAAATTAAAACCAATTTACAAATTTCAAGGATTTACATCGATGAGGTAATCTGCCTTTAGGATCTCTTATACCTTCAAATCTCTAGAAACACTCTGACTCTTAAAGCAAGGTAAGGTGGACCACTTCCGAGGTGTTTTTTAAAATGCAAAAAAGCTATGTAAGTGGTCCACCTTACCCTACTTTCACCTAGATAGGTTTATTTGTAAGTTTCCCTCTTACATTAACTTCTTCTTCTCCCCCTTCACTTTTGTGAGAGAGAATCATCTCGTGAAGGCAATCTCTTCTTACATTTGTCTAGGCATAGAGAGCTCTAACTTCACCCCATTAGCAAAAGAGCATTCTAGTGGGACAATGGAGTGAGGACACGACATACGAGCTAGTGCACCCACATCGAGAAGTTATAATTTGAGGCTCTAAGGCAAAGACCCAATGACACGTGATTCGAAAAGGCTAAGGTAAATATGTAAAGTTGAACACATGAGGTAACATATGAAGTGTTCGCATTCATTCTCATATTTTGGCAACTATGTCACATTACTCCTTCAACAAGCAATCCTAGGTTATTTCACATTATAGAGAGTGCTTTCTTTGTGGTAATCTAAATCATGATTGTGTGATTATTTCCATCAAGACAAAGGTGCAAGGATTTTAATCTATAAATTTTTTTGCTAAGAATAGGAATTTATCCTAAACCTTATGGAGCATGTGATTGTTGCCATCAAGGAAAAGGTGCAAAGATGTTCCCACTAAGAACAAGATTTTATCATAAACCTTATGGAATGTTGTTTTTTGTGTTGAATCAATGACTCATAATGACATCGATGTAAACTTTGATGCATTGCCAACTAATTGTATTGTCATTTTCAACAATTAGTCCATATCGGGTTCGCATCAAAGATCCCTAGTGTTTTTGGATCATGTCTGAATGTTTTTTTTGTTGTTGTTATTGCTGCTAGGCTCACATGTCCAGGTTCCCATCTCTAGAGTCAGGTTTGTAGACTCACGTTTGTAGGTTTACGCCTATAGGTTCACATATTTAGGCTCACGTATACAAGTTCACACCTCTAGGCTCACGTGTCCAGGTTCACGCCTCTAGACTCATGTCTAGAGGTGCTATAGGTTCACATGTCTCTTGGCTCATGTGTTTAGGTTCACATATGTAGGCTCATGTATTTCTTATATAAACTCAGCTCACGTACTTCTCTTGTATGAAATAGGTCTACCTAGGGCACATAAATCGCCTATCATAGAATTGGTGTGCACTTATTAGGTATTGATTATAATTTAATTCCCCAATATTATAAAGGAAAATAAAATTTTTGGGAATTTATAAACTGGTATAGATTATATAACAAGAAAACCTTTCAAGGACATGGGTAGGTGTGTTCGTGTATAGGTCTTTATGGCCATACTACATTAAAGTACTATATTAGGTATGCCTACTCTAAGCTCATGTCAGGCTCACGTGTTTAGATTCATGGCTCACATGTTCAGGATCACAACTCATGTTTCTAGACTCACATCTTTTTTGCGTGGGATTGTAAGTTCGTGTCCCCTACTGGAGATCTTCTTTGGCTTGGTTTTTGTTGGTTTTTGAGATTTTTTAGATTTGATGGGGTGAGATTAATGATCTTAAACTTAATTAATGATTATAAAATAAATAATTAAGTGTTTGTAATTATTTTTGATGGTTTAGCATACTTCTAATCTACCAATTCCAACAATGCATGAACAAATAATGAAAAAAATAAAATTTGATAATCCCACTCTAATTCAACCTAATAGATCTTAATGCTTATGTTTTTGGAGTGGATTCTTCTCCCAATCATAATTCCTAAGCTAATTCTTGGATTAAGCAATGAAATCTAGGCCTCTTAGGCTATGTAAATCACCTAAAATCCAAGGTTTTACCTTACTGATAGATGAAATATAGCCTCCCTAATGTAAATTAATGTAAATTAAACTCCAAAAAAAAAACAGTAAACAAACACATCCAATGCTCCAAAACCATACGTTTTTTGGAGTGTGACCTCCTAATCAATAGTGGGTATTATTGGGTAATCCCAATAGCATGGGATGGACGAAAAAACAGAGCTAAAGCCCTAGGCTACTCCCTAGAAGTGTAGCCAAATATGTAAGTCAAGAGCTTACCTTAGCCTTGCCGAAGCATGTGTCATTGGGTCTTGCCTTTGAGCCGCAAATATTAATTAGTAATGCTAGCTCATCTATCGTCGCATCCTTACTTCATTGTCAAAACAAAATGTTCCTTGCCAAAGGGGTGAAGGGAAAGCTCTCAATGCCTAGATAGAGGCAAGAGATCTAGCTTCGTGCTGGTCCCAAGAGGGGAAACTAGGTAGGGCCTTACAAAAGCCTTGACATCACTGCCCGATGTCTTTGATGGCACTCTTGATTGAGCTTTGTCTTTCTAGTTCTATTGGTGTGAGTTAGTGGTCCACGAGTTGGTGTTGCGACGTGACACTTGTGGGTGTTATGGAAGGGTGATCTTTTTGAGTCTTACAGTGCCATGGAAGTGTGTGCACAGGGTATGGCATTAATGGAGGTATGTACATACCTCTTAGTATAGGGTATTAAGGTATTAATAAATGGGCATTGGATTATTTACCAATTTTGTAGCATTTGGTAGGACTAGTGGTTGCATTAGCAACAGGAGGTAGGTTGTGGTGCCGAGTTTCTTTAGTACCAACAATGGGTGCCACTTGATCTAAGTGGAGGACTATGTTGAAGCTAGGTGGTATAAATGATTAGGTAGGAGCTACGTAGTTGCTAGTTTGAATAAAGTTTTGCTAGAATACTTTGGTTGAGCATGAATTCTCTAACCATGGGGTTTGGGAAAACTATAATAGGTTGTTTTTCCATTCAAGAAGAAGGCATCAGTGTGTGGTCAACATGTTCGACTTGGATGGCAATAAGGCATGGCATGTAAGGTTTATGAGCTTGTGTGATGTAGGGATGGAGCCACTCCCGTTGTGGACGAGCATCAAGGTGTGTAGCCAAGGCATCTCCTAAAGGCTAGCCAAAGAGTGGAAGTAATGGCCAATGTGAACACCTCCTCCGGGGGACCAAAGTATTTAAGGTTTTTTATCAAAAGCTGGAGCAGCTCGTGGGTGTAAACCTTAGGAAGCATATTGCATAAAGTAACGTGGGTGAAAGGTGACTGGAAGCTTTTGCGGTAGTAGGCAGCTACACAGAGCTTGCCCAAAAAAGGAAAGAAGAGGCACGTGTTTCAGCATGCTGATTTGCTTTCTCTGAGGCTGACAATCTGGGGTTTTTTGGGGCTATGTGGTTGTGAGGCGGTTGGTGTGGAAGCTGGGGGGAAGAAGACAAGAGGGTTTCCTTCTATGATATGGTGGTCTGTAGAATTGGTTGGGAGAAGCCCTTCTTTAAGCTAGAGCCATGGAGCTTTGGGACCTGCTTGTTGCTTTCCCTTGAAATGGTGGAAGGGTCGACTACATGAGGTGTTGATGGTTTTTATTGAGATCGTGATGCTGTTTCCAGTGTACCAGTGCCCCAAACACTTACCACGTGGGTTGTTTGTAGAGTCAATGTCGAGATGTTTCTAGAAGTGGATGTGGTGCTACAGGGTTTCTTTTTTCCTTTTAAGTTGCTCGTTTGTTGGAGTTTTTGAAGAAGGTGGCAGCTTAGAAGGAAACGATTACTCCTTTTCTTCTTTGAGAGAGGCTATCCGCGCTGGTCCTTTGGTTTGAGACACTCCCTTCTCTTGAATAGTAGACTCTCATAACACTACTTCTAGTCATGATACTATTGATAATTAGCTTCTGACTTCATGTAAAAGTCAATGCTAGTCAAATGAAATCTAGGGTGATAGTAATATCCATTGTATTCCTCTATTGGTCTGTCACAATGAATATTTATCCTCGAGCTTATTTGGTGTCCTTGTGTCCTTTGGTTTGAGACACCCCCTTTTCCTGAATGGCAGAATCTCATAACACTACTTCTAATCATCATCCTATTGATAATTAGCCTCTCACTTCATGTAAAGTAAGTGTATCCTTGAGCTTGTTTGGTGTCCTTGTGGTGGCTGGGTTTGTGAGGATGGTGATATGTTCCCATGGACTGGGAGGACAAAGTTTTTTTTTTGTTTTGAAGTTTGGTTCCATTGGGGTTGCTGGTGAACATTTGTCCTTTGGTGACCTCGTGGTGTTTTGTTGCACCAGATATGTATGGGTTTGGACAAGGGTGCATTTATATATGTTTTTTTGTGGGGTTTTTTGGTGCTCGCTTGTAGAGTCCTTCTCACAGTGATGCGTTGGGATGGGCTATAGAGGCTGGTCTCCCTCAATGTGCCATTTTTTGGTGCCCCCACTGAGGAGATTTTCCTCAAGTACCTGCAGTTTTTGTGGCAGTTTTGAATACATGTATGTGGTGAAGCCATGAGAAGTTTTAGTGATGCAGTGATGAGAATGAATGACCAAATGCTAAGGCAATTGCAGTTGGAGAGGTTGAAGGATGTTTAGCTACACCACTGGAGATTCAAATACATGAAAGAAGAAATGAAGTTGATGGAGGATGTCGTGTTGGATGCATAAGAGAAGTTCTTGTTCATTGGAACATTACCAGGGAGCCTTGGAGTTGAAGTGGCATGCCAAGAACTACCCGATGTCAAAAGTATGGTGCAGTATTATCTGATGCAGGAACATGAGAAGTTCGAGAGTCTACATGTAGCTATGTGTGATATTGCATATTTTGTTAATGATGAGGATGTCTACACTTTAGGGATAGAGTTTGTTGATAAGTCTATTGATGCTATTTCTTGTGATGATGAGGAAACACATCTTCTTTTGCAAGCTGGAGGGACAGGAGAGTCTGGTGTTGGGTTGGAGAACGTATATTTTGGCATGCTTGGCAAACAAGAGTGGGTTATTGTGGACTCCCTTGAGAATGTCATGCATGATGAAGAAAACAAAGAAATTCTTGTTACGAAGGAGTTGCCTAGAGATAAGCTTGCGGGTTGCTGAAAGACGCCATGATGGAGATGTGGAGCACGAGAAGGATTCTTGGGCCGAGTTCATGCAGTTGGTGTGCCAAGTTGAGGAGGATCATTGTTCAGTGGGGGTATTGAAGAGATCTCTTCTTGTCAAGAGAATGTCTTGGACATGTGTGAACAAGAGGTGGCTAGAGGTGCATGAAGATCCCTTTGATTGGAGCTTTGATGAGTCCATGATAGGAATGGATACAGATATACAATTCTATGTGAGGAGGGCCCAGGTTGCAAATGTTGAAGAGTAAAAGGGATGCCAGTCAAAGATGTTTTGCCCTTCATGCTTTCATGTTTGGATGTACTGTGCAGGTTCTTGGAATATCCGTGTGTCTCCACATCTTGGGGGGGTTGGGCATGATAGCCATGGTGATGAGATGCAGTGCTTGTGTGAATTCAAATTTAACAAAGGATTTTGATAGGGTCCTAGATTGGCACACTCAAGAGGATATATGGCATAGAAAGATGTATGTAACTGATGTGTTTGATGGTGGCAACCTAGCCATAATGCATGTTGAGAGAAGGTTGTCATTTGACAGAGGCAAAAGGGATGCGCAAATGTACATTGCAAGTGATATAAAAGTTTTTGATCCTGGTGGACATTAAGTTCATGGTCACAAAACATGGAAGCATGGTTTTTTTCCATGTGAGGACTTGCTTATGCCTTTTGATCCAGGTGGAGGACTATGTTGAAGTTGGGTGGTATGAATAATTAGGTAGGATCTTGCTAGTTTGAATAAAGTTTTTCCAGAATACTATGGTTAAGCATGAATGCTCTAACCATGGGGGTTGGGCAAACTATGATAGGTTTTCTTTTCGTTCAAGAAAAAGGCATTAGTGTGTGGTCATGTTGGACTTGGATGACAATAAGGCATGGCATGTAAGGTTTATGTGCTTGTGTGATGTAGGGACAGAGCCACTCCCGTGTGTGACGAGCATCAAGGTGTAGCCAAGGCATCTCCTATGGGCTAGCCAAAGAGTGGAAGTCATGGGGCCAGTTTGGACACCTCCTATGGGGGACCAAAGTATTTAAGGCTTTTTTTAATATCAAAAGCGGGATTAGCTTGTGGGTGTAAACCTTACAAAGCCTATTGCATAACGTAACATGGGCAGAAGGTGACTGGAAGTTTTTGCATGGTATGCGGCTACACAGAGCTGGCCCAAAAAAGGAAAGAAGAGGCACATGTTTCAGCATGCTGCTTTGCTTTCTCTCTGAGGCCAACAATTTGGGGTTTTTTTAAGGGCTATGTGGCCCCGTGAGGCAGTTGGTGTTGAAGCTGGGGGGGGGGAAAGAAGACAAGAGGGTGCCCTTCTGTGATATGGTGGTTTGCAGAGTTGGCTGAGAGACACCCTTCTTGAAGCTAGAGCCGTGGAGCTTTGGGGCACGCCTGTTGCTTCTCTGAAATGGTGGAAGGGTCGGCTATATGAGGTGTTGATAGTTTTTCTTGAGATCATGATGCTATTGCTAGTGTACCAGTGCCCCAAACACTTACCACACAGGCTATTTGCAGTGTCGGGATGTTTCTAGAAGTGGATGTGGTGCTGCAAGGTTTCTTTTTTCCTCTGAGGTTGCTGGTTTGTTGGAGTTTTTGAAGGAGGTGGTAGCTTAGAAGGCAGCGGCAACTCCTTTGCTTCTTTGAAAGAGAGTATTCGCTAGTCCTTTGGTTTGAGACACCCCCTTTGCCTGAATAGAAAACTCTCATAACACTACTTCTAGTCATGATCCTATTGATAATTAGCCTCTCACTTCATGTAAAAGTCAATGCTAGTCTAATGAAATCCGGGGTAATAGTAATATCCATTGTCTTCCTTTGTTGGTTTGTCACAATGACTGTGTATCCTCAAGCTTGTTTGGTCTCCTTGTAGGCTAGGTTTGTGAGGATGGTGATATGTTCCCATAGACTGGGATAAAGTGTTTTTGTATTGAAGTTTGATTCCATTGGGTTTGTTGGTGAACATTTGTCCTTTGGTGATGTGGTGGTGTTTTGTAGCGCGAATGAGATGCCATATATGTATGGGTTTGGACAAGGGTGAGTTTATGTATGTTTTTTGCTAGGTTGTTTGGTGGTAGCTTGTAGAGTCCTTCTCACGGTGATGCATTGGGATGGGCTATAGAGGTTGGTCTCCCTCAACGCATCAACATGTCTAGGCTCATGTCTTATGTTGCCAAGCTCACAACTCAGAGCTCATGGCTCCAAATTCACGTCTTTTTACATGAGGGACTGTGGGCTCACATCCCCTACCTGAGAGCTGGTTTAGCTTGGGTTTTGGTGGTTTTTGTGATTTTTGAGACTTGATGGGACTATTTAGTGTTCTTAATCCTAATTAAAGATTGTGATGTAACTAATTAAATGTTTTTTTATTGGTTTTAGATGATTTTTTCCCCAAAAAAGATCCTTCTATTAGTATAAAGAGAAACAACATTAATGTACAAACTCGGCTCCTCCTTAGGAGCGAGAATCAAGAAACATAAAGAGGGGGGAGGATAATCTTATCTTATGTGGCTAGCCCTTCCACCACTCTAGGAGGAGAAGGTTATCGCATACAATGGGGGGAGGGGGGAAGAACCATACAGGGGTCTATAATGCCAAGTGGGATCACCACCATTGTCAGTGAGAAAGGGACCATGGTGCTAGATCCTCAGGAAGGCCTCTCGGCGCTTCCGAAGGGACCACAATGCTAGATCCTCATCTTAGGAAGGCCTCTCTACACTTTCGCGTGCAGTCTAGACCACCTTGAAGCTTCCCCCACACTGTCCATGGAGGGTATGAACGATATTGCAATGGAGGAAACCTAAGGACTGCACTCATTTGCATGGGGTACACACATGTTGGAAGTGTGGTGTGTTAGCCTCTCACCTAGAGGAAGCTCATCATAGGGAGAAATACCTAGAGCTTTCATGGGAGTTAACACCATATCCATGGGAACACATGCTCCAAGGAGAATAGAAGTCCAAATGTCATAAAGTGAGTAAAAGATCCTAGTACATGATAGTAATCTCCTATTTATACCCCTAGGGACCCATGTGCCCCACATGTGTAAATTGATCCTAACCCCATGTGCCTAGGCCCATCCCCATGTGCCTGTGCACCACTAAGACACTTTGTTATACAAACCATCCCCTCCTACAATGATTTCATCCTCGAAATCAAAGGGTGGCCATGCATAAAACATATACAAGAGGCTATGTACAAAAGTAAAAAATAATCACATCCATGACTGAATGTAGCAAAAGACCCGTGTATGAATCATATGACCCCCCTGGTCAAATGGAAAGGATAGAGGGCTCACGTCGATAATGAGGCTATCTATGCAACCTCATGGATCAAAAGGAAATCCGAGGCATGTAAAATCCAAGGCAATGGCCCCATGATAATCTGGTGCAAATGGACTAGATAAGGAACCATTATCGATGACGAATCTAGCCGAGTATCTTCCAAGATCAAAGGGATATGTATGGTATACACCTCGAACCATCGAAGCTAGAATGGTAGAAGCTCCTGGATTAAAAGGAAAGCTCAACTCCAAAGAGATAGTAGCCCCAAGGTCAAAAGGAAAACTCATAAGCCCATCCTCACGGCCACACTATGAATCTAGCATGAAAGGTATCCGCCAAAGAAGCTCGAAACCCCTGGCCAGAATGTCAAGTGGTCTTGGCACAAAAGAATCATCGTGTGGGCCAAGACTGGAATATGTCATAGATGCACCTGAATGTTGAACCACATATCCAAAAACTATGCTCCTCAAATGGCAAAGAACGCATCCAAAGAAAAATGTCCAGACTCCAAAGAACACAGGATCGTGTCGACATCCGAAGGAGCCAAATGAACATAGCTCAAGGTCGGCCTCATGTAGAGTCAAATGTGAACTCCTCATGTCTTCATCATATGTAGCACCACTCAAGAAGTCAAAAGCATGATCCACCATATCTATGTATGTATGAGTATGATCCGACCCATGCACAATATCTCCATGTGTATGATACTCTATATGTGTGTGTCCCTCTAGAATAGAAACTGGATCATCATAAAGATCATCATCACTAAGCATCGACCAAGTGTCTACACAAGAGGTATAAGTGGTATCAGTCAACTCACTATCAATGGAATCTCCAAGGCCACTAAGGTCATCCCCAAAGGTATAAACCAACTTCATCACCGCCGGTGTCCCTATAGGACCTAAATCCCATGATAGATCAATCTCCAATAGTACTGGATCTAAGAAAATACCTAGATCAACTGTAAAACTCTCAAAGTCAATGTCATAGGATATGCTAAAAATATGATCGATATGCATACTCCTACGATGTCTCACCTCTATGAACTCATCACTACTCTCATGCACTGTCCCTGACTACTCAATCACAATAACTCGATCTACTCGAATGCTACTAGGAATGCTATAGTGGTCGTATCTGAAATCTCTCCACATGTAACAAATCTAGAGGAGTATCCCAACACATCTAATACTAGAACCTCGGGTCTATGCTCCTCATGGTCTATGATGTGCTCAACGACATGTGAAGTGTCAATCCCATGTGTGACTAAAGATGTATGAACATCCGAATGATCATGACTAATCAAATGCCCATCAAGATCATAGAATGCATCACTATGGTCATCTAACGTATCCCTATGATAACTAGGAATAGAGATAGGTAGCTCTATGATGCTCGTAATGCTTGATGTGCTCACTGCCATCCCTCCCATCAAGATCATGCCCACATGATCTGACTCACACACATCACTCTCACTATCACTATCACATACATCATCATCATGTACATATGTGTCAGTGGCATCATATGCACGTGTATCACTACTATCATCATGTGTATGTGTGTGTGATACATCAATATCATCATGTGTGTGTGTGCACGATACATCATCATAGGTATGTGGGTGTGATACATCAATGTCATCACATGTATGTGTATGACCATAACCATGTGTACATGTATCAACATCAATATCATCAACATGATGATCATCATCACTATCCACATCATCATCCACCACTGAATGCATGTCATAATGATACCCATCCTCAGGTATATAGTCATCTCTGCTCACAAATGTAGGGCACTCAATCAAATCCCCACATACATCCTCCCATGCAATCAATGCTGAACCATCCATGTAAAGATGACCACATAGATTCTTAACAAAATCACCATGTGTAGAACGTCTAGACCATCTAGCACAAATATCATCCTCATCAAATAAGTGTCTAAACTGGCTAGGTTGAAGCTCAAACATCCATATATGACATGAATATAATGTGTCATCATAGCATGATGTTGGTGGTGAAGAAGGATTTAGAGGTCACAGCCGCGATGTGCTAAATGTATGTATTATGAACTCAGCCACCAATGATATGTAACTACTCACCTAAAATGGCAAATCAAGATGATGGACATAAAGCTAGAGTAATAGGATACGAGAAGATGCCACATGATGAGCATCTGGGATGGAAACAGTGATGTCGACGACGATGATGGTGGGTAGCACGACGATTGTAGGCGGGGTAGAAGTAGTAATGGAAACTCATGTCGTCCTGCCAAAGCTTGAAAGTGTGGAAACACCTCTAAATGTGCTCAAGAATCTCACACTACATGTGGAAAGGCACCAATATGCTCAAATGGTCACTCGAACGTGAACAAAAGCCAAAACAATGACTAAAATGCTTAGAATGACCACCGGTGCAGCATGAACAAGGGCTAAGATGCACGTGTGAATGCCCAAAATACACTTAAATGGCCAAAAGTGTGCACATGAACGCCCAAAATGCACCAAATCGACCACACGACACACTAACCACCTCCACAAGGCTGAAAACAGGTGAACAACCTCAAATAAAACATTAACGTGTGTGACACACTTCACAGTGTGAACAATCACCCAATATGCCCACACTGCACATGAACTATCTCCACAAACTCAAGGCATGAGGACAAATTCCATCACTGAATGATGTGAACACCCCTAACTTAATGCATACTTATCATGTGTGGGAACCACCACTAGCACAAGTAAGGGTTGGTGTGGAATGGCCAAGCAATAAATGGGAGATGTAAAAGTGAGTGGGAACAAGCTGCAAAATGGGCAAGATGGGCTAATGTGAAAAAGAAATGAAGAGACAAGATGTAAAGTAGATGGAGGGTGGAGATATGAGTGAGAATAGGGTTAAAGCTAGAAAATGATAGAAGGGATAAAAAAACTACACGTTATTCTTTTTCTCCCTCTCACACTAGTTCTTTTTCTCACACATACTCATACACACAACACTCACAAACTACTGGGGCTGCTCTGCTGAGAGCTGCAGCTTTCTGAGGACGGTCGAGAACTGCAAAGCTCTATGATGCTAGTTTAATCACTCTCTTCTCTGACTATTTGTAGGTTGCTATAGAAAAACAAGAGCATTCTTCTTCTTTTCTTTTGTTGGTTACTGTAGAAAACGTGCGCTTTGATGGTTGCTATAGAAAACGTGTGCTTGATGTGCTGATCTGGTTGTTGCGCTTGTGCGCCTTCTTCCACCTACGCTCACCTTCTTCCACCTGCGCTTGATGGTTGCTAAGCCTCACAGAGGTGATGAAGCCTTCTTCCACCTACGCTCACCTTCTTCCTCCTGCGCTTGATGGGAGCCTCACAAAGGCGATGAAGGCCTAGAGAGAGAAAATGTCTAGAGAGAGGTAATTCAAAATTGAGATATTTTTGGATATAAAAATCCTCCTAGTGTCTAAAATGATTTCCTCTTAACATATATTCAAAAAGAAATTTTCAATGTGCAATTGGAATAAATTAAAATCAGGTAAAAAGGACCTTAGCCTAAGGGTACAGATTTTCTGAAATTTTTGAATTAAGGTTCCTATGGACTAATTAGATCCAAATGTAGGGAGGAGATAAATGGAAGAATAAAAGAAAATCTCCCAAAAATGAGTAAATGCTCACATAAGATAAAGAGTTGACTAAGGACAAGGTTATTAGTTAAAAAAGAAGAGATATTTAGAAGAAATGATGCATTTTTGACACCTCAGTGTGGGGAATTCCCCTCATGAAGGAGACGCCTATTTCACATGTGTGGTTGAGTTTTAAACTCACAAATAATGAGATATTTTCATCTCTCCTCTCTCCTGCTTCAACTAGATCCAAAAAGTAAGCTCCTGCTTCAACTAGATCCAAAAAGTAAGCTAAACTGACCTAAAAATGGTCAAAAATTGACCAAACTGATCTGAAAAATTCTAGAATCAGTTTGCTTGGTTAGAGGCTCACTTTTTCCTAAAAATGAAGCCTCTCCCTTTGTAAATGGTTGATAGTGTTTTATGCACTGTTACTCTACTCCTCCCCAGAGCCAAAAACAATGAATTCAAAAACAATGAATTCATTGATAATTCATTTGTTTTTGACCATTTCCTCTTTAAAAGAATTGGTGGCCACTCTTGTTGCAAACAAGAGTAGATCCCTCAAACCATCAAGCCAAAGGAAAGCTCACAAAACTCCTAGTAAGTTAGAAATTCTACTTTTTCTTATTCTATTTTATGGTTTTCTAATTTTTGCTTTCTTTAAAATGAAAATGGATGTTATGCCTTGCTGGAAAGGCTTTCCCCCTTCTTCAGCCTTTCTTTATCCTAGATGTGTAATCAAATTGATGGAATTAAACTTTTCATATTGTTTACTCTTAATAAAGTGAAAATTGATTAGATTAGAATGATTTAAATCATCTTGGATAATTTCTAGTAAATTTTAGAGTGAAAAAATTAAAAAATGGTTAGCCATACAAAGGTGGTTATGGTAAAATTTTCTTAAATTTGGTGAAGTAAGTTTTATCTTTTTATTATTCAAAAAGAGTAATCCCCATCGCTTGTGTATTCAAAAAGTGTTATTTTTATTCTATGCATAGAAAAATGCATATTAGAAATATTTTTATTATAAAAGTGTTATTTTCATTAGAATTAATTTCTATGCATAGAAAGATGCATATTGGGAATATTTTAATTATAAAAGTGTTACTTTCATCAAAATTAATTTTTATGCATAAATAGATGCATAAAAGAATTTCTTTATTATAAAAGTGTTACTTTCATTAAAATTAAATTTATGCATAAATAGATGCATAAAAGAATTTTTTTAATTATAAAAGCGTTACTTTCATCAAATTTTGATTTTATGCATAGAAAGATGCATAAAGAATTTATTTTTATTCAAAAAGTGTTATTCTCATCAAATTTTGATTTTATGCATAGAAAGATGCATAAAGAATTTATTTTTATTTCAAAAGAGTTATTCTCATTAATTTTGATTTTATGCATAGAAAGATGCATAAAGAAATTTATTTTTATTTCAAAAGAGTTAATCTAATTAATTTTGATTTTATGCATAGAAAGATGCATAAAGAAATTTATTTTTATTTTAAAAGAGTTACTCTCATTAATTTTGATTTTATGCATAAAGAATTTTTTTTATTTTAAAAGAGTTATTCTCATTAATTTTGATTTTATGCATAGAAAGATACATAAAGAATTTATTTTTATTCCAAAAGTGTTATTCTCATCAAATTTTGATTTTATGCATAGAAAGATGCATAAAGAAATTTTATTTTTATTTCAAAAGAGTTATTCTCATCAATTTTTATTTTATGCATAGAAAGATGCATAAAGAAATTTATTTTTATTTCAAAAGAGTTATTCTCAAGATGTATTTTTATTTCGAAAGTGTTATTCTCCTTAAAATTGAATTTATGCATAAATAGATGGATAAACGAATTTTTATAAAAGTGTTATTTCCCACTAAAGTTGTTCTTATGCATAAATAGATGCGTAAAGAATCTTTATATCAAAAATAAGAATTCTCTTACATTCTATGAATAGATGTGATATGAATCAGATAGATGAGAATGAATAGAGAATGGATGTGATGAGAATAGAAGTGATGAGAATGAGAGGTAAATAGATGTGATGATATGTGATGCGAATCAGATAGATGAGAATGAATAGAGAATGGATGTGATGAGAATAGATGTGATGAGAGGTAAATAGATGTGATGAGAATGAGAGGTAAATAGATGTGATGAGATGTGATGTGAATCAAATAAATGTGAATGAATAGATGAGATGTGATGTCATGTGAATGAGGATGTAAATGAATGATATAGGATGTGAATGAATGTGATAGCATGTGAATCGGGATGTGAATAAATAATATAGGATGTGAATGAATATGTTAGCATGTGAATCGGGATGTGAATGAATGATAAGGGACGTGAATGGATGTGATGTGATGTGAATCAGATAAATGTGAATGAATAGATGAGATGTGATGTCATGTGAATAAGGATGTAAATGAATGATATAGGATGTGAATGAATGTGTTAGCATGTGAATTGGGATGTGAATGAATGATATAGGATGTGAATGAATGATATAGGACGTGAATGAATGTGATAGCATGTGAATCCGGATGTGAATGAATGATATAGGAAGTGAATGAATGATATAGGATGTGAATGAATGTGATAGCATGTGAATTGGGATGTGAATGAATGATAAGGGATGTGAATGGATGTGATGTGATGTGAATCGGGATGTGAATGAATGATAAGGGACGTGAATGCATGTGTTAGCATGTGAACCGGGATGTGAATGAATGAGATGTGATGTGAAATAGATGTGATAAGATGCGATGTAAACTGGATAGATGTTAATGTATGTGAAGTGATGAGATGTATGGGTAGATGCAAGTGGATGAGATCTGATGAGGATAAATGAGGAGATAAGTGATGAGATAGAAAAAGATGTGATTAGATGAGAATGGGAATACTTATGAAATGAATGTGGAGCATTGATGTGGGTTGATGTGTGGATAATGTGGATTGACGTGTATGGATGTATGGATGATGTGGATTGATGTGTGGATAATGTGGATTGATGTGGATGGATGTATGGATGATGTGGATTGACGTGTGGATTGATGTGGATGATGTATGGAAGATGTGGATGGATGTGTGGATAATGTGGATTGATGTGGATGGATGTATGGATGATGTGGGTTGATGTGTGGGTAATGTGGATTGACGTGAATGGATGTATGGATGATGTGGATGGATGTAATGTGGATTGATGTGGATGGATGTATGAATGATGTGGATGGATGTATGGATGATGTGGATTGATGTGTGGATGATGCGATTGGATGTGATTTGATGTGATGTGATAGGGATCGATGAAAAAAAATAACTGTGGGAAGATGAGAAAAGATGGGGACTAATGTGAAAGGATATGGAGTGATGAGAAAAGATGGAAATATTGTTGGAATTCTATTTGTATGTGAAATCTGTTTTTAAATGACTGTTTTAAATGCTGGGGAAATATTGTTGGAATTCTATTTGGATGTGAAATCTGTTTTTAAATGACTGTTTTAAATGCTGGGGAAGCATTTTGACCGTCTTGTGAATGAGGTCGTGGAGACCTATCTGTTAAAGTTGCAACTGCTGAGACGGAGAGTCAACGGAGGACGTCTCGCGTAGCAAGGTCGGTCGAGGTCTTGACTAGACTCGGTTTGATTTAAATGGTGAGCTTCCGGTACAGTGGATGAGGGACCAAGGAAGGGGCCTATGAGTGAAGTGCTAGGTGACCTACGAAGGATCCTAGAGGGTGCTGACCATACGGTGCTCGGGCTCTGGGTCACCGAAGATACCCACACGTACGTCGGGGAAGATATTGGAACAAGGAGTAAGAGTTGTTTTCTGAATTCGGGCATGGATCTGGTTGATTGACCTTGCTGGTCCTCAACGGATGAGTCCATGGCTCTTTTATATGGATCTGTTGGTTGATCTTGCTGATCTTCAACGGAGACTCCATTTTTGTTAAAGTGAATACTTTCCGGTTACTATGAGCTAGGAACTATCGAAAAGGCCCCTGAGTGGACAAGGGGTGAGCGTTCTGGTTGCCAATGAAGCCATAGGTACACCGATGAAGGAATGTTTGGAAATAAGGATTCAACTGGACAATTAGAGGATTATTATCAGTGACACTATGGTTTCATTAAATGATTGTTTTAAAGACTGCTGAATATGTGAAAAAGGTAATTTCATATTGGGTGTGTAAGTGGTGTGACTAGTTTTAAGTTTGCATGAATATCCGACTAGGAGGCCTGGGAACTCTTTTCCCTGGTACCCGGGACAACCTAACCAAATTCTTAATTGGATCCCATCACTACAGTGGTTGGGCGGTTGGCTAACCCATGGGACTGGATGGGGCTAGACTGATGGATCCCTAAATTGAGACTCAATTCTGTTCTGGTTCGATAGATGAAGTAAATCCCGTACAAAAATTGTTCTATGGAAAAGAATCAACGGCCGTGCCTCTCAATGAGGAAAAAAGCGTTGGTCTCTATGATCCAAGTACGATCTTTTCCCTGATCTGACTATGGGACTTACGGGTTTGGTCAGATCAATTTAGTTAGTTAAGGCTTTTGACTACGTTAGAGAAAAGTTATCCTGGAGGAATCGCCTGTGCTTTCCGGGCAAGGAAAGTTTTTTCGAGTTCAAAGAACTGATGAATTAGTCTCTTGTCCGGATATCCGTGGGCGAGGCCCCGAGTGTGGGACCCGGTCCCGCGCAAGAAGTGCTACTTTCGCTGCTAGCACCCTGAATTCATTGCGCGGTGGGGATAGGGACCTCACAGTTGGTATCAGAGCGAATTGGCTAATGAGGATCAACCGAGAAGCCAAAAATGTCAAAAATTTATGAAGAAGCAGTAAAAGGTTGTAATTGTGTGATAAAATTCATACAATTTGATATTCAAACTGAAATTCGTAAATTGATAATTGGGTCTTCATATGGAAGTACTGCGATTGTATGGAATCACTGACCTGCTTGAGGCCTAGACATGATGGTATTTACCTTATAGTTCCAAGGACCGTGACTACCCGTATATACTGAGAATAAAACTGTAGCTCTTTACTAACAGTATATACGAGTAAATCTAAGACTTGAAATTATAAGCATCCAGACGATGAATTCGAATGTGGTTGATATGATTTTAAATTCTGGTTGAGAACTGATGAGTTGATTTGGATTCTGATTGAAAAATGAAGATTCTTGAATTTTGGTTGAAATGTAATAAACTAAGCAAAACCACAATGAGGATGAATGAGACGAGTCCTTGTGATGATGTTCGTATAGCTGGAATGACGTTAATGACTTTAGCAAATCACTATGAGATTAGTGGATTGTGCTAGCAGATTGCTGCTGTTAACACTTGACCCAGTGGATCAAGTTAAGGGATGTCAAATTAAAAATCTGTATAATTGAAAATTTCCATGAAGGACTGTTCAGATAGAAATTTCGGTCTAATGGACCATTATGTTACAATCTGAGTGAATTCTTATATATCTGATGATGAGTTTTATATAAGGGATCTTTATCCCAGGATTCTGTTGGGTTCACCAGACTATAAGGAACCCCAGAATTAGTTGGATCTTAAGGAAAAGAGTTCTCCTCTAATTTTGCGAGATGAGGACATCTCGCGTTTTTAAAGTGGGGTAGGATGTAAGATTCCTCTCTCTGGCTTTTGAGGTGTGCAGGTGTAAGAACCTCCCCTTCTGATCTTATAATTATTCCCCTCTTTGAAATAAAAGAAAGATCCTGTTTTACCCTATTTTGGCATAGAGAGAGAAAATATCTAGAGGGAGGTAATTTAAAATTGAGATATTTTTGGATATAAAAATCCTCCTAGTGTCTAAAATGGTTTCCTTTGAACAGATATTCAAAAAGAAATTTCCAATGTGCAATTGGAATAAATTGAAATCAGGTAAAATGGACCTTAGTCTAAGGGTCCAGATTTTTTGAAATTTTTGAATTAAGGTTCCTATGGACCAATTAGATTAATCCAAATGTAGGGAGGAGATAAATGGAAGAATAAAAGAAAATCCCCCAAAAATGAGTAAATGCTCACATAAGATGAAGAGTTTACTAAGGACAAGGTTATTAGTTAAAAAAGAAGAGATATTTAGAAGAAATGATGCATTTTTGACACCTTAGTGTGGGGAATTCCCCTCATTGTTGCCATATATATATAGGCAGTGATGTGTGTGAACATACTTAGGACCGCCGGGGTACTTTTTCCTTCTTTATGAGGTTTTTTCCCTCGGCTTGTATATACGCCCATTCTTCTAGGGCTAACTTATCTTTTGTACATTAACACAATCTAATACATTGTGTGTTGTGTGCATTCTTGCTTCTTCTTCTCCAAGCTTTGTGTGATTTCCTGCAACCCTAATTCCAACAATTGGTATCAGAGCAGGCATCGGCTCCCAGGGCTACATCGCTAGCACCCTCCGACTCACGTTCTCCAATTGAGGTGAGCTTTCACGAGCGCTTGTTGCAGGTCCCTATACTCTGCAAATAAGCCCGTAAGGCGTTGCGTTCTCAGAAATCGCATCTGAGGTCGTTTCGGGCTCCGTTTTTGCATTGCAAGTTCTGCACAGGTGTTTTCGTCATTTTCTGCAGAAATTTCAACAGTGCAGTTTTCTGCAAAACAGGCATACGTATTCTATTGTGGACCGTGCTGCATAGCACGAGTTGTTCTCTGTTCACAGGCGCTTCCTCGTGAGAAGTTCGAAGCTTTCCGCAAAGCTTTGGGCTTGCTCCCCTTTGTGGACTGATCTACTTCGGGCATGGCACTCCCCTATACATGAGTGCCAGCTCTCGTTCACACCATCACTTCCAGGGGAGATTTGTTGCCATATATATATAGGCAGTGATGTGTGTGAACACACTTAGGACCGCCGGGGCACTTTTTCCCTCTTTAGGAGGTTTTTTCTCCCGGCTTGTATATATGCCCATTCTTCTAGTGTAAGGTTCCCCCCTTCCACAAATAGGGGAAACACTTAAGATAGTCCACTAAGTCTTATCTTAGAGAAAATTTCCTACTCATCGACACCTTGACCATGTAGAGATTCAAGGATACGATTCATAGGTAAGACCTAGTCCTATCCCACAGGGAAAGCGTGATCTTCTAAAAGTCAAATCACCCATAGGGTAATTTATCATAAATTGGGCAACTACTAGACTTGATTTCTAGAGGCAACGCTTTTTTCCTCGTCCATGCAAGGCACAGCCGCTAGCCTAGTCTTCTAGAATAGAATTGCTCGAGAACCTATTTATCTAACGTAGGGCTTTCACTTAATATGTTGGAAAGCTACCCGACTAATCGGGTCCACCCGTTCGTAGGATGGTGCCATCGGGGCATTCCATCCTCCCACTTTCCACCCTACTCACGCGTCAATTTGTTTTCTAATTAATCCTACCACACTGTTTGACATAAATAAACATGTTCCTTAATTAAGACCCTTTTTCACAAGGTTCGTTAAAACAGCCTTCTTACACAATACAATCATACCAAAGACAAGATGTAATTATATAAAAAGTTTATACATGAGCCAATTCCATACAAGCCAAACCGGCTCTCTTATTCTTATTCTGTCGATAATCTAGAATTCGGCCTTCCAGCCTCTACATGCTGGGCAAAACCCTACGGGACCATACACCTCATCGTCGGCCGCTGGCGAGGACTCAAGCCGGCCTGTCGCCCTCTCAGGCTCCATCGCTCGATCCTCCCGCCCCCCTCAGAGGGATGTCTGCGCACTAGGGTGGGCTAATTCACTGCACTAGCCCGGGCCCTTAGAACTAGGCAGCATCACAATCACTCACCTCAATCGGCGAACCTCATTCTCCCAATGGTATGAGGGATACCATGGGCCAACTCCGGGCCTTACTAACATCTCCGCCGTCCCGCTATACAAGCACGAGAACGAGGCAGCGTCAAGGCAGGGAGAGTTGTACATGTACCTTAATTTAACCAAGATAACAATCCATTTACTCACTAAACTATAGGACTAGAATCCATGTTACCTTCTTAAGAAAACAATCCTTTTCTCACACAGATTTTAGCATTTCAACTTGAGATTACGATAAGACATTCTTTATTAAGGCATATGCTGTTGTTTAAAAGAATACAAACTTTAAATGGTAAATCAGTCAAATAGTAAATCAATCAAATAATAGAGAAGCCGGGGTCATACCTCAACCCCTAGAATGATATATAATTGAAAAACAAAATATATATATACCTTATAGAAATTTGTCGTTTATCGTTGTCCTTGCTTGTTAATAAGAGCTTTAGAACAACTTGACATATGAGAATAGAGTCTTCTAATACCTTGTCTTATGATTGAAATCATCCAGTTATTCCCAAGCTTTATCTCCTCTTACTCGTAGTGTGACTCTTCTCTCTTTCTAAGGTTTATGACAAAATAGCCTCTTCTTACAGGGCTACGGCATACTATTCTTTCTCTAAAAGAAAAGCTATGGAGTTTAGGTCTCTTCCTCCGAAAGACCATAGCAATCTAAGCTTATTTTTTGAGATATTAGATAAGAATGAAGGGATATATGCATCTCAAACTCTAGGATTACCTTGAGGCTACTTGCTGCCTTCTCACAGTTTTCTCTGTGTAGAGACCCTGACAGAAACAGCAAATTGTTTCGGCCAGAACTCTCTGATAAAAATTCAGAATATAGTCATATAGCCAGTCAAAAGAACGGGAAGACATCTGGTCTACAAGCACCATGCGAACAGAATAGGCAAAAACGTCTGTATATAGCCACAAACGCGCCATCTTTAGAAACGCATTGTTTTTCTACATTTTTAGTATGCATGGACTCTAAATGTGTAAAAGTACTCTAAATATGACCTCTTATCACCTAAACTCGAAATTTTATTTTTGGAAATACTTATCTCTTAATAAAACTATTCTTATGTTCTTATTTCTTTTAGGATTTTTTTGGAGTTAATATTTTTATTCTAACACTTTTCTAATGTTTCTAGCCTTGTTGTCTCACTCTTCTCTAATTACACTCTCTTTCCTTATTGAAATCTATATTAAAAGAGACACATACATACATGGCTTGGGAGGGACCTTACAATCTCCCCCACTTAAAAGATTCGAGATGTCCTCATCTCGCGAGCCAGGGTAGTATCTAAGTAAATCCTCCTGTCTCTTTCAAAGCGGTGTCCCCACTAGTAAAAAATCTTCTTTTATCTAAACATTGTTTCGAGTCCCTTATTTCATGTGTTTGGCTTGTTTTATTTTGCCTCCAAAAGGTCCTTATTATTCTAGAGTTAATTGGCCTTATTATCCTAATTTCTTGCATCCATATACCTCTCATATGATATGAACCTTAGAATTCCTTATTCTATACCCCTATGTAATATGGTACTTAACAAATTATCATGGTGGAAAAATATAAGGGAATCAATTCTTTACGTAATCTAACCTATGATAGTAATTTCATAATCTTAGAATCGTCTTGTAGAATACTTCTATTCATCATGCACATTACTTCACATGAATCTTGCACCAATCATCTTCTATTTACTTATAGAAATACTTGTTGAATTCGATTATCTTTAACCCTGCTATCCCTATTTCTTGACCTAATTTTTGCTCTAGCTCATGATTCCTTGTAGCCAGGGGTGGGCTTGACGTTCCTCTTGAATTAGGAGACCTCTTCTTGATTAACATGGAAGGACTCATGTCCTTCTTGACACTTTCTATATAAAAAAATCTTTATCACAATCTCTGGCTATAATTATGGCTTCTGAAATAGAGGATGGTTTCACATTCTTGATGAGGTTATTCAAAGGTAGATTAAGCTTCCAAATGAATCGATGGAGAAGAGTTACCTCATCCATCTCTAGAGCAAATCGGAGAAGTTTAACAAAAGTTTGGTGGTATTCTTTTAGGGTCTTTCCTTCTTGGGTTAGCTCCAAAAATTCGTTCATTTTATCCTCTCGAAATCCTAGAGGACAAAACCTTTCACGACGGTGTACTTTCATGGCATCTCATAACTGATTCTAGCTCTAGTGGTTAGACAACAATGCTTCTAACTTTTTAGCTCCAATGGTTAGATTGACAACAATGCTTCCAACTAATTTGGCATTTTTTACGATTTTTAGACGCGAGCAAGGGTGAGCTTGCTTCTTTCATTATATCCATTAAAAGTTCAAAACTATCAAATACTTATCATAGCACCACATTTGAAGGCAGTCAGGATTAATACATCAGAGATCTTCATTTTCTTGAGAATTACACATCTGGTGCCTTGGGATTGACACATCCAAAGATTATCAGGATTGACATATCTGAGATGATTAGTTTTCTGAAAATTACACACCTAGTATCTAGGGATTAACACATCTAAGAGCATGATCCTCTGGGAATTACACATCCGAAGTTAGACTCATGTTTGTCTGAGATGGGTTCTAGATCTTGGATGATCGTCCTAGTGTAAAGCATCCAATGGATGACATTCACACGTCAACTATTCAAACCTTAATGGAGTTATAATCTTAATAATTTATAATATGCGAACTAATGAGATATATCCTGAAATTTTCTCTAAACAAAGTTTCGGTCTATCCTTCTATTCAGTCTCTCACTAGTTTCTTCATTTAATCACCCTATGTTTTTCCTCACAAAAGGTTTTCTCCCTAATCCAATTTCTCAAGTTTATTGTACAAATATCTTGCGTGTGCACCCCCAAGATACAAGCACAATTTCATAAGATGATTGTCTCAACATGTGAGGATATTCAAATCACTTCTATGGCCAGTAGAGATGATTGATTCGTCCTCATATGATAAACAATCACTTGTTTTAATCCCTTGATAGTTAACCTTTGAAAAACAAATCCTAGGAACTAAGATCGGCTCTGATACCACTTGTAAGGTTCCCCCCTTCCACAAATAGGGGAAACACTTAAGATAGTCCACTAAGTCTTATCTTAGAGAAAATTTCCTACTCATCGACACCTTGACCATGTAGAGATTCAAGGATACGATTCATAGGTAAGACCTAGTCCTATCCCACAGGGAAAGCGTGATCTTCTAAAAGTCAAATCACCCATAGGGTAATTTATCATAAATTGGGTAACTACTAGACTTGATTTCTAGAGGCAACGCTTTTTTCCTCATCCATGCAAGGCACAGCCGCCGCTGGCCTAGTCTTCTAGAATAGAATTGCTCGAGAACCTATTTATCTAACGTAGGGCTTTCACTTAATATGTTGGAAAGCTACTCGACTAATCGGGTCCACCCATCCGTAGGATGGTGCCATCGGGGCATTCCATCCTCCCACTTTCCACCCTACTCACGCGTCAATTTGTTTTCTAATTAATCCTACCACACTGTTTGACATAAATAAACATGTTCCTTAATTAAGACCCTTTTTCTCACAAGGTTCGTTAAAACAGCCTTCTTACACAATACAATCATACCAAAGACAAGATGTAATTATATAAAAAGTTTATACATGAACCAATTCCATACAAGCCAAACCGGCTCTCTTATTCTTATTCTGCCGATGATCTAGAATTCGGCCTTCCAGCCTCTACATGCTGGTCAAAACCCTACAGGACCATACACCTCATCGTCGGCCGCTGGCGAGGACTCAAGCCGGCCTGTCGCCCTCTCAGGCTCCATCGCTCGATCCTCCCGCCCCTTAGAGGGATGTCTGCGCACTAGGGTGGGCTAATTCACTGCACTAGCTTGGGCCCTCAGAACCAGGCAGCATCACAATCACTCACCTCAATCGGCGAACCTCATTCTCCCAATGGTATGAGGGATACCATGGGCCAACTCAGGGCCTTACTAACATCTCCGCCATCCCGCTATACAAGCACGAGAACGAGACAGCATCAAGGCAGGGAGAGTTGTACCTGTACCTTAATTTAACCAAGATAACAATCCATTTACTCACTAAACTATAGGACTAGAATCCATGTTATCTTCTTAAGAAAACAATCCTTTTCTCACACAGATTTTAGCATTTCAACTTGAGATTACGATAAGACATTCTTTATTAAGGCATATGCTGTTGTTTAAAAGAATACAAACTTTAAATGGTAAATCAATCAAATAGTAAATCAATCAAATAATAGAGAAGCCGGGGCCATACCTCAACCCCTAAGAATGATATATAATTGAAAAACAAAATATGTATATACCTTATAGAAATTTGTCGTTTATCGTTGTCCTTGCTTGTTAACAAGAGCTTTAGAACAACTTGACATATGAGAATAGAGTCTTCTAATACCTTGTCTTATGATTGAAATCATCCAGTCATTCCCAAGCTTTATCTCCTCTTACTCGTAGTGTGACTCTTCTCTCTTTCTAAGGTTTATGACAAAATAGCCTCTTCTTACAGGGCTATGGCATACTATTCTTTCTCTAAAAGAAAAGCTATGGAGTTAAGGTCTCTTCCTCCGAAAGACCATAGCAATCTAAGCTTATTTTCTGAGATATTAGATAAGAATGAAGGGATATATGCATCTCAAACTCTAGGATTACCTTGAGGCTACTTGCTGTCTTCTCACAGTTTTCTCTGTGTAGAGACCCTGACAGAAACAGCAAATTGTTTCGGCCAGAACTCTCTGATAAAAACTCAGAATATAGTCATATAACCAGTCAAAAGAACGGGAAGACATCTGGTCTACAAGCCCTAAGCGAACAGAATAGGCAAAAACGTCTGTATATAGCCACAAACGCGCCATCTTTAGTAACACATTGTTTTTCTACATTTTTAGTATGCATGTACTCTAAATGTGTAAAAGTACTCTAAATATGACCTCTTATCACCTAAACTCGAAATTTTATTTTTGGAAATACTTATCTCTTACTAAAACTATTCTTATGTTCTTATTTCTTTTAGGATTTTTTTGTAGTTAATATTTTTATTCTAACACTTTTCTAATGTTTCTAGCCTTGTTGTCTCACTCTTCTCTAATTACACTCTCTTTCCTTATTGAAATCTATATTAAAAGAGACACATACATACATGGCTTGGGAGGGACCTTACAATCTCCCCCACTTAAAAGATTCGAGATGTCCTCATCTCGCGAGCCAGGTTAGTATCTAAGTAAATCCTCCTGTCTCTTTCAAAGCGGTGTCCCCACTAGTAAAAAATCCTTTTATCTAAACATTGTTCCGAGTCCCTTATTTCATGTGTTTGGCTTGTTTTATTTTGCCTCCAAAAGGTCCTTATTATTCTAGAGTTAATTGGTCTTATTATCCTAATTTCTTTCATCCATATACCTCTCATATGATATGAACCTTAGAATTCCTTATTCTATACCCCTATGTAATATGGTACTTAACAAATTATCATAGTGGAAAAATATAAGGGAATCAATTCTTTACGCAATCTAACCTATGATAGTAATTTCATAATCTTAGAATCGTCTTGTAGAGTACTTCTATTCATCATGCACATTACTTCACATGAATCTTGCACCAATCATCTTCTATTTACTTATAGAAATACTTGTTGAATTCGATTATCTTTAACCCTGCTATCCCTATTTCTTGACCTAATTTTTGCTCTAGCTCATGATTCCTTGTAGCCAGGGGTGGGCTTGACGTTCCTCTTGAATTAGGAGACCTCTTCTTGATTAACATGGAAGGACTCATGTCCTTCTTGACACTTTCTATATAAAAAAAACTTTATCACAGTCTCTGGCTATAATTATGGCTTCTGAAATAGAGGATGGTTTCTCATGTCCTTCTTGACACTTTCTATAGAAAAAAAACTTTATCACAGTCTCTGGCTATAATTATGGCTTCTCCCTGTGGGGGGCGGTCACTTTCTCCTGATGGAGGTATGGTAGAGGGCCTCCCTAAAGGAGTCTGAAGTGTCAGTCATGGTATAGAAAGGGTGAGAGCATGTGAAAGCTCAAGAGATTTGCAAGAGTCTGACTACAAAAAGAGCTAAAAGTGAGGAAATGAGGGGGTGGGGCCCATATTTATTGTTTTTTCAGAAGGGTACGACCATGGCATCACTAGCAAACGACTGTGTGGCAACTTGAATGAACGATCGTTTTTGGCAACTCAAACAAACAGCCGTGGCATGTGGAAACTAAAGCGAACAGGCACATCAACTCCAACGCGAACAGCCATGGCATCTTTTTTGGTTTTGGGCATGGGCTTTTGAAACGCAGAAGGGAATGGGCGTTCACCTCCAAAAGCTGAAAGGAATGGATGTACCGAATAGATTGAGAAGGGAACATGTAGGACCTTTTGATTAATAGTTGGTACGGCAAAATTCGCAAAGGTGAGAAGTCGATTCCAATTTGGCAATGATGAGGTAAGGGGAGGTACTTCCTTAAGGAATTCAAAAGCTGGATAAGGGAGTACCTAAGACTGAAGGAGTTGGTAATGGCATGGTAGTACTCTGCTTACAGTCACACAATGATAGGTGGAGGAGTTGCTGACATTGAGGGTATATCATTAGTCAAATCTGTTTGGCGGCGGTAGAATGGGGATTATAGTGTCACTATGAAGCTTCTGCTTCCCTTTTTCCTGGGTAGTCTTTGTGGCAGCATGTCAAAAAAGTTCTTGAGATTCTAAGGAAGCACCAACTCTTTGCAAAAAAGAGCAAATACACTTTATCTGCCGACCATGTTGAATATTTGGGCTTTCTGGTATCCAAAGATGGAATTTTTCTAGATTTCGCAAAAGTCCAAGAAGTCATAGATTGGCCTGAACCAAAAACAGTGAAAGAAGTTAGGGGATTCTTGGGATTGACTGGCTGGTATAGAATTTTTATACCAAAGTATGCTCTCATAGCTTCCCCCTAACTAATCTTCTCAAGAAGCATACCCCATTTCAATGGTCTGCCAGGTGCCAGAGTGCTTTTAATAAGCTGAAGAGACCACCTTGGTAACCAATCCTGCTCTGAAGTTGCCAGATTTCTCTCTACCCTTTGAGGTAGTAACTGATGCTAGTGGTTTTTCCCTGGGAGGTGCACTCATGCAGGAAGGTCATGCAGTGGCCTATGAATCTCGAAAACTCAGAACGCATGAGAGGAATTATGGTGTCCACGACCTGGAACTACTTTCAGTAGTATATGCCCTGAAGTTGTGGAGACATTACCTACTGGGTCAAAGATTCACTTTAATGAGACAGATCATCATATCTTTAAGTGGATCTTCACTCAGAAGGATCTCAACATGCGCCAAAGAAGGTGGATGCAAACCTTACAGGAATTTTATTTTGAAATCAAGTACCGCCCAGGCAAAGAAAATGTGGTAGCAGATGCCCTCAGCAGAAAAGCCTCCTTGCTTGCAATTACTGTATTGTCAAATCCTTTGATTATTGAAGCAAGAGAGAAGATCATATAGCAGGATAGATTCTTTGGCCCTATTGCTACCCTACTTATGCAGGAAAGCAAAACTCCACAGGAGTTGAACCGAGTTCAAGGGTACAGCTTGGATGATGGAATTATGTATTATAATCGCAGGCTATGCATTCCCAATGATGAGGGAACTAAGGGTCAAATTCTAAATGAAGCCCATGACAGTCTTATTGCAGGACATCCAGGTTTCATCAAGACCTACATGTCTGTAAAGAAAAGTTTCTTTTGGCCTGGTCTAAAAAAGGATATGCTTAATCATATACGTCAATGTCTAATCTGTCAGAAAGTCAAAGCCGAGAGAGTAAAAATGCATGGGAAGTTACATCCATTAGACATCCCCTAAGATGAAGTGGGAATGCATCAGTATGGATTTTATTACTGGATTACCTTCAGTGCAATCAGGTTATAACTCTATCTTCGTGGTAGTTTGATAGACTAACCAAAGTTGCCCATCTGATTCCAGTAAAAGAAACCTACACTGCAATGGATGTGGCCAGAGTGTTCCTCAAGGAAATCTCCAGATTGCATGGCCTACCCTGAAGAATAGTAAGTGATCGAGACCCCAAATTCATGTCAAGATTCTGGACTGCATTTTTCAAAGCAGTAGGAACTTTCTTGGATCTCAGCACAGCTTACCACCCCAAGACTGACGGTCAAACAGAAAGGGTAAACCAAGTAATCGAAGATATACTTCGGTCATGCTATGGCACGGAACCCAAGAAGTGGCTAAGTTATCTACACCTAGTCGAGTTCGCCACCGACAGTGCTTCTTATCACCGAAGTATTGGGATGAGCCCTTTCAAAGCTCTGTATGGACAAGATTGCTTAACTCCATTAACTTGGTTCGACCCATTGATTAAGGTCAAGATGTCCAGACAGATGCTTGATGACATGGAGCAGCAACAAATGCAGTCAATTCGCAAAGATATAAAAGCTGCCTAGGATAGACAGAAACACTATGCAGATAAGAATGCAGATAAGAAGAGGATAGACAAAAAATTCGAAGAAGTAGATATGGTCTTCATTCGAGTACGCCCCAAAAGAAGTTCTCTATCTCTTGGGAAGTACAAGAAGTTATCCCCCAGATATTGTGGGCTATATCTGATTACAAAGAAAGTAGGTGACTTAGCCTACGAACTTCTTCTGTCTCCTCATCTCAAAGTACATAATGTATTTCATATCAGCCTACTTAAAAAGTATGTACCAAGCCCGAATCATGTGCTTGATATGAAATCTTAACTTCTTCAACCCAAGGGCAGATGGAACTCCAACCTAAAGAAATCCTTGATGTTTGAGAGAAGGTTCTCAGGAATAGAATTCTGAGAGAATTATTGGTTAAATGGAAGTTCTATCCTTTTAAAGATGCCACCTGGGAGAAAGAAGCCGAACTGTTGCAGGATTACCCCCCAGTTTGCGAGATGAGGATATCTCGCGTTTTTCAACTGGTAGAGAATGTAAGATTCCTCCCCAGCCTCTCAAGAAGTCCAATATCTTCCCTTGTAATCAAATCCCTCTTTAGAAATATAAAAGATCTTATTTCTACCTGCTTTGGCATAGAGAGAGAAAATCTTCTAGAGAGAGGTGATTCAGTTTTTAAATATTTTTGGATGGAAAAATATCTCATCTTATTAAAATAAATTTCCCCCAAAACAGAAGTTCAAAAAAGAAGAATTTCAGAAGGTGTATTAGAAATAAATTATAATCTGTTCAAAAGGCCTTATCCTAAGAGTCCAGATTTTTTGAAAATTTTAAATTAATGTTCCTATGGACCAATAAGATTAATCCAAATGTAGGGGGAGGAGATAAATTTAAGAAATAAAGAAAATTCTCCCAAAAATGAGTAAATACTCACATAAGATGAAGAGTGGACTAAGGACCAAAGGAAATACTTAAAAAATGAATTTTTGACACCTCAAAGTGGGGATTCCCCCTCATGAAGTAGGCGCCTTTTTTCCATCATTGCTTTTGAATTTTAAATCAATAAAATTAGATATTTTATCTCTCCTCTCTCCTAATTCAAAACTGGATCCAAAAAGTGAACTAAACTGACCAAAAAATGGTCAAAATTTGACCAAACTGATCTGGAAAATTCTAGAATCAGTTTGCTTGGTTAGAAGCTCACTTTTTCCTATAAAAATAGAAGCCTCCCCCTTTGTAGAAGCTTAATAGTTTTTTATGCAAGCACTGTTACTCTACTCCTCCTCCCCTAGAGCCAAAACAGTGAATTTATTGATAATTCATTAGTTTTTGACCGTTTTCTCTTCAAAAGAGTTGGTGGCCACTCTTGTTGCAAACAAGAGTAGATCCCTCAAACCATCAGGCCGCCAAAGGAAAGCTCACAAAAATTCATGTAAGCTAGAAATCTTACTTTTTCTTTATTCCATTTAATGGTTTTCTAATTTTTGTTTTCTTTAAAATGAAAAATGATGTTATGCCTTGTTGGAAAGGCTTTCCCCCTCTCTTCATTCTTGAATTCAGCCTTTCTTTATCCTAGATATGTAATCAAATTGTTAGAATTAAACTTTTCATATTGTTTCTCTTTAAAAAGTGGAATTGGATTAGTTTAGAATGCTTTAAACCATTTGGGATAATTTCTAAGTAACTTGAGAATGAAAAAATTTGAAAAATGGTCAGCCATACAAAGGAGGTTATGGTTAAATTTTCTTAAATTTTGTGAAATAAGTTTTATCTTTTATTATTCAAAAAGAGTAATCCCCACCGTTTGTGTATTCTAAAAGTGTTATTTTCATTCTATGCATAGAAAAATGCATATTAGAAATATTTTTATTATAAAAGTGTTATTTTCATTAGAATTAATTTCTATGCATAGAAAGATACATATTGGAGAATTTTTTTTATTCTAAAAGTGTTACTTTCATCAAAATTGATTTTTATGCATAAATAGATGCATAAAAGAATTTTTCTTTAATTATAAAAGTGTTACTCTTATCAAAATTAAATTTTATGCATAAAAGAATTTTTTTTAAATTATAAAAGTGTTACTCTCATCAAATTAAATTTTATGCATAAAAGAATTTTTTTATTATAAAAGTGTTACTATAATAAAATTGATTAATAGGAATAGGGTTAGAACTTGAGTAGTTAAATAAAAGCCTGAAGACTTCTCTAATGAATAGATTAATGGCTGTGCCTGATTCAATTAGAAAAAAAGCATTGATCCCTTCAAGTTAAGTCTGTAATAGTTTCCCTTCTATCTGGTTTATTCAGATCAAGGTTAGTTTAGTATCTTGACTTCGTTATTAGAAAAATTCGTTAAGAAAATAAAAATGGTAGAATTGTCCCTGTTTTCTAGGCATGGGAAATTTTCTCGATTTTGGTTTTCGGAATGACCACCAGCTTAGTCTCGTGCCCAGACATTCGAGGGCGAGGCCTTGCGTGGGAAACCCTGTCCCTTGCATGAGGGAGCTGCTTCCGTTGTGCCAGCTACCGGGAATCCGGTGTGCAGAGGGGGCAGCGGGATCTCACAGTGATCTCTTCTACAACTTTTGTTGAGATATCAAGCTCAATACAAGTTAACACTCATGGTGTGCCTGGGTGACCATTCGACCTTTCCACCACTAGCGTGTTTGGTAGTAGCTGACATAATGGATCTTTACCAGTGATTCTACAACTTGACTACACCTAGCTAGTCTAACCAAGTTATGGCATACTTATCTTGCTAACTCACCTACGTAGCTTGTTCACATTATGCACTGCTTGTACATAATAGTACTCTAGTAATCATGTTATAAACTTCTTTTGAGAGAAACAAGGTGAAGAAGATTTAAGCCTTTCATCTTTGTGTGTCTTATCCATTGTTGTGTAAGTGTGTGTGTGCTTGCAAGAGCTCAAGCTCTCTCCCCTCCCCCCCCAATGTTTTCATGGTATCAGAGCTTGGTTTAGGCTACGAAGCTGAGTGGCAAAGAAAAGGAAGCTATGAAGGCAAAGGAAGTAGTATATACACTGGTAAGAGCATCATCATCTCTTCCCTTTCTTGTTTTGGTGTACAACAATCCCTGGGTAGCTCTGGGAGTTACATGTCTCCAATTGAGGAGCTTCATAGGTGCAGAGGTACTTGTATGGTGTAAAGTACTTTATATTGAGCTTTTGTGAGCAAATTTATGATTTGGCCACTATTCGGTCACTGCAAGGTGTTTTCAAGCAATCCTGAGAAGTTTTGGTTTGGAACTATCTCTATTCAAACTCTGCTTATTGTAGTGCAACAATGTATTTGGGTGTCTAGACAATTGATTGCACATGTATTAGTTATTGTGGGTATATGTATATGTACTTTGATCACATGTTGTGGCATATAGATTGTGTAGAAGTACCACTACAGGAGCTATAATATATATTTTATATTGCAAGTTTCATACAAAAGTCATCTGTGTAGAAATTTCTAGTTGTTGTAAGCAAAGATGTTTGACAACATCACAACCAGATTATCAGTGAGAAGCTTGACAAGAACTACTTCCATGTATAGAAGTTCAGAATGACTTATTTCTTGATGGGAAAAGGATTTTGGGGCTGTGTTGAAGGAGAACGCTACTCTAGCAAAGAGAAAGACATTCAAATATTGAAACCAAGGTGCAAGGAAAGTCATGTATTGGCTTTTAGTTAGTGTGACAAACACTATTATTGGGCATACACGATGCCAACCCTCTAGTAGTTGTGTCATGAGACCTCATGTACTTCTTGAAGAAGTAATTAAACTCACATACACATCAAGGAATAAAGCATAGACTTGAGGGTGAAAGCATGAAAGGGTGTACATACTATTACCCACCAAGGATGTACTATACTATTTCTATAGCTTTTTTTAAAGGGAGAGATTATTTTTATAGTTTTTTTTAAAGAATATATGTATAATTTTTTGGCTACAATCATATGTGAATCTACTTTTTGAAAACTTCAAAGCTTTGTACTCATACTTTGTTCATCTATGTTACCATATTATAGTAGTGATGTGTGTGAACACACTTAGGACCGCCGGGGCACTTTTTCCCTCACTAGGAGGTTTTTTCCCCCGTGCATTGTATATACGCCCATTATCTTCTAGGGCTTGTTATCTTTCATTTTTGGCACTCATAATACACTACTGTGTTGTGCTCAAGCTTCCTCATCTTCTTGAAGTTGTGTGTGCATTCCTGCAACCCTAATTCCAACAATTGGTATCAGAGCAGGCTTCCTTCTCCCGGGCAGCATCACCGGCACCTGCCGCTTCATCTCCTCCGATTGCAACGAGGTTTCACGAGCGTCTGCAGGTTAGTATATGCCGTGGGAGAACCCGTAGGGCTCGGTCGTTTCAGAATTTTGATCTGAAGTCATTTCGCCCTCCGTTTTTGCATTCCAAGTACTGCGCAGGCAAAATCGTCCTACTGTGCAGATTTTCTGTCAAGATTAAAATCTGCAGGACAGGTGCCCATTCGTCTGTTTTGGGCTGTGCTATATAGCACAGGTCGATTTTATACAGGTTTACCTCTTGCAGACAGCATTTACATCTAGTAGTACAGTCATTGGCCATGGCTGACAACAATGATGTATTCCGCATGTTGGCTGCTGAGGATAAGTTGGATGGCACCAACTATCCATTGTGGGCATATATGATGCGACATGTATTGGTAGCAAAGGGGTTATGGAATATTGTGCAGGGTATTGATGCACGTCCTATTGTGGCTGGAAATGCTGCAAACACATCAGAAACAGGTACTGTTGATGATGGTGCAGGCACAAGTGCTGTAGCAGCTGTTCGAGAACCACCACTTTCAGCAGAGCAGATTCATTGGGATGGTAGAGATGCGCAGGCTCATGCCTTGATTGCGCTGTCTGTCAAACGTACCATTATCCCACATATTCGCTCCTGCAGGACTTCTAAGGATGCTTGGGATGTACTTGCCACATTGTATCAGGCAAGAAATGAGGCTCGTGTTGCTTACCTCCGAAAACAGTTGGAGAATGAGCATATGAACGAAGGTGATTCTATGGATAGCTTTTTGACAAAGATCAAGGATTTCAAAGAGCAGCTCATTTCTGCAGATGAAATCCTGTCAGACAGTTCACTTGTGCAGACTGTTTTGAATGGTCTACCAGATTCTTATCAGGGTTTTGCTTCCACTCTTCGCTTGATGATGAAAGGCAATCCCAATGCCTTATCATTTGAGGAGTTAGTTTCTGTTTTGCTGCAAGAAGACCAGTCAAGGCAAAACAGGAATATTATGCGTGTCGCAGATCAAGCTTTCGGTGCTAGTCAGAGAAGCGGGAAAGGTAAAGCTGGCTTTTCTTCTAGTAAGCAGAAATCTGCAAATGCTGCGCAACCAAAGAAGGAAGACAAAGATGAGAAGAAGGGTGACAAACAGAAGACATTTTGCAAGTACTGTAAGGGAAATGATCATGTCATCAAAGCGTGTCCTAAGCTGGCTGCGAAAGAGGCTAAGAAGAAAGAGGCTGGTATGGCTGTTGCAGATGCCTCTCCTTCTAACAATGAATCTGCTAATGTTGTGCTAGATACAGAATGGGCATTCAATGCGCAGTGCAGTTATGACCCATCTTTGCATGACACATGTATGTCTGCAGTAGATTCAGATGTATGGTACTTTGACAGTGGTGCCACTAAGCATATCACCTCGCAGCGCAGTTTATTCACTTTCCTTGAGTCTGCTCCCACAGGGAATACTGTCACTTGTGCCAATAACTCCTCTTATCCCGTTAAAGGAGTTGGACAGATTGTGCTGAATGTTGCAAATGGCAACACCTTTACACTTTTTGATGCATTGTATGTGCCAGGGATCAAAAAGAATCTGCTGTCAGTCTCCGCATTTGCCAAAACAGGTTTGGTTGTAAAATTTGTGGATGACAGATGTACTGTTCATGATCTCTCTTGTGGTGACATCATTGTAGCATCTGGTTCACTATGTCGAGGGCTGTATAAGCTCAATATGGATGGCAAATGTGTAGAGGATTCAGCATGTGCTATTATGGATACGCAGGCTATTTCAAATGCAAAACTGTGGCATGCACGTTTTGGTCATCTGAATTTTGCAAGTTTGCTGCGCCTGCAGAAATCTGAAATGGTGTCTTCTTTGCCTAAGCTTGAGGCACCTGTCAAGCATGTTTGTGAGGGCTGCATATTGGGTAAAATGCAGCGTGCTTCCTTTCCCAAAGATGGATCAGTGAGAGCTGAACGCAGATTGCAGCTTGTTCACAGTGATGTTTGTGGACCCATGCAAACTCCATCATTTGGAAACTACCTTTACTTCGTGACTTTCATTGATGATTTTACCAGGCATGCATGGGTATATCCTTTGAAGGCAAAGTCCGAAGTGTTTTTGTGCTTCAAACAGTTTTTGGTTATGGCTGAAAATGTGTCAGAAAGTAAGATGGGCACCCTCCGTTCAGATCGAGGGGGGGAGTATATGTCTTCAGAATTTAATGCATTTCTGGCTGAGCGTGGGATAAAACACCAATGTACAGTGCCGTATACACCACAGCAAAATGGTGTGGCTGAGAGAAAAAACAGGTCTCTCATGGAAATGGCAAGATGTATGGTTAAGAGTCAAAGTCTACCACATGGTTTTTGGCTTGAGGCTGTCATGTGTGCCACTTATGTACTAAACAGGTGTCCCACCAAAGCATTACAGGTTGTCACTCCATATGAGGCTTGGCATGGCCGCAAGCCATCTGTTGGCCATTTACGTGTTTTTGGTTGCCTGGCATATGCATTAGTGCCTGTGCAACATCGCAGAAAATTGGATGACAAAGCTGTCAAATGTATTTTTGTTGGATATAGTGCTGAGAGCAAAGGCTATCGTTTGTATCATCCACAGACAAAGCGCATTTTGGTTAGCCGTGATGTTGTATTTGTGGAAGATGCAGTTCAGCCCTTGGTTTCATGTACTAAGGAGACAGATATCAGCTCACGTGATGTCTATGATACATTGTTGCCTCTTTTCAGTGGTGCACAGTCAAGTGCAATACCTCATGAGGCAGTTTTTCAGCCTATGCAGGTTTTAAATGATGGCACAGATCAGCCTATATCTGATGCAGATGTGCATGATGCACTTGAGGATGAGAGACAAGAGATTGAGGGCTCTAGGAATATGCCTAGATGGCTGGTGCAGACTTTGCGTGACAGCAAGTTGGATGCCCCTTTGTCTAGTCGCACTCGTTCTGGCTCTCATGGTGCCTCTTATGCGTCAGATTGTTATGCATTGGCTGTTTCTAGTATGTGCGATGAAAGTGAGCCTGTTTCATTTGATGAGGCACAAAGTTCAGAAAATTGGATGGCTGCTATGCAAGCAGAATACGATGCTATTATGAAGAATAGTACATGGTCTTTATGTGACTTGCCCCCTGGCAAGAAGGCCATTGGCACTAAGTGGGTATACAAATTGAAGCGTAAGCCTGATGGCACAGTGGATCGCCATAAGGCTAGGCTTGTTGCAAAAGGTTATGCTCAAGAGAAGGGCATTGATTTTGATGAGACTTTTGCTCCCACATGTCGTATGACCACTGTTCGTAGCATCTGTGCATTAGCAGCTCATAATGGTTGGAATGTACATCAGCTGGACATAAAGACTGCGTTCTTAAATGGAGATTTGCATGAGGAGGTGTATGTATCGCAGCCTCGTGGTTTTGTTCAAAGAGGGCAGGAAAACAAAGTGTGCAGGTTAAAAAAGGCTTTATATGGTTTAAAGCAAGCTCCACGAGCTTGGTATGAAAAAATACATGCATATTTGACTGCACATGGGTTTCAGAATAGTCCAACAGAAAGCACTTTGTATGTTAAACGTGTGGATGGTGTACATCTAATCATTGCTCTCTATGTCGATGACATGCTGCTCACAGGACCAAATGAGAGTCATATTGCTGATTTTAAGGCTGATTTGAATGCCTCTTTTGAGATGTCAGATTTGGGGCATTTGCATCATTATTTGGGGATACAATTTAAGCAGTGTGATGGAGGAATTGCTTTGTGTCAGACAAAGTATATTGAAACATTGTTGCGGAGATTTGGCCTTGAAGACTGCAAGCCTATTGCTACTCCAATGGAGACAGGTTTGAAGTTGAGTCTTCATGATGCTGGAGATCACTTTGATGTCACACTCTATCAGACAGCTGTTGGTTGCCTCATTTATGTATGCATTACGAGGCCAGACATTCAGTTTGCAGTCTCACAGGTGAGCAGATTTATGCATAGCCCAGGCATTAAGCATTGGCAGGCAGTGAAGCGTATCTTTCGCTATTTGAGTGGTACTCGGCATCTTGGGTTGTTTTATCCCAAGGGGGGATCATTGTCGCCAGATTTACATGCTTTTTCAGATTCTGACTGGGCTGGTTGTTATGACACACGCGTGTCCACGAGTGGTTTTTGCTTCATGCTTGGAAGCTCATGCATATCATGGTTGAGCAAGAAGCAGCCTACTGTGGCCACTTCTAGTTGTGAAGCTGAGTACAGGGCAGCTTTCACAGCTACGGTTGAGTGTGTGTGGCTCAGACGCCTTATGGCTGATTTGGGTGTTGGGCAGCCATCTGCCACCACCATCTTCACTGACAGTCAGAGCGCATTGGCAGTTGCGCGGAACCCAGTGTTCCATGCTCGTACGAAGCACATTGAGGTGCACTACCATTATGTCAGGGAGAGACTCTCTGCAGGAGAGATCAGTTTGGCTTATGTGCCAACGCAGGATAACCTTGCAGACCTTTTCACAAAGGCTCTGCCTCGTGAGAAGTTCGAAGCTTTTCGCAAAGCTTTGGGCTTACTCCCTTTTGTGGATTCGTCCACATAGCTAGACACTTCCCTATACATGAGTGCTAGCTCTTGTTCACCGCATCACTCCAGGGGGGATTTGTTACCATATTATAGTAGTGATGTGTGTGAACACACTTAGGACCGCCGGGGCACTTTTTCCCTCACTAGGAGGTTTTTTCCCCCGTGCATTGTATATACGCCCATTATCTTCTAGGGCTTGTTATCTTTCATTTTTGGCACTCATAATACACTACTGTGTTGTGCTCAAGCTTCCTCATCTTCTTGAAGTTGTGTGTGCATTCCTGCAACCCTAATTCCAACAATCTATACACATGGAGTGGTACTTTAATGTGAGACTATCCAAGCTTCATTTTTTTGCTTCCTCCACCCATAGTTCATACACAATCTCTTGCAACATTGCAAGTCAAGAGGCTCTAAGGTTATAGACTCCAAGGTTCTAGGTTTGGTTCTCTCTCTCTCTCTCTCTCTCTCTCTCTCTCTCTCTTAGCTCTCTCTTTCACCCTCTCATATGCACATACTTATTTACCAAGGACATGTAGTAGCAAAAATTGGTATGCATGATTCATTCAGAGGGTTTGAATTTATTTTTCTTAAAACAAATTCATGCATGCAAGTGTGAAGTATGGCTAGTCTTAGCAAATCAAAGGGCAAGGGAAGGATGCACCTTATACCCTCACAATCCCTAAAGGCAAGAAGATGAATTAGAACTTATACCTCCATGAGACCATAATTATACCCCCAAATGAAGCAATGGATGGCTGCAACATGGAGTAGCATCGACGATAAGGTCAACCGTCACCATATCAATGGTTTGAAGCCATGTTTGAAAGAGGAATTTATGCATCTGTATGTCGACATCTACCATTCACCATCAATCATGAACAATGAAGTTGGCATAGTGCTTGCTCATGCCTTTATTGCCATGAAGCATGGCATCAATGTTGACTGGAATGATTTATCCCATCATAGTCAAGATAGCAAACATATGAAAGAAGAACATGAATTTTTAGGCACACAATAATGGGAACGATATTTCAACATGTATATTTGCATCCGAGGAACTTAACATGGTAATATCTAGCTAGAAGTAAGCACTTGTTGCAACTAGAAATGAGTCATTAATGAACAAGCACTTGTTGCAACTAGAAATGAGTCATTAATGAACAAGCTGGAGTCAGCACAAACCCAAGAGCTAGATGCAAGGAAGAATGTGGGAAGAATAGAATTCACATCATCTTGGGTTAAAACAAACTCGTTAATGCTCAACAAAATCAAAGCTCAACTAGTGCAGCACTGCTAGAGGAATTAATGGAAGACCTATCTAGTTTCAAAGCTAAATTATCAACTTCCAATGCTGTGCTATAAGAGGCTACTCTAGACCACATCCGTGTTGAAGAGGAGCTGTGCCTAAGACAACCAAGTTCATGTTCAATTTAAGCCAAGTTATCGAATCCGTCACACAATAAGGTGTATAAGCATTCATTCCTCTTCCCCAATGGAGCATCTCACTCATGTCACAAATGTAGTTGTGAAGATAGATAGGTAAGAAATCTTACCAATGATGTATATGTTACACATAGGCACTTTGTAATATATGATTTTAACAATAGAGCATGGTTAAGTTTGATCATTTTGATGTATGATAGGTGTATGTTTTATGGACAGGTCCAGTAAGGGAGACATTGGATGTAGTATTACTCCATGTATTCACACCTACCATATGCTATGTGCAGCAATTCATTTCTCTAGTACTCTTTAATGTCATGCACCATTCTTTGGAGAAGAAAATGTACCTCAAGAATGGGTCGCTACCATGGGATTCAGTCAAGTGGAAGGTGAGCACTTATTTAACTAGCACTTAGAAGTAGTACTATTTGTCATATTTTAGTAATACTATGCGTAAAAAATTTTTGAGAGAAGTACCAAGGTACTACTAAATAGCACATTATGAGTATCATCTACTACTACACTATTGTAATCTACTAAATGGTGTTGCATGAGTACTATTTAGTACTCATAAGACTACATGTCACTATGTAGTACCCTATAGTCATATACTATGTATTAGTACTCATATAGTACTATTTAGTACTATAAGACTTCATGGTACTATATGTACTAATTAGTACTATATGAGTACTATTAAGCACTGCTGACTATAGGGTACTACAGGGTACAAGGTACTACTATGTAGTACCTTGTACTACTATGTAGTACCTTGAAGTCATATAGTATTCAATATGACTACTAAATAGTTCTATTTAATACTATGTACTACCTTGTAGTCATATACTTATAGTATTAAATAGGACTCTATGAGTACTATTACATAGTATATGACTATAGGGTACTATATGCACTAATTAGTACTACTATGTAGTACCTTGTAGTCATATAGTACTAAATATGACTACTAAATAGTTTTATTTAGTACTATATGTATTACCTTGTAGTCATATAATTATAGTATTAAATAGGACTCTATGAGTATTATTACATAGTATATGACTACAGGGTACTAATTGTTGAAATATACAAGTGAATAGGGTGTGTGCGAGAACAAGCCCTTGGCTAGAGGCTGTAAAAGAGAATCTGTAAATGTGAGAGAACCTGTGAAAAGGTGAGAAGAATCTACTGGGAGAGAATGAAGGGTAGCATGAGGAGATTTAGGAGGTGTGGAGATATTCTGGGAAAAGTGAAGAGGTGGAGAGAATAAAGCAAAAGAGGTGGAGTGAATCAAGGAGAAATCAGTGGGATTAGATGCTTGGATGTAAACTCTATAAATTGAGGCATTGGCGTAATGAGAACTTGCTGGTTTTTGATTATCCATGCCTACATTAAGCTATCAGTTAATTATTCACTAATCACGTGTTAATTATAATCTAATCTCTTTGTTAATGATGTTGATTCTAGCATTTGATCCACCATAGCTCATCACATTACTGTAATTTCAACATGGTATCAAAGCCTAGCCTAGAATCCATCAATTTGTGAGCCCATTATCTTGCTAATCACTTGGCTAATTAGGATTAGTAGTAGAAAATTAATATTTTCACCTCTTTTTCAACTAACCTCTGCACCCCCAGCCAATGGAGGAGCTCTCTCTCCCTTCACACATAACCATTGACCAAGCCCTTTTAGAGACTCATACTAGACTCAAGGGCCTACACACAGCTCAAAGGAATTGAAGGAATTCAGCGTACGGTGGTGGCAACGGGATTTGCAGGCACCAAAGGAATCGAAGGAATTCAGCGTAGAACGGTGGCGGCAACGGGATTTGCAGGCACCAAAATATTTTGGGAAAAAGCTCCATGCGACGTCCCCGCTTCAAATTGGTCTAATTCCAGCTAGGCCCGAGGGTTTTCAAGCATGCTCTACAAGCTAGTGAAGTCAAAATTTGATTTGATCAAGTCTACAGTGAGATCCAAGCTCTTCATCAAATCTGTAGGTGACTTTGGTAAAACACAGATTAAGCATTCAATGTTTGGTCAAATCTTGTGTTTCTTGGCTTAATCGTCTACTAGACTAATTGCTATTGATGGCCTTGAAAGCATTTGAGCTCATTTGAACTCTAAGGCCTCAGATCTGAGCTCCCCGCATACTCTGTTTTTTGCACACAAAATAGAGGATTAATTTACTAATCAATGATTAATCAGTACTAATCACTGTAAGAGTATTATTACTCTCAGTGCTATGAGTACTATATGTTCTATAATTGCACTATTTAGTACTAATATTACTATTAGGACTAATAGCACTATGAGTACTAGTACTGTGAGAAGTATTGGTACTAATAGTACTGTGAGTACTATTAGTACTATGAGTACTCTTAATGCTATAAGTCCTATCTATACTATCCAGATTCCTATAGTATTATGTACTACTATCTCAAAGCATCAATATTGTCTAGCACTATGCAGCACTATAATGTAGTACTATATGTACTGTAATTGCACTATTTAGTACTAATATTACTAATAGTGCTAATAGTACTATGAGTAGTATTAGTACTAATAGTACTATGAATACTATTAAGACTATTAGTACTCTCAGTGCTATTAGTACTATTTGTACTATAATTATACTATTTATTATGAATATTGCTATTTAGTACTAATAGCACTATGAGCACTATTAAAACTAATAGTACTGTGAGGTAGTATTAGTACTAACAGTATTGTGAGTCTTATTAGTACTTTTAGTGCTATTAGTACTATATGTACTATCCGGATTACTATAATGCTATTCAAAACATAATAGTATTATGTACTCCAGTACTATGAATAACTATTTAGTAGTAGCTACATAGTATAATGTAGCACTATTTAGTACTATGTAACAAGATAAGGTTAAGTACTATAGTACTAGATAGTAGTACACTATAGATAAAAGTGTTTAGTATATGGTTCTATTTAGTGCAGGATGTTACTAATAGTATTACATAGCACTACTTTACTACTTTATAATACTTAGTGGATAGTAGATTTTAGTACTAAACGACATGTGAATAACCTTTTAACTGGATAACTTATAGTTTAATTATAATTATTTAGTATTGATGGAACTATTTATTACTATTGAACTACTGGAGGGTACTATTTAGTATTGGATGGTACTACTTTATACATAAAAGTGTTTAGTGGATGGTACGATTTAGAATAAGATGTTACTATTTAGTATTGGATGGCATTGTTTACTGATATTTAAAACTAAATAGTACTTAATGGATGAGACTATTGAATATTTAAATATTACTAAAATTAATATATAGTTAAGTGTACATTATTATGTAGAAGTGCTATACATGTGAAGCCACAAAAGGTCAAGTCCCTGTACTAATTAGTTATATTTATTATTATATAGTATTTTTTACTCCAACAAATGGGTAGGATATACCTCTATGACCTCTATAAAATGGATAGGATGTTCTTCATATTGCTTCCAGCCAATCCTCTTTGTACAAATGACTTTCTTCGATGGAGACACCCTTGTATTGTTTATCCAGAAATCTATAGCACACTAAACAACCTCAAGACTCAAGCTACCATTCATGGGCATCCGACCACTAATAGCCCATTTGAAATCTGGATCCTTTATGCTGACATGGTGTTTCTTAAAATTCCTTGGATGATTACAAAGATATTTTGCAACTTTGCTATTACTGTTGATTGGTAATGTGTTATTGGTATTGGTAATCATGTGCAATGCAGATCTCTTTGTTGCCAACTTATCAGCATAGAAAGATCCTTTTACATGAGCCAGAGACCTCTTCAAGGTCTCCACAATCAGCGTTGATACAATATGATTTAGGAGTTCAATTATATCCACAACCTCTTTAATTTTTAGATGCTACAACATCCTAGGCAAAATGTTAGCCTTTGTGCTCATGTTAAGGTTATTTATCTATTTGTTGAAATGTTGCACCATTAACAAAGCCAAGCATCACAATTTCTTTACAGAACAAGTTGACGGTGGTTGTACAGAGCAGGATTCCTCTTCACCTAGCTCAACTACACTATCACATTGTGGGGCTAAACGATTACTAATGTCTTCATACTCCATTGTGATTGAATTGGAAAAATACATCCTAAAAAATAATCAGTATTTGATTATAAGTGAAATTAAGACCAGTAGGATCTTCTTATGTAGAAAAATGATATACAAAGTCAACATGTGAGAGAGAGGGAGAGAGATGAGGTAGCAACTTGCTATGAAGTACAGATGTGGAGAGAAAGAAATTGAGAGCATAGCCAAAAGTAGGGTGTACTTGCACCTATCTATATAGAGAGAGAGAGAGAGAGAGAGAGAGAGCATAGCCAAATATTGTATACACTAGTACCTGCACCTGTGTGTGATAGCCCAAGAGGGAGAGCTGTGTGTGGAGATATATATATATATTGAGAGAGAGAGAGAGAGAGTTCAACCAATAGTAGATAGTACCATCCAAGGACCTACGTGAGAGCTATAGAGGGAGACCTATCTGTAGCACTTGCACATGTAGACCTATGTGAGAGCTCGAGAGGGAGACCTCTATGTGTGTGTGTGTGTGTGTGTGTGTGTGTGAAAGAGAGAGCACAATCCAAAATAGAATCACGATTCTATTTTAGTAATCCACGATGTCATGAGGCATGAGGGCATTATGAGGCGGCGAAGTGACAATAACTCCTCGACACTTTAATTTTAAGATTTGGTGGGCCACTTTAAATTTTTACCTTTACTAGCATGAATTCAATAAAATTTAGTATGTAAAGCACACTTAGTACTCCGCCATTCTTTGGTCAAAAGGAGTACTATTTTGAACACCCTTTCATGCTTCCACCCTCCTGCAACTTGGTTAAGTGTTCATTCATGGACCCCTTGTCTTACATTTTCTCATTGTTAAGTTGCCTTTTGAGAAAAGCAATGAGAGCATCCTTCTTAGCATGATACATAGTTTTTAGAGTGTTCCAAGCAAGCATGGATGTTTTACAAGAGCAAATGTGTGGAATAATAGACCTTTTAACTGACAAGCCAATCAAAAGCAATCAATTCCAAAGCTTAACAGCATTATGTGAATCCCATCTTCTTTGGTTAGCAGTAGTTTGAGGGACTTGAGACTACCCCTTTGAGGACTCGGGCTCATCACACTAACAACACCCCATAAGCCCTTTGCAATAAGGACATTTCTAACCATAAAACTCCATAAGAAAGAATTTGACCCATCTACTTTATCCTCTTTGGAAAGAGTACCAAATAAATCATTTGCAGAGTTGTTGCCATACCTAATTATTAGTGAATTTAAGAAGGTAAGATGCAAAAAATAAGCGTGAACAAAAATCAGCCAAGTGTTGTTGAAAAATCACAAAATTGCTAAAAATTAGCAATAGAATTGTCGATTAGAGTCTCACGTTGCTAATGAACGAGATGATCTGACTTGGAAATAAAACAATATGACTTGGAAATTGGACAATCAAAGAAGTAGGTCAAATGAGTGGAATCGATTGATGGGAGAAAGTGGAATCGTGGGGAAGATCCAAAAAAGTAGAACTGATTGATCCAAAAAAGTAGAATCAGTTGATCCAAAAAAGGTAAAATCAGTCGATCCAAAAGGGGTGGAATCGGTTGATCAAAAAAAGGTGGAATTGTTGATCCAAAAAAGTGAAATTGGGTGATCACAGAAAGTAGAATCGGGTGATCACAGAAAGTAAAATCGCCAAAGTAGGATTCTTAAAGTAGTATTGCTGACGATCGACTTTTAGAATCGTTGACGATTGCAAAATAGGAATCACTAATCTGAAAACAATTACTAAATTAGGTGATTGCACGATCGACTTTTAGAATCGTTGTGACGATTGCAAAATAGGAATCACTAATCTGAAAACAATTACTAAATTAGGTTATTGCACCTAAAAACAATTACAGATACGGGTGATTCCACAATAAAATAATTGTATATGAAAACAATTATAGTTGCAAGTAATTCTATTTACCACGTATCGCGTGCTGGTGAAGCGACAAAGGAGAAGCCGAATTGGATTGTTTGGAATGCCATGTGGCATTGGGTGCCATGTTATTGTAAAAATATATATATAAAAAGAAAACTCGTAAAAAATATAAAAAATTAAGGTTATGTGTGCTACACAACAATGTAGGCCCACGGTGCCATGTGGCACTTAGTGCTATGTCATCACATAAAAATACTTTTAAAAAATGAGGGGTTGCATGTGTTGTATAGTGTTGTGTGTCACATCATCAAAAAATATTTTAAAAATACCTTCTTCAAAAAAGTCTCAGGGTTACATGTGCCATGTGGCAATGTAGGCTCACAGTGCCACATCATCATTAAAAAATAAAAAAATAAAAAATTAGGGTTGTTTGTGCCATGTAGTAAAAATAATTGATGAGCTAATTAAGGCCTCACCCTTGACATCGAGACCAATTTCAAGGATTCAAGTACCCTTCAACATGGATAAAAGTATAAAAATGATAAAGTGTCAAGAGTGAGGCACTAGATACTCCACACTTAGATGTTTTTAGCAATAGTTGCTTCTGGATCCTTATGGCAGTTCAATGCATGGATTCTTCTAGATGCTTCTACTAGTTCAATGCATGGATTGTTTTACCTAATGAGTAATAACTTTGGCTAGAGTGTCCAAAAATACACAATTCTAGTATCATTAGAAAGCTTACTTTTTGTAGATAAGTTTTTACTTTTTGATCACCCCAATGAGAGTTGTGGATCAAAAGTTATGGCTATGTCAAGTTGAGGGTGTCCTGGCAAGCTTTCTTACTTTCCACACCTGGTAAAAAGGAGGGCCACATGAGCTCAACTCTAGAAAAGTCCTTGCATGCATGTTGTTAATGGTATGTACGTCAAACATATCAAATTTTGTGGCCACATCAGGTAATCTATTTCAATTAACCAAAGGACCCTCCTAACGAATGTAGCAAATTGGGATTTTTAAACTAAAAACAACTAAGAAATTATCTTGAAATGCAATAACATTTGTTTTGTTGGTGGTTAAAATAGCTTCGAATCATTTTCTTGGCTACATCATCTTACTTCCCTAGCTATCCAAGGTACTCTTTGGTACCACTTGGCTATCTAGGGTACTCTAGTACCACTCCTTTCCTTAAAGGGTTGTACGGGTTGATGTTTACGGGGTGGTCTTTATCTCTACACCGGCAAGGTTTTAGAACTCCATGATAGTTTGAGGGTGTGGCTAATGTGGCAAGGTGAGAGGAGTGTTGGGTGTTAAGGGTTACATAAGGTGATGACCTACAAGTGGAAGATGAGCCTTGGCATGTTGATAGGTTTGGGGGTTCCTCATCCACCAAGGGTATGATAACCGTCCCATGGGGACGCTCAAGTGTCACAATTATTTTCCATCAATCAATATAATCAGTGACATCTCTTAAGGATGATGCTTCTCTTTCATTATACCTATAGGCATCCCATAAAACTTGCAAGACACATGTTTAGTTCCAATATAAAATTTAGCTTCAAAACAATCGATAGTCATGGATTGGGATTATCTAATCACAGTGACAGTAGTTGTGGATGTGTGAGGGGTGGGGATCCTAATGAGGTCCAAGTCTCCCAGGATAAAACATTATGACAAGGCCCAACATTAACCAATGCTAACCATGTATCTAGGTGGCCTTTCTGGTGGGAATTCTAGTTTAAGGTGACCATGTTCCAATTTTGGTTCTATTTTAGATGCATTCAAAAGGTTGATGTCATTTCAACACCGTCTAATCATGTAAACCTTATCCCAAGCTTTTATGAAGGAAGAGTGTCCATGGTTTTCCAGAATGTGAATCTAATCCTTGGAGCCATCAGGCTCTGGGAGGAGCTCATATTCCTAGTCCTCATCTTCACCATCCAACATCTTGTTACAAGCTCTATAGATACTAATTTACATGGTGTGAGCTTCTGTGTAGCATGCTCTATGGATATTGAGTAATGGTTGTGTCAAACTCATTGACACAAGAATGCCTCAGCCCATGGGGGATGAATCTTCCCTATTTCCAGGTCTATTTTCAAAGATTAGATACCTTTATATATATAAATGTGATTGGTTTCTAAATCATGAAACAGCCACATGGCCATCCATGATCATGGCATATGACCTCTTCTTTGAAAATCATCACCGAAAATGTGTGGTGGAAACCTTAGCTTAAAGGTCTTAATCTTTGCATCCTAAAAAATTCCCAATGGTTTGACCATGCTCCCATCTAAGCTTGACCATGAGGCCTATTCCTACAAGTGCTCGTGGAATTCCCTAGGCAATCCTTATTGATTATTGATGACACCAACATAATCAATAAGGATTATTTAGACACCGATACCACCATCCAAGATTACAAAGATCATCGTTCCTTTATAAATGAACACATATCCTAGCTTGTGCATAGGCACTTTTGGGTTTTCCTTTAGTCGCACAAATCAATCACTTAATGTGGCATGGATCATCTTCCTCATCTTTAGGTTTAGGTGTGTGGGCTCTTCCCATTTATTTAGTCAAATAATTCTCTCCAAGAGCTAACATCCCTTATAAAATAGAACTTATTAGGACTTTGACTTCTAAGGACAAGAAGGTTGTGAGGTCTATTATGTCTCGCATGTGATATTTTCACTCACTTGATTTGTACTCCCTTGGGCCCTCTAATTTATAAGGGATGTGCACTAAATTTACCCTTAGAGAGCAATGCCTCTAATGGGGTCAAAATAAAGTTTTCGTCACTAATCACCTCGAATAAAATGTTATGGTAACTATACTAAATCTAGCAATGTGGAGTTTGGGTGAATTGGTTCCACATGCAGAGGCTCAAGAATTGCCTCTTCTTTATACCCTTTAATGGGTTTAATTAAATCCTTTGGTAGGCATTAAGGTTCCCTCACTTGTTCTATGGCTGGATATGGAATAGGGTCAGGGATACACTTTGGCAGGGTCAATGGTTTGTATTTGGCCACAACTTGTCCAAGGATAATTTCATTCAATTTTTATCTAACATAGGGTAGGGTTACTCTTTGAATTTCTCTGAAAGGTTTGTATAGTCAATGGGTTTCTTCTCATTGGGAAGACCAGGTCTTGGTTTGAGAGGGAGATCCATGGAGTTAACTTTGGAACTCTCGTCTCAATCGCTTTCAATGTGGTCACAAAATTGTCAATTAATCATGGATTACATTTTCGTGTGCTCTTTAATGTTTCCTTATTTTAGACTTTTGGTTCTAATCCTTTAGCTTGTTTAGGGGCTAATTCAGCCTTTGCAACTTACATCTCATGCTCTTTTGGTTGTTGGCTTCAAAGTTAAAGCTTGAGCTTTTTGCTTCTTTGCTACCTTAAACCCTGCATGCATATTATATGTGTGGCATGCATGGGCATTGGCGGGTAGAAGATATGCCTATGTGTGTATATTGCAGGTGTCATGCATGGGCATTGGGCAAAAGGTGTCCCCGTGTGTATATTGCCAACTCCTCAATGTAGTTGTGCTATTGTGGCACCCTCACTCTCACTCTGTTTTGTCACAGCAAAATGCTCCATGGATATGGGGGTGAAGGTAGAGCTCTCTATGCCTAGATGGAGGCAAGAAGAGATTATCCTTTGCGGTGGTACTCTCTAAAAAAAGGTGGGATGGGGAAGAGAGATACCTACAATCAAACTTATCCATCTAGTATCCATCTAGCATGCAAGATTCAATAGATCACAAACAAGAAAGAGTAGAGAAGAAAAGAGCTCACAAGTATTCTATTACAAGGAAATGAATGTCTATTGCTAACTGTCAAAATTAAATTATATACAAGTGACTAGTTTTCATACTAAACTTAAAAATGGTCCGACTACCATTACTGGTCTTTAATAAGTGTGCACACAAAGTTATTAGAATTCCCCTACTATTTGACACTAATCTCATAGGATATTTTATAGTTCCAACATCATCTATAGGTTCCCATTTGAGGAAGTAAGATGGCAAAGCGCCTTGCGAAGACATGTGGGCAAAACCAATCACTTTCCTTCATTCTATGAGGTGGACAACCAAGATTTCCATCCCGTAGTGGATGATGCAATGGAAGATATCTTACATGCCCCTATTATATCATCTTCTTTAGAGCTAGAGAACGATGTGCATCCAATCAAGGTTCACAAATAAGACATGCATAGTATCCATTAGTAGCAAGTCCTCCATAACACCATTTAGCTATATTATGATCATGTGAACATCTATCTTTGATGTTTGAAATTTTGGATTTGTTATTACTAACTTGCTACCAAGATAGATTACTACAAAGATTATTTCCTTAGATTCATAGCAGATGATTTTATACATAGACAAGTTATCTTGATGCCTTCATGTCCCATGCATGTGGATAGCCATTGGCTAGCTTAGGGTATCATCCCATAGATTGAGGATCGTTGCTCTGGCAGAGCTCAGTATGCCTAGAGAGGATAAACTTTATCATCCCTGAGGCTAGTAGAGCTGAGCGGATGCCGAGAGAGAATAGGCAGATAAACTTTATCAGTCATGGGTTGATATGGAGGATCATAATGTTTTGCCAATACCATAGTCCATAATGAGATCAAAGGAAGTTTTCATTGTCTATTTAGAGAGATCTTTGGTCAAATCATGGAGTACCAAGATTAGAGGTACCTTGGACTCTTCCTATTGGAGCTCAACCGACACCACAGAGAGTCACTACTCAGAGATCCTTGCCCAAATAACCCTACTTTTATGCTCATGAATTTACCCTATTACATGATGCATAGGGCGTGGAAGAGAGTGAGTAAGTAAAGCTTTTAGAGGGCTATTTTTATGGCCTATGCATAGGACAATGAAGCTGGCCCATGGGTATGCAAAGCAAAGCATACACACCCAGCAACTATAGGACAACCAAGCTTTGGGTGTTGTGTTAGAGATAAGATGGAAAGCAACACTCTAATCCCATTCTATCTAGCCTATAGGTTGGAAGCTATTATGCCTATGGAATTTAAAGTTCCATCTCACCAAGCTGAAATAAGTACAAGCTATTATGCCTATGGAATTTAAAGTGCCATCTCACCAAGTTGAAATAAGTACAAGGCTAATCGACCATGAAATTTTAGAAAATATTAACTCATCTTATTGAGCAATTAGATGAAATAAGGCTATGAGAAGCTTATGGGCTTTAAGCTTTGCAAAAAAAATGATTTGATACCACTTGGTTAAATGGAAATTCAATGAGGATGGCCTACTACTCATGTCTGCGGTCAAGAAACGTAAACAAATGTTGAAATTGCTAGGTTTAGGACCCTTCCAAATTTCAAAGTTCACACACACAGCCAGACTTGAAACCTTGGATGGTATTCTATTTGACTCCTATGTGAATCGGAGCAAACTGAGAAAATTTCATGGGACCTTAACTAAGAACATGCTAAAAGAAATCCATTCTGTAAAACAAAAAAACTAGATAAACTGGATATGAAAAGGTAGGGAATAAAAGAAACAAAGATGTGAGAGAAGAAATCTTATCTTATTAGAAAAGATATTTACATCAATAAAGCTCACATTAGGAGAAATATGGACTCTCCATTTTGCCCCTTAAGGAGTGAATAAAAAAAGATTGGCCTGACCAATGAGAGAGCTGGGATTCTCGATCCATGTAATATGGATCTGTTTGTCATATATTTGCCCAAATCTCTTAAGACAATAAAATAATAGAACCCATATCTTAAAGAAATAGATTTCATGTCAGATTCCATATCTTTCATGTCAGATGTACCTTGTGGTCGGCACCTGGAAGTTTGAAAATCGAATTTCATTTTTTTTCTTTTTTTTATGTTTAACTTTTTACTTTCCCTCCTTTTGCATTTCACTACCTTTTCATTTCCCCCCTTTTTTAGCGGAATTTAATTTTGCCATATCTTCTGCAACTCTAGTTCTTTCTTCACAAAATTTTACAGGTATGTTGTTCTCCACCGTAGCTCTCTCCTCATAAAATTTCATCTCATTTGGACAAAATCTCTATGAGTTATGTAAGTTTTCTCACATGAACTTCCTCTTCTTTACGCCACAAATAGCTATCTTGATCTGAAGTGGCATCAAATTCTTATGATTAATGATCATATGTTTAGGGTTTGTCTATGTTTTGTCTTGATGTAAGATAGGTTTGTTTATGTTTTGTCTTGATGTGTTGTTGTTTATTTTCACAAGAGCCAGGTTGTGAGCAACAAGATTGTGCAAATCAAAGCAATAAGTTGCTGTTTATTTCATGTTGTTTTAATCTTTATTTGTTGCTTATAATCTTCTCTACACCACAGATAACTATCTTGATTTTAAGTGATCATAGGTTTAGGGTTTGTTTATGTTTTGTCTTGATGTGTTTATGTTCATTTTCATAGGTTCTAAGCAACAAGGTTGTGTGAATCAAAGCAATCGGTTACTGTTTATTTCTTGTTGTTATAATGTTTATATGTTGCTTACAATCTTAACATAGATATTTATTAATCATGCAGTCTAACTTTGTTAATTTGGTGCTTTGTTTTTTATTGTAGATGTCTTCAAGGAGGAGGAATATCAGTAATATTCACATAGTGGAGTGTTTAATAGGAGAGATGATGAAGGTAATTGGATCCCGGATCAATATAGTAAGTTAAATTGGATTTTAATGAGACCAAGTACTCGTGGGAGTTTCAAGGTCAAGCTCAAAGATGTAAAAGATCCCAACAAACAATGGAAAGGTAGAATCATAGAGTTCAAGAGACGCACCAATGGTACAATAATAGAGGCTTTCATTCAACATGTTTATATGCACAAAGAGATTTGAGTGCATCATGACAACTTCAGTGCGAGAGATAAGCCTAACAGTAAGTTTATATCTCTGTGCTTTGTGTTCTTGTGCTTTGAGTCCATGGTTATTAGATAGAGTTTTAATGCAAGCATGTTTGTTTCTTACAGATTTATATCCATCAACTGTGCATGAATGGCAAAATGTAGAGTGCTTAAGTGGAAAGCTAAATGTTTTACATGCAGAGATAGGTGCCTTGATCTATGACAACAAGAGTGCAAGTGAATTAGCATCTCAGAATGTTTACTTTTATGATTCCACATATGTTGTGGAGAGACATAGTTTGGAGTATATTATTCCACTACCACCATTGTCTAGCCAGGAATGGTATAATCCTAGCTTAGACATGTTAGAAGCATGTAGGGTAAAGATAAAAACTGATGTTCATGCTACCATGAAACCCTCCACAGGCTCTAGGGATGTGCATCTAAGTTGGTTTGTTCCAGTTAGTTTGTTTGCACATTTGTTTGGATCCTGTGAAGTAGTAAAGAAAACTAAGATTATGTATCAATGCAAGTGCCCATCTAAGGATTAGATGACTCAGTTACTAGGTGAGTCATGGCATCTCAAGAGAACTCACCATGATGATATCATTGAGTGTAGAATCACTGTGTCAGATGTTACCTTTAGGTAAGATTACACTGCTGTTGATTATTTATAGTTTTTATTCATAAGTACTTCATTTGCAAGACACCGATCGTTGACTGTTGTTGTTTTTATGTTTTTATGTTTGTTGTTGATTGTTGATTGTTGTTTTTATGTTTTTATGTTGGTTGTTTGTTTTTTATTAACAGGTACTTCATTGCAAGACAAACTTTGTGCATTCACTTCAAGTATAGGACGTGGCGACTTCTACGAGGAGTGGCTCAGCTTGGACCAAGACATCCGAGATGGCATGCAATCAGCACTCATTGATGTGAAAATTCTTTGGGAGGGTCATGAACCTTTTGGCGTTAATGTAAAAAGTCATTTGCTCCTTAGTTTTCTGAGGCAAGAAGTCCACCAACTCATGTCCAATGATCCCCCTTGTAATTTTTATTTCAAGTTGGATGGTAGGAAGGTTGGGAGTCGAAGTGAACATTGCAAAACATGCAAGCAGTGTGTTGCTTCCACACATCCTTGAAATTGTAGAGTCCATGTAATTCTTATTTTTCCAAGTGAATATTTAAAACTGTTTCTCTAAAAGTATTGTAAATTTAACTTTATTTCATTTTCATAAATTGTAGTGGTTTTTTTAAGTCTACTGTGTTTCGAACCCATTAATATGTAAGAAAATAAAGATAAGTATAAGTAAGTACAATTGTAAATATAAGTATAAATGTATATTTAAGTGTAAATAATAATATAATTAATATCCTAGAAATATAAATATGATTTATGATTTCTTATATTTTAATGAAGTGTCATTAATTTTAAGTCTATGGATATAAGTATAAAAATAAATATAACTTTAAGTATATAATTAAGTGCAAATAATAATATAAGTAACTTTGTAAATAATATAATAATAATAATAATAATAATATGTAACAAGAAATAGAAGTATGATTTATTATTTATTATATTTTATTGAAGTGTCCTTTATTTACTAAAGTATAAACATAAGGTATTAAAATAAATATAAGTTTATAGATATTTTAAGTACAATAATAAACATAAGTATAAATTGCATCCATCCAGCCTCACGAAACCCAAAGTCATGACCTACCACTAGCTTCATTGAGTGCCATCACCATTGAAGAGGTGGAGTACCTCCTCATGCAGGATGTGTTGGAGCTCTTGGAGTTTTAATGAAATAAATATTACTCCATTAAAATTTTAATAAAATATATATTACTTTATTAAAGTTTTAATGAAATAATATATAAATTTATATTTATAAGTATAAGTAGGGGTTATTTTCATTCACTTCTACTGCATTCCCGATCGATCCCATCAAGCGGGATATTGCCTTTGCTATTTGTATATTATGCTCTTATTTTGAAGAGGAGAATGATGAGGAGCCAGTGGTGCCTCTTCTCACCTATGAAGAGAAGGAGCCAGAGGAGACAGTCCTGGACAAGCAAGAGGAGGCACGTAACTTGTCTTTGGACTTGTCGACTATCCACCAAGAGGTAGCCCATCCTACTGAGAATGCAAAACTTGCATCATTGAGTGCCATCACTATAGATGGTGTTGAGAACTTGCTCATGCAAGATGTCCTTGAGGTCTTGGATTTGAGGGAGGAAGAGTTGTACTGCCACCTTGTCTGGGATGTTGATGAAGACCTCATCGACTTTGACACTGTGGATGTCCCTCCTCCATAAGTAACTAAGATTGGCCGATACGATGGCATGAGCATGGATGATGTCTCTGCAATCATCCACATCCAAAGAAGTGTTGCAAAAACTATCTCAGATGCAAAATTTAAGAGGTTGCAGGAGGAGCTCTTTGGACCTCGACCACGCATTGACCTCTCGAAACCTCTACATGGTGATAGAGTGATCACTGGGGCAAACCTAGATGCACTGGTCGGGAAACAGAATGATGAGGCAAAGATGGTACGTAAAAAAATTTTTTATCTTCCTAAAAATTTTGGTGCGGGGCCTCTAGGGCCTGGGGACCCCACACATGTAATCTGGCATGCATCAGGGCCCTCCAAGCATGCCAGCCGAAGGCAGGCAAGGATGGCCATGATTCTGCATGCCAGATTACATGTGTGGGGTCCCCACACAGCTTTGGCTGGCATGCCTGGAGGGCCTCGATGCATGCCAGATTACATGTGTGGGGTCCCCAGGCCCCTAAGGCCCTGCACAGACAATTTCAACTCATTTGAAAATATTTTTTTCATGCAATTGTATTTTGGAATAATTTTTGATATTTTTATTTTTGCATGCAAATATTTTCTTCAGGAAATTGTCTATGTCAATGAGTTTGCATCAAGAGCTGGTGGAACAAGGGGTGGCAAAGGAAGAGTCCAGGATGCATCTTTTTGAAGGAGTATATTGGCAAGATCTTCCAAAACATCATTGTCTTTCACAAAGTATGCTCCAAGGCTTTAACAAAGTGTGCTGCATTCAAGTCCATGCTTGTGAAATCAAGCTTGGAGAAGGTGGTGCTTGTGAAGCGCTCCAAGCTCCTATAGATATTCAAAGCTCAGCGTGGAGGGAAGATTCATTCACGTGTTGGCCTAGGCCTTGCTAATTAATTATAATGTCACACTTACCATGTAATGTGTTATACTACTTGAAGCCTAGGCTTCAACAAACTGATGCATAGAATATACCAATCACCTCCTTAAACTCCTTGGAATCATCTGGTCCAAATGTCATCTTCTGCAAAAGCACTGCCAGTTTGTCAAGAGCAATCCACATCTTTTCCTTTTCTACTCTAGTCTTTCCTCCATTGCTTCGATCAAGAACGGCCATATGTAACTTTTTCCATGGTTCATATTTCTCTGGTTGTTGTACTAGTAGTTCTCCATTTGCATTTTGTGGTGCAGAGAGGAATTTCCTTGCTTTTGAGCCGCCAAAGCACGGCTTGCATGGTACATTGCTGCTTGCTCCAGACTTTTTTTTCATCCTTCTTTATTTCTACCTGGCCTCGATGTAAACCCATCCCAAATAATACTTTTTCCACCCTTTTACATATTTCTTGGGCATCAAAAGTTGGCTGCATTTTATAAGCAAAACACACATATTCATAAACCAATTTGTCTATGATCCTCGCTAGTGCATGCAAAGTGCAAAAGTGTACTCTTGTCAAGGGGGTGTCAAGAATAGAATCCCACTTAGGATCTACTCGTACCATTTGGTCCCCATGGCAAACAAATTGATCACGTGTAGGACACCCTTCTCTGCATCTTTCTTTCCATTATTTCTTCCCATTCTTACCTTTCTTTCTAGACCGCATACAATATATGCAAGGAAACTCTGCATTTGCTGCATTTGACACACCAAACATGCACTTCAAAGTTTTGAGATCTCCAGCAAGGTGCCATTCCACACTTGATACTCACCATAACCTTCCACGTGCAAACTTTCACCATGATTTTAACGTTGCACTGTATTAGGTATCTCTGTCAAGTTAAAGAAAATCTCCAAAATCCCATGATCTTCCTTTGGTACTTCAAATGCAACAAGCCACCAAATTTTATTCTCAGACTGTATACTAAAGTAATCAGGATGACCAGGCAAGATGTTAGGATCCAATGCTCTATTCATGAGAGTTAGACTAACACGTTCTAACTTCTGACCTTTGATAACCTATCAAGCTTCAAAACAAATTTTAGCTTGCCTCCACATTCTTGCAATAGATGTACTCTAAAATTTTACCATTAGAGATTGTAACTTGCATACATCTAATACAAAATTGTTATTTTTGTGCAAGACAAATGGCACTTCATTTGACCCATACTTGCATACATGTCAGTGACTTGGCTCACCAATTAATTGTTCCACCTTACTGTTTAATGATTGTTGTAATTGCACCACATGAAATCGTTTAGGAAGAGGCAATACCCTTTTCTTTTGTAACACTTTTTTAAACCTTGTATCTAAATGTTTGTATATCATGCCATAAGACTGAGAACTTATTCCTACCTTATCACATTGATGTGAAGAAATCACTTACCTCTTGTAAGCATTATATGATAACTTCATCACACCAAAACTGACTTAAACTTTGGGCATTGAAGCGCGGACTTCACCATATCTTTAGTGAGTACCTTTTCAATTCCTTGATTCACTTCATTTTCTAGATTGCTAAACATCTTTTGTATGTTATCATGTTGTACATAGATCCTTTGGCTGTATTGTCCACTTGTCTTTGCCAACATGTGCATAGGTTTATATGACCTTTGGCATTCACATACCTCCCGTGTCGTTGTGGGCCCATAAGTGACAGTGTTCTCTAGCATTGTCTTCATCTTCTTATTGCTAGCCTGTAAATCATTAACTTGGTTAATCAAACTGGCATTTTGCATTACCATGTCATGCATAGCATCTTGCAAAACATTGTTCTCTTCTTGTTTTGCCAACAATGATCTATTAAGTTTCATGATCTGTTGTGCAGGAATATGGGCTTGGGTTGCAAGTCTCCAAGTATAACCCTGTAATCCTGTATTACCCTCACAAACATACTTGACAAATGATGTTAGTCCTGAGAATTGGGGAGATTGTTGTATAATAGGATCAGGTGGATATATAGACCCATCAACCCAAAGATCTATATGTTTTTTCCCTGTTATTCTGTGTAATTGCATCACCGATGGATTCATCATTGATTGAAACCACAATTCTCTTGTGTACAATGGGGCATACTCTTCATCTAGCTGGAAGTGTATACTTCTCTTCTTAGAACTTCTTGCTTCCTAAAACATCAAAAAACTAGAAACACTTAGATACATCACTATCTCATGATTATTAACACATATTTGTAACTTAACACCAACTTTAACACATATTATTATTATTAACCAACAGTAATGTACATATGATTATTATTAACCAATAGTAAAACATATCTTACTATTAACTTTATTATTTACGAATAGTAATGCACATAAATAGGAAAACGTAACTTATAGAACTCAATTGAACATAACCAACATCAAAACATTGCTAACCTCCATTATTATTCTCTGTTGCTTCTCTGTGTTGATCTTTGTTGCTTCTTTTGTTGTGCTTCTTTCGTTGATAGCAAGATTAATGAAGAGGGAAATGGTTTGTTGGCTCCAAGAAAATGGCACCAAAAAATCAAATCACTCTTCATTATCCAGCTTTGTAGTAAACAAGTGCAATAGAACAAGAGGGAAATACAAACTGTTTGGAGATGCAAATTTGAAAGTAAAAGAAGAAATGAGCTATGGAAAGAAGAAATGACCTAAAGAGAAGAAGAAGCACTATCACAAAAAAAAGGAAAATTTGTAATGCACTATTTTTTAAAATAATAAATCTAAACACATTCTTAAAATCTTTAAAAAATGTCTATTCTCTTCAAATCTCTATAAAAAAAGATAAAAACACACCAAAATGTAGATAAAGCACGAATCTACGTACTTGTAAAAAGAAATCATGAAATATAAAGTACAAATCAAGATATTCCATTTTTAAGATAAAATCCTTCTAGAACCACAAAATGATTGTTTCTTCAGTCATTAATGAATCTGGGCATTTAAGAATGTCATATCTTTTGAGATATTTGAAACCAACTCAAATAAAAAAATAGTTTTTGAGATATTCGAGTTTTGAGCAAGTCTGGTAAAGTTCTTGGACAGTCAATAAAATAATAAGTGAATCTGTTATAAAAATAATATTTTAAGATGTACAAGATTCAAAAAGAGAAGAGAGAGGAGCAATATTATAACATTATTTTTACACTTTTCATTGATTCATTGAAGAGAGAGAAAGCCCTTAGAGGGTCAGTTTGTGAGTCTAAATTTTTCCTAATGAACCATCTACCTAACCTCTGAAGAGGTAGAAAAAGAAATCAAACCAGGATGGTTGTGGCTAGGATTTCCAACCCAATCAAGAACTGTACAATCCCTTGGTCTTGTAGACTCGCATGATGCTGACAAGAGCTTAATGGCTTTCCAAGTGTGGAAAACCTTAGGTACACTCGACGAACTTGGTTCTATCTTCCTTTAATGGTCATACTACAAGCTGCACTACTTCATATTAACATTGGAAATAATCTCGTAGAAGGTAGTTTTTATGTTATGACTGTAAGTGAGATAACCGAAGAGATTATTTAAAGTTGAACTTGGATGGCTCAAAAACAAATGTCATATTAATTGGGTTGATAAAATTGTCAAACTAACCGTATCCTGGTGCATGGTGAAGATATAGTTTCATTGGTCTCAGTGAAGAGCCAACTATAACCAATCCTCACATTTGGTGAGCTATAATTCAAGAAGAATTAGATGTAGATGAAGGAATTAAAGAATTAAGACAGAGCACCCAATTCATGAGCCAATCACATTGAAGGAGAACAACCCCTTGATGGAGGATACAACTCATCAAACTCGACTAAAACTGCTCAATTCTCAAGGCACCGGTCTCAGTGGAAACAAAAACATTTCAAATACCCTTTATACCTAAGATACACACATAGCTTCTGAGTTTCAAAGAACCAAGTGCACAATTTGTCTAAACAAGATAAATGGAGTCTGACAACAATGAAATCACCACTGCCTCCTCTTGAAAAATTTCTCCAAAGAAAGTATCATTTTTTTAAAAAAAATCTAAAGATCTTATAATAAAGCTTACAAAATGCAAAATTATTATTTTTTCAATGGGTTCCTTCTGGTAAAAAATGTGAAATTAATTAGAATTCTACATAGTTTAATCTACTTGATAAATTCATCACATAACCCTATCATGGCTTCTATACCAAAACAATGTGTTTAGAAATGGGTTGCAAAAAGAAAATGTACTGTAATGGCAAAGAAAACATTTTCAAATAAGTGGATTGAAGATCTGATACCATGTAAAGGAAAGGAAGTCTTGGAAACTGGGATATCACTTTGATGATTTGCAAATAGTTAATGAGCTAATCAAGGCCTTACCCTTGACTTCGAGACTAGTTTTAAGGGTCCAATTACCCTCCGATATGGATAAAAGTATAAAAATGACAGTGTCAAAAGTGAGGCATTGGATACTCCACACTTGATGTTTCCACCAACACTTACTTTCGGGATGCTTCTAGTAGTTCAATGCATGGATGCTTTTTCTTGATGAGTAATAACTTTGTCTGGGGTTCCTAAAAATTAATAGTTTTAGTATTATTGAAAAGCATCTTTTATGTAGATAATTTTTAAGTCTTTGATCATCCAATCAGAGTTATGGATGTGTCACGTTAAGGGTATCCTTGTCGACTTTCTTAAGAAAACTATCAAGTTAAGGGTGCTAAGGATATCCTTGCTGATTTTCTTAAGAAAACTATCAAAATTTTCTTTTTGCTTTCCACGCCTAGTAAAAAGGAGGGCCAAATGAGCTCAGCTCCAAAGAAGGCCTTACATGCATGTTTTAATGGTATGTATTTCAAGCATATCAAATCTTGTGCTCGTTAGATAATGGCAACCATATGTTTCAACTAGCTAAAGTACCCTCCTGACAAAGGTTACAAATTGGGATTTTTTGAACTATAAACAAGTGAGAAATTGACCTGAAATGCAATAACTTTTGCTTTGGTGGTCATAATAACTCCTAACCATGATAAAATGAAAGCTTATTTTTACTAGATGATAATTGACTATTTAAACGTCGTGAACAAGCTACATAATTCAAGATCTAACCTCTGTAGACTGTAATCTTGGCTACATAGACTCCAAATTTCCATGCCTAGTAATAAAACTCTCCCCTACCTGGTGTTAAGCCAATCTCAAAGGACTAAGGGATAAGGTAAACCATTATACTCATAAGCTTGTCAAACCAGTGAGAGTACTTACTTGTTTATCGTGGGATGAGAAAGGCTACCCATTTAGAGCTTGTCACACCAATGAGAGTATTTACTTGTTTATCATGAGATGAGAGTGGCTACCCATTTAGAGCTTTCCCAAGGGAGGCTCTCCAACCACTTGCCGAAGTAGCCAACTTGTGCTCTTAGCAAGAAACACTTAATAGGACTAACTAGCACCACATAATGACTTGATATCACTGACTAGCGCCACCTAATTAATTGTAAGGCACATTGCCACCATGATAACTAGTAGTCCAATTGCTACTACTACTACTGGAACTTGTTACCACTAATTAGCACTACCAAAAGAGCTATAAAACACTAGAACATAGTTTTCATTAACTACCTATGATAACTACCAAAACAGCTATAAAACACTAGAACATAGTTTTCCTTAACTACCTATGATAACTTGGTAGCACTAACTAGCACTACCACACTGAGTTGTAAGGCACTAGAATATTCCCATGATAACCAATAGTCTAAAGGCTAGTTTTAGTGGCACTTGTTAAGCAAAATAACTAGCACCAACTACTATACTATGAGGTACTATAATGCTACCATGATAACTAGTAGTCCAAAGGCTATTTTAGTGGCACTTGTTTTAGCACTAACTACCACCATCATGTGAAGTGAAAGGCATTAGAGTACTTCTATAATAACTAACATCCCATTTGATAATGATAATAGCACTTGTAAGTAGCACTACCTAGTGATCTATAAGGCACTAGGACACTGCAAAGATAATTAGCAGTCAAGATACTTGTTCTACAAGCACTTGTTAGCACTAACTGGCACTACCTTTCAAACTTAAAGACGTTGAATCATTGCTATAAAATAAGTAGCAAACTAGTTTTTACTATTAGTAGCAATTGTTAGCTAGCCATACCTACTTAACTATATGAAGCTCTAGAACTGCTATGATAAACTACCACTCCAAATGCTATTTTTAGTGGTAGGTGGGACTACCAATCCAAATGCTAGTTTTAGTGGGAGTAGTTAGGAATAACTAGCACCACCACATGAATTGTAAGACAATAGAATACTACCACCACACTTCCATACTACAAAACAAAATAGAGATAAAAAAATACTTCAAGGATAAGGATATTATTAATCCACTAACCTAGGGCATATTGAGAAGATGAATTATGTGCTACATAAATGATTTCCTTCCTATCCTTTTAAGGTATATATCTTTTAAGTAGGCCAAAATAAATCTACCTCCTACGTGATGGTGCTGCTCCCTTGTTATCCACCCCAGCGTGTAGACAAAGGGAGGTTTCCATCATCCTAAAGAAGCAGCCTAGATTTGGCTACATAAAACTTTCTTCTATGAATATTCAAAACCTTGGATGTTGCTGAAATTTTTAGCTTGGATGACCCATCCACTTTATTGTTGACTAACATCATTAAACTTGATTTTCTAAAAAACAGATCATTGGTAGACATTGGTTTCTTCACCATATCGAGCGTGTTGTGAACACAACCTAGTAGAGTTTCTTGGACATTATATTCATTTGATTTATGCTGAAGGTTTTTCATTATGGGATGATTTATCATTCTAGCGAATATGTCTCTTTTAGCAGCAATGTCGATTCTAGTCGTCTTATGAGAAAAAACGCTTGCAATACCATGACAAATCATTTGTCTCTTTGTCTCATCACGATCCTTCTGTACCTCACAGATTCTTTTCTTTGCTTTATTACAGTGATGCCTTTTCTATCGGGCCCATTGTTGCCTATCACAATTCGTTCTTCCTGAGCACAGTCAAGGTAGGTTTAGCATGCAAGAATGTCACATTTGCAAAGCATTTGTTGATGACCTGTGTAAGATGTTTGGTTGTTATTTTGCATTATACCCTCCATGTTATTTGTGTGTTTACGTGCATGTGTGCGTGTGCGTGTGCATGCGCATGTGCGTGTGCGTGCACGTGCGTGCGTGCATGCATGCGTGCGTGCGTGTGTGTGTGTGTGTGTGTGTGTGTGTGTGTGTGTGTGCGAGAGAGAGAGAGAGAGAGAGAGAGAGAGAGAGAGAGAGAGAGAGAGAGAGAGAGAGAGAGAGAGATCTTTCACGCCTATAAAGAGTACTTGCCACGCTCAGGGCTACATAGAGAGCGCCTCTTTGAGAGAGATAGAGAACGAGGGAGGGAGAGATGAGTGGATGTTGTGGGTCGTGGGAGGTTACAAAGTAGATATATAAAAAGGTAAAGAAAGCCTCCTATTTGAATTTATTTTTCCATCCTTTAAAAATCATGCTTGATAAATTAAAAAACTTTTGAAGAGAACTTGTAAACAATCCCACAAGTGATGTCTTGGACACCACTTTTGGTAGCAGTTTACCCTTTTACACACTAATGAAAAGTTGGAATGGAGAATCTTCCCCAAATTTTAGGATTCCAATAAATCTATATAACCTACTATAACACACATCCATATAACCTATTAACCAATATATAACACATTATTCCATATTTGTGTATGCCTCAATTGAAGTCATTAGGTATTGATATGATCATGTCTATTAATTGATTTATATTAATACTTATATTGATTGTTGATATTAATACCACTCATATCAATTCACCAATAAAGTAACACTCTCATTGGTGGATTGGATGCTACTCATTCTAGTCCATTGATGTTGTTAATAAATGTACTAATGTGAGAAACTTTCAAACTAGCACATACTAAAGTTAGGTTACATGTGAGTCAAGGCTTGCTAAATTTATACCAAGAATCATGCACGCAAGTCTATAATAAGTCATCAATTAAAAAAATTTATTCATGTCAACAATCAACACAAAGATTTTTTTTCAATCAACACAGAGATTCATAGGGAGGTGGAAATCCTTAGAAAGGATCCGAGTGACGCCAAATGAGGCTCTTCAAATCTTGTTTTAAGCCAAGTAATATTGTAGAATTAACCTCAATTCATCAAAGTTCATAAATGACATTCCTATTAGAGTTCATTGAATTATTATTACTCAGTATAGTGATCTTCAAGTCACAAGTCTACAAATATTTAGCAAATGCATGAGAGAGAGAGAGAGAGAGAGAGAGAGAGAGAGAGAGAGAGAGACTATCTCTTGTGTTGCCAGAGAACAAAGAGTACAAATTAAATTTCCTTATGTATACTCTAAAGATCATGTTAAGATAAAAATATTTTAGCTAGAATATGAATTTCTCTCATAGGAAATGTAGGGATTTAGGGTGAGATGTTATAATCACACGCCACATACACAATACAAATACCCAATAGAGCATTTGTAAGTATTAAAGACATTTATTTATTAAATGATGTAAACTATTGACACTGGGGGTGTACTTAACCCAAGAATATGTAAGAAAGCATGCAAGTGCAATGAAAGGGGTTTTGAACACAGCAATTTACTCGTAGCTATGTAAATTTTATATTAGATAAACATGTATCTTATATCTTTAGACTTTAGTATGCCTTGTATTGACACGAATTTGTAGAAAATGTACAAAATCTTCTTTCAATGTCAAAAAAAGCCCATAAGCACGATCCATGAATTATTCAACATGTTACATAAAAAACTAAAAATGTGCTAAGAAAATCTCTTATTGAAACAAACGTCTAGAAGTTTCAACAACGAGGTAGATCACTTGGTGGTGGTGGGAGAGTCTCCGAGGATCCCACGCCATTTAGGGTGATAAAGGCCATGTCCATGCCCCAAGACTGGTGGATATCAAAGTGGCAATGCACGAACCACACTCCTGCTCATTGACATCAATTGTGAATGCTTAGATTTTTCTATTTCACATAGAGAGAGAGAGAGAGAGAGAGAGAGAGAGAGAGAGAGAGAGATCAATATCAATGAAGCTAATAATGATCATTATGTTGATTAAATGTGCTAAAATCTTCAAAAAATTTACTTACATCAATATGTATGGTTACTTTCTATAATGATTACAATAGTACATTTGAAATTTGGATATCATCATTTAATGATTTAATTGAGATTAATATTATGTCTTGCTAGAGCAACAAATTTAATAGTAGTTTGAAAGGTAGATTAATATATTTTAAAGATCATGTTGGTGATTATATGTCTCAACAAGATTCATATTAACCTTTGTTTATTGGATTATGTGCATGCTTAGTCACTAAATCAATAAATAAGTTACCAATAATGTTAAAAATATCATTGTCTCATTCATTCTTCATAGAGATGAGCCCTACTTAACAATGCATGTGACTAGCTGGTGTGAGAATCTTATAAAGATCATTGGGCTTATTTAATTGGAATAGAAAATTGCATTGAGGTTCAAATTTGTTTGCATCATGTATCATGGTAATTTGTTGAAAGGAGAGGTTATAATTGGGTTATAATTAAGGTCATCTAGCTTGTGAAGTAGATGAAGTACCATATAAACCACACATGGTTCTAAGTCCTTCTAATAGTCTCTAGGGTAGAGGGGTCAATAACTTTATGCTTCCATTGAGTTTAGAATGATGCCCTTCATGTAAGGTCATTATAGCTTGAATACAATTCTGATTATCAGACAATGCAGCCAACAAAAATCTTCTTAATTGGTTGAAAGCTTGTATAAATAACTCACTTATGGAACTTATTATTTGTTCTCATTATAGCACTTGTTTTCATTATAGTGAAGTAACTCACTTATGGAACTTTGTTAAGTTTTTTCATTATAACACTTGTTTTCATTATAGCATATCACAAGTAGGTCTTTGGGAGAGTGGAACCCCCGTGTGGAAGGGGAGCATCTACTTGTGTTTAGTGAGTGTAATCATTCCAGAAAATCTATGGAAGGGGAGCACCTACTTGTGTGTAGTGATGAGTGTAATCATTCTAGCAAATATGTGGAAGGGGAGGACCCACTTGTGTGTAGTGAGTGTGTTCATTCTAGCAAATATGTGGAAGGGGAGCACTTATTTGTGTTTAGTGAGTGTAATCAGTGAGGGTAATCATTATGGCAAGTATGTGGAAGGGGAGCACCTACTTGGGGTGTAATCATTCTAGCAAATGTGTGGGAGGGTGGCACCTCCTTGTGGTAGTTAGTGAGTGAACACTGCAGAAGCAACACTTTGGTGGCACCAGCTCCTTGTGGTAGTTAGTGCAACTACTGTAGAAGCAACACTTTGGTGGAACTTCATAGTGTTGAATGAGAGAGTGATAATGGTGGGTATCTGTGTGAGCTCAACCTCCTTGTGGTGTGTAGAGATTGAGGGCGGGTGGCAGCTAGCTCCTTGTGCAGGTGGGCCGGCCTCGGGACTATTTGACACCCCTTTTTTCAAAGGGGATCAATGGTGGACATTGCCGTTCAAAAATCGAGGATCGAGTGGGCCGTCGGATTTTTGTGATCCATGTGTAATCCCTCTGAAATCCAAGTGTGAACCCTGTGTGATCCTATCTTGGCATTTGGCTCCCTTTCGGATTTTTGTGATCCATGTGTAATCCCTGTGAAATCCAAGTGTGAACCCTGTGTGATCTAAAGGATGGGATCACACAGGGTTCACACTTGGATTTCACATGGATTACACATGGATCACAAAAATCCGATGGCCCACCCGATCCTCGATTTTTGAGCGGCAATGTCCGTCATTGATCCCCTTTGAAAAAAGGGGTGTCAAATAGTCCCGAGGGTGGGCCGGGGTGGAGATCGAGTGTGCGTGGTACATGCAGGTTCTTACTGATAGAATAGTTCCTTCTGGTGCAACTTCATGGTTCTAACATGCTTCTAATACTAGGGTAGAGCATAATTATAAAAGCAGGAGATGACGATGATGATACCTGGATTAATGGCTTGGAATCTGACAGCAGCCCAGCCTCCAGGGGGGACGGCGATGGTGTTTCTGGAGTGGGGGTTGACGAGGTTGAAGGTGGCAGGGTCAGTGGAGGGGTTGAAGGTGCCATTGCCGGTGCCCACAACGTAGAAGCTCTGACCATGGAGATGGATGGGGTGGGACTCAAAGAAGAGGGTGGCCGTGTCTTGGTACACCACCTGCACCGTGGTGTTGAAGGGGATCACCCTCACCCTCGTCCCAGGCAGCGCTGACTTGTTCACCGGATCCACCGCTGTGTAATTGTACTGAAACAGCGGAACATCAGGAAAATCCGTCGTGTAATTTGCATTCACGTGATTGTAATACGCCTGCATCACATTAGCAACAACACTAATAGAATTACCAACTCTGTAACATAATTGCTTCCAATGTAAACCCATATTCCCCTCCAATAATTCTTCCCCCCCCCCCCTCCCCCCCCAAAAAAAAAAAAACAAGTAATAATTGGATGAAATTATGAACATAATTACTTCAAATGTTCCCTTCCAATAATTTTTCAAAAAAAAACAGTAATAATTGGATGAGAAAATGCTTGTTCAAGAGACCGAAATAATTGGATGCAATTATGAAGAAAATGCTTCTTCAAAATTGCCTAAGAAGAATTCACTCAAAAACACTCCCCCCCAAAAAAAAAACACACAACATGCATTTCATAATGATACATATTACATAGTACCCAAAAAAACACAGAACAGACATTTCAGAATGATACATATTACATAGTATATATAGTGTAATCATTGTACACTATTAATTCACGGTTCACCTAAGGGCATTAACATGTATTCATTATAAGGGCATTAACATGTATTCATTATAATGATACATGTTACGTATTCATTATAATGATACATGTTACTTGGTATATAGTGTACTCATTATACACCATTAATTCACCAAAGGGCTATATAATATGGAAATGCCAAGCTCTTAGCCTAAATGTGTGTGTGTCTAGGAAGATGAACAGAGGACTCAGGAGACTCCCCATCCATGCGCTTGTGGGAGTGATCTCCCCCAATTTTCGGGGCTAAAGATACATCTATGCATGCCATTTTGTTTTATTTAATCATGGGGGGCCCATGTATTGGCCACTCGATTGAGCATCGTCGGCATCTTGGGATGAGCACACACATATATCTAAGGGCATGTTCACATGCCAACAGAGATGTCAACCACCCACCAACCACAACCAATGTTCGAGCAACTCTTTTTACTAAACCTTGCATGAATCCTTTTGCCCCATGATTGAGGAGGAAATTATCATTTTGAGCAAGCAATTTCTTTATATTTTTTCCGAAATGTAACTAAATCTTAAAATTTTTGAAGAGGTTTTCTTTTTTTCTCCCATAGTTCTGAAAAGGTTTTCCCTAAAGTTGAACAAGTTGAACAAGTTTTTCCTAAAGTTGAACAAGTTTTAGGCTAAGTCAAACTTATCTTTTCCCGAACCTTGGCCACAACTCGGAATCCAAGTGGGCGACCCTTTGATGCACTGCCCAAAAGTCGACAACCGGCGGGGCCATCACACTTTTTGCATACATGGATTATTATGCGTGCTGTAGAGCTCCCTACAATGGCTCTTCGTAGAATTAATTGTTAGCAAAGTTTAAAATTTAAAATTTTTGTGTGGACTGATTGCATGGAGCCCAAATGCCAAACCAATTGGAAAGGAGTGAATAGGCCTAAGCACACAAGTGACATGACTTTTGAACCTAGGCTCCAATTCCACAACTTAAACTTAGGGGGGTATGGCTTCTTTTTACTTTCTCTCTCTCTCTCTCTCTCTCTCTCTCTCTCTCTCTCTCTCTTTTTCTCTTATTTCTTTTTTTGGCAAGAGTATGTACTAAAATCACATGCCATCACAATGTACTAGAAACCACATGCCATCACAATGTACTAGAAATGGAGTTAGTACATGCCATAACATTGTACTAGAAATGGATGTGAACTGAACCCCAACATAAAGTATGAGGCTGCTGATAATACCTGCAAGATGTTGAAGTTGGAAGGAGTGACAAAGGTGATGTTGCTGATGGTGGATCTGAAGATGGTGTTATTGGGGCCAAGACAGGTGGCACCAGGGGGGCAAGGCTGCAAGGCATAGCCAACAGTGTGGAGAAGGTCAAGGTCTACAGACTGTGGGACATCATAGTAATAGTAACCTTGGGAGAAGCTGAGGCCTCTGAGGCTTTGGGTGAAGTTAGCTTGGAAAGCAGTATCATTGAAGATGGGGAAGCTGGGCAAAGCCAGGCTGCCTGAAGCAGAGGACTGAGCCCCTTGGTACCTCAGGATAGCAGTAGTGGGTGTCTGTGGGAAGGGCACTTGGCTTATGTTGGGCACTGAATACACTGATGCTGCAATATAATACTCCCCTATTGAATTGTTTGTTGTAATTAGCACATTTGTTGTCTGCCCGGGTGCCAGCATTATTATGTCCCTTGTCAGCTCCTCTGTGTACTCCGCATCTGCCTCCACCACTGTTAAACTGTGATTTGCCACCGCAAAATACATCTGGAAATTCACCGCCGCATTAATTATCCTCAACATGTACGTTTCCCCCTGTGACACATCGTAATACACCGTCCCTGCAACGCACAGTTTTCACCTACTATTAAACCATAACCCTCGCACTAATTGATCGTATTTAACGAGCTTTCCATTCATCTTATAAACTTAATTGGTGTTATTAATCTGTAGTCAGTGGTAAATTACCAAGTTACCAAACGAATTATAGCAGTAACGTAACCCTAGTACTAATTAATAGGATTTAGGGAGCTTGGCTTCCTGGACGTGCAGCTAAGCATATAAACTTAATTGCTTTCAGTGGTTTAGTGTTTGGTAATTAGTAGCATAATTAGCAAATTAATAGGAATGGGCGTGCAGGTACGCATATGAACTTAATTACTTTGAGTGGTTTAGTGTTTGGTAGTTAGTAGCATAATTAGCAATGGGCGTGCAGGTAAGCATATGAACTTAATTACTTTCAGTGGTCTAGTGTTTGGTAGTTAGTAGCATAATTAGCAAATTAATAGTAATGAGTGTGCAGGTAAGCTTATGAACTTAATTACTTTCAATGGTTTAGTGTTTAGTAGTTAGTAGCATAATTAGCAGATAGCAGTAATTAAATAGCCTACCATCAGACGAACAATTGTACAGGTTGCCAGGTTGGCCGTTGATTGTAATTGCATCCGAGACATTGTATGTTCCTCCGGTAGCTAATGCCTGTGCAATGATGTCTTCTACATTTGCATTCCACCACTCACCTAAAGAATTTAGAAAGACCCAATTAGGGTGCCCAAGTTAATCAGATCAATACATTTGATTAATGTTGCAGAGCTGAAGATTAAGGCTAAGCTAATCTCCTTGTGCTGCATGCTATAATTAGAGGGACTATTTAACTCTAATTTACAAAGACCCAATTAGGGTGCCCAAGTTAATCAGATCAATACATTTGATTAATGTTGCAGAGCTGAAGATTAAGGCTAAGCTAATCTCCTTGTGCTGCATGCTATAATTAGAGGGACTATTTAACTCTAATGCAAGGTAGAAAATTGCTTCAGACAGCCTTTTTGCTGTGCATATTGTTAGCAGACATTAATACATGCCATTAAATAGAGGCACTCTTCAACCTTAAGGCAAGCTAAATTACTCCCTTAATTAGCAATTTTTTGCCAAATTTTAATCTGCTATGAAGGATTGCAGTTACCTAAGAGGAGGGGTGGCAGCTCCTGGTGAGGTTTTGTGAAAGGGTAGGGTGTTTTGTTCTTGGGGAGTATAATGAAGGCTCCATAAGCTGTAGCTCTCAACCAACTGTAATGTGCATGCCAGAAGAGGGTGCCTCTTTGGCCAATAATTTGGAATCTGTGAACATAAGATTGGCCAGTTTGAATGGGGCACTGGGTGATGTAGGCAGGCCCATCTGCCCATGCAGAGAGCAGCTGCCTTACTCCATGCCTGCACAATTGATGTAGTGATTAGCTTAATTTTTGCCATTAACGCCCACTTTAAAACCTTGATCTTTTGCATGGTTAGTTCAATGTAGTGTCACTCCATGTCTGCACAATTAGCTTAATTTTTGCCATTAATAACCACACTAAAACCTTAATCTTTTGTATGGTTAGTGCAATGCAGTGTTACCCAAGCCTGCAAACTTTATGTTAATTAGCTTAATTTGTACCATTAATGCACCCCACTTTATGTTAATTTGTCCCATTAATGCGCCCCACTTTAAAACATTTGCATGGTGAGACTGCAATGTAGTGCTACTCCATGTCTGCAAAATTGTGCTAATTAGCTTAATCTGCGCCATTAATGCCCACTTAAAAGCCTTAATCTTTTGAATTATGGTTAAGCAACAGAGAGTATTTACCAGTGGATAGTTGCATTGTAGGATACCAAATTGGTCACGTTAACCACCACCTTGTCACCTTCTCTCACGTAATTAGTTGGGCCTGGGAACTCACCGTTCACTGAGACCAGAGATTTCGTGTGGCAAAGGCGTGTAACGCTAGCATATTGTATCTGCATGCATGCATTCACGTCTTAATTATTTACCTTTCTGTTAATCCATGTTAATAATGCAGGATTAACATGTAATCCCTCCACTGCAGAATACTCCAACTGTTAATATTGCAAGCCATTAAACATACTATAAGATTTCACTCCATTGAAATATAAGGTTTAGAAAGTGCAAGATTAAGACTAAATATTGAATTTCAAAGACATTAAACATAATAGACAATTTAAGACTAAAGTGCAAGTTTAAGACTAAAATGATTGAATTTCAAAGACGTTAAACATTAGACAATTTTACTCTAGTGAAATAAGCTTAGGAAGTGTAATTTTGAGGCAAATAAAGAAGGCTCATTAGGAGGGACAATTATGCATATAATGTAAAGGCAAATTATATGAGGATGGATTAAAACTAGAAGCACACACACCGTAAAGTTGAAGTATCTAGTCTCAGCAAAGGCAGGGTGGCAAAAGAAGAGCAATGGTATAGAGAGGCAAGTGATGATGATGAGGGAAGGGCTCACTGATCTCAAGCTATATGATGCCATGATCATTATTTGGCAACAGTTTTGCCTCCTTGTTTTTCCTTTTATAGTCTCTACCTCAACTTGTGAACATTGAAACACAAATGGGCACCCTCCAAAATGGAGTCCTCTCCTCTCTTTCACACCTACAACTTAATGTCCACCAAAAGGCTAGGGACAAGTGCTCAATGAGCTAGTGGTGAAGGGGAGAGCCTACATATATGTAGGGAAATGTTAACGGTTTGTGGGATTAATGGAATAGATCTGGTGGACTAATACATGATTAATGGATTAAATTTGGTGGACTAATTCATGGGGTTAGACTGATTCCATCTCCCCTTGTGGACTGGTTCAATTTCCCCTTGTGCACTCTCTTCTTAAATGCCAACATTTGGACTTTGCATCCCTTCTTGCATTAGTCTAATGGGATTTGGTGGTACGTATATTACTTTTTCAAGTTTGCTTGTAGAAAAACTATAGAAGCAATAGGTAGTTTTTCACAAGGCAAAGCTTCCCCATCATTTAATAAAATTATAATCACCATCACAAACCCATTACTGCCCTAAGCACCACATGGTCGTGTTTGAAAAACTATTTTTACCGAGCCCTTACATCAATCCTTTTCACAATGGATTGAATAGAAATTTGTAATGCACTTTTTTAAACTTTAATCCATTTATAACTAAATCTTAAAATCCAATTACAACTCAATCTTACAAATATTGAGGAGTTCTCTCCTATCAATTTAAGATGGCTTTTCACGAAATCGAACAAGTTCTAGGCTAAGCAAAATTATCTTTTCTAGAACCCTGTGCTAATGTTTGAAATGGCCCAAGAAGGCTCAAGCTCAGACCACAAGAGTCAAATGATGAGATTGGTGTGTGCAAAGATTCCATTCTTCAATGACATCATATTTTGAAGAGTTGTTTCCTTGTCAATGGTCCTCTAAGAGTCCAAAGAACTCAAATATTAAGGTTGCTCCAATGCTTCCATTCTTCATCATTTTATATTACTAATTTGTTGTTATCAAAGGTAAGTATTATAAATATAAAACTTATTTAGATTAAGGTCTCCTAATGGTACATATTTATGACATATAGCTGACTGCCATGTACATAATTGTGGGTTAATTGGGAGGCTTAATGGCACATATTTGTGACATTATGGAATCCAAAATTATAGTATGTGCTCATCATTGAGAAGGGAAAGCCATATGTGGAAGGTTTTTTTAAATGTGAGTGGGTACAAAAATTACATGCTATGAGGATAGATTCAAGCCTAGTATATCCACTTAGGGAGGCAGGGAGAAAGCTTTGTCAATAAATTTGTTAAGGAGGAGGGTTGTTTTCCAAATTGTTAAATTATAAATATGTAGCAATATATTGTTAAATTATAAATATGTAGAAATATATTGTAATTGCCATGAGTTTTTTACATCATGTAGATGCTCATGTGTCAAAATCTACTAAACTTTGTGTTTTTTTTATCAATAATAATTATATATATTACCTAAGAAAGTGTCCAGAAAACTTGAGTAAACTGTCCAAAAACTTTGAGTACAACCAAGGAACCTATAAACTACTGATGTTTACAGATCATTTTTATCCTCATTTTGTAATATCAACTCTCTCTCAGAGATGGTGACATGAGGATGAGTGTTATCTTTTTGTAATATCTCTAAATCTTCTGTTGAAAAAATAGTCATTAAAAGGGGAAAAGAGTGCTGATTGCCATGTGCATAATTGTGGGCTAATTGGGAGGATAAAAACATCTTTTTTAGGCTGCAAGCATGGGTTGGTGCGATACCAGCATCTGCACAGTCTTCCATGCATACCCTCCCCACTCTCTCTCTCTCACTCACTCTCACACACACACACACACCCACTAACTCTCTCTCTAGCGCGCGCTCTTTCACTCACGCGGACACACACCCACACTCTCTCTAGTCTCTCTCTCTCTCTCTCTCTCTCTCTCACACACACACACACCCACTCTCTCGCTCTCTCTCTCTCTCAATCACGCGGACACACCGAGTAATTCTCTCTAGTACTCTCTCTCACACACACCATATCTCTCTCTCTCTCTCTCTCTCACACACACACACACACACACTCTCTCACTTACGCGGACACACACCCACTAAGTCTCTCTCACACACGCACTCTCTCTCTCTCTCTCTCTCTCTCTCACACACACACACACACACACTCTCCCACTCTCTCTCTCTCTCAGTCTGCTCACTCACGCGCTCGCGCACGCACACACGTACACTTCTGCCGTCCACCTTCCCGTGACAAGATTTTGCAGTTGAAGTGTCCACATAGTAGAGTACCCTTTTGATGCAATCGTGCAGTTTGTCAACCTCGCATGAAAATAGTGGCTTGCAGCTGCCTTTTCCTGTGTGCACGATGGGACACACTGGACTGTGGAAATCACTTGCTGTTATTGAAAATTTTATCATCTCAAAGCGTTCTTTCAATTGAAGTGCCTTGCACGTTCTCTCTCTCTCTCTCTCTCTAACACACACACACCCACCCCCTCTCTGTCTGTCTCCTGTCTTCTAGTCTCTCTTGAGGAATCAAACACTCTCTCTCTCTCTCTCTCTCTCTCTCTCTCTATAACACACACACCCACCCCCGCTCTAACTATATCCTGTCTTCTAGTCTCTCTTGAGGAATCAAACACACTCTCTCTCTCTCTCTCTCTCTCTCTCTCTCTCTCTCTCTAACACACACACACCCACCCCCTCTCTAACTATATCATGTCTTCTAACACACACACGCACCCCCACCCTCTCTCTAACTATATCTTGTCTTCTAGTCTCTCTTGTGTGAGGAATCAAACACACACTCTCTCTCTCTCTAACAAACACACACACCCACCCACCCCCTCTCTAACTGTCTCCTGTCTTCTAGTCTCTCTTGAGGGATCAAACACTCTCTCAGTCTTCCTTTTCGTACACTTCCATGACCTTTGTGCATGCTAATATATAATAAATGTATAGGATCTATAGTTGGACTTTATATAGCTTACAGTGTTTTGCAAACTACAATGCAAGGAGTCCAAATTCTCAACCATTCCAACAAATCAACCTTGGGAAAGCAATCCCCACTTTTTTTCTTCAAAAGTTGTAGAGGACTTTACCACATGTGGCCCTAGTAAACTAGCTCCTATTCATTGAATCTAGTAGATCAAATCGCCAACTTTTTTTCCAACTAGCTCCTATTCATTAAATCTAGTAGATCAAATCCTATTCTTTGTGGACCTTTTCAGCATTGACCGAAGTAAAGAGTGTGCATAAAATGCTCGATGGGATTATAAAATAGCTCTAATTCAACGTTTCGTTCCTTCATCAATTAAAAAGATGAATGGAATAGTATTTCAAAGTGGTTACAATGGCAAAGTATTTCAAAATTGTTATGACAAAGGTGATTGAAATTTGGTACCAAAAGCTGTGTGTTCCTATTTGTTTATGATTTTAAATCGTTACCATGCTAGAGCAAGCCTAGTAATGTTTATTTTAACTTTCAAAAGTTTGTCATGCATAGTGTCTTTACATTACTAATTCCACTTTGATAGCATTTCGAACCTATTTCATACTAGGGCCATTAATGGTGGGTGGCTAGAGTACCCATCCAAGAACATGGGGTAGGTGAATTCTTGATTTGAGGTTCATGTTAGAGGCCAAAACATGATCATATATATGTGCATAGCCATGAGAGAGCCTAAAGATAGTTAATCCAAACATGTTAGAGCCAAGAGAGAGCCTAAAGATAGTTAATCCAAACATGTTAGAGCCAAGAGAGAGCTTAAAGATAGTTAATCTCCAAGGTTTCAATTGCTTGCTTTGAACCCTCACTTTGGTCCAATATTTTTTAATTGCATTGCAAGAAGAATTTCTACAAGGGCATATATTAATCCAAGGCATACTAAAGTCCACATTTGGCCCATACATCAACTAGTTGCAAAGCAATTGATGATGCAAGCACGATCATAGTTGTATGCACATACATCATTGCCATGTTGGAGGCTCTTGATGTCAACGGTGGTGGGGATGATGCCTCATATTGTGTTATTTTAATTCAATCATGGAGAATCACAACAAGAAATAGGGGGGTATAGCTGTGTTTTTTCCTATGAAGAAATCATAGGATCTAGAGAGAAAAAAGATCATGTTTCGTAGGCGATTGTAGAGGTGGTTGGTAATGTGGCTTGAGTTTGAGCGAGGAGCCTTGTATAGCGCATTCATAACCATGTTATAACCGTATTTTTAACCATAAAACAAAAAAGGAAAATCACAAAAAATTGGGACAGAATAGGGGAGATAAATCTTACCCATTCTACTCTAAATTTTTTTAGTTAAATTTAAGTGTGCATCATCAAGAGCAAGAACACATCGAGAATATTTAAGAAAATGTCAAACACCCCCCCCTAACCAACATGGCACGACCGAGGCCACCATCGACCGATAGTAATTATTGTATGGTCTCCAATCGTACAGTGTTGGTTGGGGGGTGTTTGACATTTTTTTCCCATTATGTCTAACCCAGGGTGTTCCAAATACCTTTAACATACCTTGAGAAGGACTAAAAAACCATCTTGAAAAATAAATAAATAAATTCATCCAAAACTAGCCAGAGGCTTTGATTAAGTTTTAAAAATGGAATTCATTTTTTTGATATTTTTTTGAACCAGTAGGCCTCCATGTAACCTATGACAGATAGTATGAAAAAAAATGTGAAACACCCCCAACCAACACGGCGTGACCAGAGGCCGAATTCCACTAGCACAACCTTGGTCATCCGAAACTAACCAAACGCTTCGGTTGAGTGAAAAATTTGAATTACTTTTTTTGATGTTTTTTTGAACTAGTAGACCTCCATGCAGCCTATGGTGGGAGATAGTATGAAAAAAAATGTCAAACACCCTCCAAACTAACACGGTATGACTAGAGGACAAATTCCACCAGCACAACCTTGGTCATGCTAGGTAGGATGGGGAAGTGGTAGCTTAAGTTGTTGGTCCCTCTCAAAGGGTACAACCTTAAATTATACTTCATATTAAATCAAATGTATATAAATATAGATTTTTGAAGAGACCAAATCAGTTTACTTTCATTAAAATCAAGGGTTACAAAGTAAATAAACGATGAAGTCATTAAAAAACTACTCTATTTGGCCTTTATCCTAAGCTATAATTGCCACGAATTCTCTTGGCCAATTGCATGTCTTTGTCTTTTATTGTTATGGATGCCACATAGGTTTCATCTTGAGCTATTTTACGAACCACACATTGAAAAGGTGCTCTCTGACATGCTTGATGATAAGTTTTCTACATTGTTCTTATTTCCCTAAGGGCTTTTGACATGAGGCTTGGTTCTTTTCTTCTTTTTAAATGTTGGGAGTGCTAGTGGCTTCACTTTAAGTGTAATCTTTGGCTTCTTATTGAAGCTCTCTTTTCCCCAAGGCCTAGATGGCCCAACTTCTTCTTCTTTATATGGAGGTTTTGTAGGCTTCTTTTGACCTTTCTGAGAGACTGTCTTGGGCAATGATGGAGGTGGTGCAGGCCTCTCTTCGTCTACTTGTCACTACTTTTGTTTCTTTTGTGGTGTAGACTTCCTCTGATGCTTGAAAGGGACTTCTTTCTCTCTCTATGGAGGCGGTTCTTCCTTTTGTGCTCCACTCACTGGTCATTCCTTTCTTGGGGACCTCCTTATGGTCTCTTGTGGAGGCTCATGTAGTCCTTGGCCTTGCAGCAGCTACTAGAGAGGAGGCTATTTGTATATAGAAGTAGTTTTTTTTTCTTTGGCTAATTTTGTAGTTTCTCTTATGGTTGCTTTGTAGCTTATTCTATCTCTTAGACTTGCTTGTTGGGGGGGGGGGGGGGGGGGGCAAAGAATCCTCCTCTTCTTGTAGCTCTCCTCCATTGTTTTTGGAGATTTAGGTCTATAGGTATGGACCTTTGAAGGAGAAGAAAAAGGGTACTGCCATCCTTTGTTGTGATCAACAAACTTTTTTGCCATAAGCCTTTCTTACAGAGCAGACTCTAAGTTATGTATGTCTGCCAACCCTTTAAACATATCACCATGTGTTTCAAGACACGGCTCGGCTTAAGCATGTGCTTTGATAGCTTGGGGCTCTTAAACGGGCTCATTAAAGAGTCTGTGTGGTGGGCCTGGTGGAAGGTCTTCATGTCTCTTCTCATGTCCTTGCTAAGGAGGTGGTAGAGCAGTATGTCTCTCTTCTTATCCTTGCATATGCTCCATCAAAAACTACTCTCTTTCTCTTTTCTCACGTAATGCCTTCTCTTCCCTCTTTGTACAGCCTCTACGTGTACAATAGTCTTTCCTTGCTGTGTCTTTACTTCTAGCTAAACAAATCCTATAAAATGAGGAGGAGAGGCCTTTTTATAATAAAATTTACTATTTAAATACACTACCTAAAGTATCAATTTTTAATACTAAAAAAAGTAAATTTAAAATTTGATAGTTTAATACAAAACCACACATTTTCTCCCACCAAAATAGTGCCTTTTAACTACAAATTAGTAGCTTGTACCTTATCCTTTGAATAGAACTAATTAAATAGTAAATGTAATGAGCTTCTTGTTTTCCACTGCCATACTGTTGTGTAGTCCGAAAGTATGTAGTCCTTGCTCAATAATGTGACTTCTCCATGCCTTGGGTATTCCAAATAGCTAGGGCTCCATTTCCTTCACAAAATATGGCCCTGCATAAATAGAATGTGCTTCACAAAAATAAAGAATTTACATAAGTAATACATCTTAGATTTCTATCCAATTTGATATTTTATCATAGAAACTTACCAAATAATATGTTATGTCCCTTTTCTCCCCATGCCTCCACAATTGTTGTTATGAGGTTAGTGCTGGCCTTTTAGCATCCCTCCTAATGCCAACATGTCCTCCATGGAAACCCATGTTCTCCAAGAATTTCCATGGAGGCTATGGGTTTCCATGTCTCCATGGAAACCCATGTCAGAAACCAAATTTTCACATTGTTCAATGCATGCATCTAAAAGCTCTAATGGTATAATAGAGTAAGCATAATCAAGATAAAGTTGTAGTATCTTATCAAGTATCCTTATCTCTACATGCAATGTTGAAAAGAAAAATTTCACATTGCTCAATACATGCATCTGAAAGCTCTAGGGGTATAGTAGAGTAAGCATAATCAAGATGAAGGTGTAGTAGCTTTTCAAGTATCCTTATCTCTTCGTGCAATGTACATATATGCACCCTCTCCAAAATTAGAAGTAATATTAGACTAAGTAGGATCCTCGGATAAAAGTTGTGGTCGTGCATGACAAAATTTCTCTATAGTGGATAGTGAGATAGCTTATCCTCTTGATTTGGCACATTTGACTCTTTTTTTAACTTGAAACAAAGACTTTTTCTTCTTCTTAGATAGAGCTGATTCTTTAACATATTATGGTATGCCTACCACTGTAGAGAATTAACATGTACTCTTGCATATTTCTCAATTTTCGGGATTTCCCTTCTAGATTTGAGTTTCTACGTTTAATTGTAGGGCTCCAAGGGATATATCAAGCATAACTACACCATATTTTAAATATTAATATATTCGGTACATACACATTGACCCATGTTTATAGCTTCCTATGTTTGTTGTAATTAGTTTGTATAGTAGGGTGATTCTAGGAGTTACTTATTTCTCCATAGCTGGGAATTTCACAACACTCATGAGTTTGTATTTCTCAAAGTATATAGTCACCTTTTTCAAAAGATATAGCTTTACGTTTTTTATTTTCTTTTTTTCTTAATAATAGAGTCTCATACCTAACTCAAAATGCAAGTAAAGTATTTAGTGAATTGATCAGTAGCTTCAATTTTGTGGAAAAGTCTTGTAGGTGGAATAGGCAGAGATTTGCCGTACGCAATCTCAAAAGGTGCAAGCAAACTAGAGAAGATGAATGTACTTATCACATGAACTATGTTGCTGGGCAACATAGACTCTAAGTAGATCCAACGTAGTAGTCTATATCTATTTGTTTCTCGATGGAAAGATGTGAAAAAGTCTAATTTAAAAAAAGAGCAATCCAAACGTTACTGTAAAATCTAGAGTCTCTGTTTGAAACAATGACTTTCGACAAACCATGATGCACAAAGATCTGCTTAATTTCGCAGCTTCTTGGGAAGTCAAAGTCTTCTTACAAGGTAAGAAATAGGCTTGGTTACTCAAATAGTCCACTATAGACCAAATCATATCATTATGATTGGATCTAGTAGGCAAACCCGTAATGAAATCAAGTGTCATTTAGGATTGGTACACGTGTGAGAAGTCCTTGGGTCTTGCCTATATAGCTTTTTATTTTTTGACAAATAGAACATTCAACCACAAACTTTTCTACATCTTGTTTAAAATAAATCCAAAATAATTCTCTAGACACTAATTGCAAGCTAGAAGAAACTCCTTGATAACCCATGTATGGCAATTAATGCATTTCCTCCAAAACAAACTTTCTAAGCTCGGTGACATGCAATCTCGACATGAGTAATCACCAATAAGATCCAATGATTATCTCAGCTTGATCCAAAGTTCATAGAAGTTAGGTTCTTACTCATAATACTCTCTCATAGGACCCAAAGGTTCACTTTCAATCACAAAGATGTTGTGGACACTAGGACGTCTACTTAAGTATCTACCACATCATTTTTTTTCTTGGTTGATATTGGATCATGGGTTGGAGACGGGTCAGCAAATGTAGAATGCTCTATTGGTAAGTTTTGATTAAAAATTAAAATCTTATTAAGTAATGTTTCCAAAGTCTCACAGCATGTACCACAACAACTAATCCCTTATCATATGTACCACAACAACTAATCCCTTATCATATGTACTATAATTTTTCTCTATTAGTTTGAGCTTACGAGTCTTGTAGGCAATGGGGTGACCATCTTGTATGAGAACAACACCAAAACCTTGCCCAATTGCATCATTACCACAAAGAATGGTCATTGAAAATCTAGTTGTCTAAGGGCTAGTGCATGAGTTAAAGCCTTCTTGAGCTCTAAAAATGAATGGTCTCATCTAATAATCCAATCAAAGTATGTAGCTTTCTTAAGGACTAGTTCTTGAGCTTAGAAAATGAATGGTCATGTCTATTAGTCCAATTAAAGTATCTAGCTTTCTTAAGAAGTTCAGTAAAAATGGATGTGCAATATATGCAAAGTTTCTAATGAACTTCCTATAATAGCTACATAACCAAGAAAAGATCAAAGTTCATGAATGTCACACGGTCCAGGCCAAGTAACAATGCTTTTGATATTTTTAGGATCCACATGAATGCCATTAGCAAATACTATATGCCCTAAGTATTCAATTTCTTTTTTAAAGAAACTGTTCTTATCAGGATTGACATAGAGCTAATTCTCTCAAAGATCACTTGTTCCAAATGTTGTGTGTGCTCTTGAAGATTCTTACCAAAAACTAAGATATCAAAAAACATAAAATTTTAATACTTCAAGAATATTATATTCATCATCCTACTGAAAGTAGCTAGAGTATTAGTCAAATCAAATGGCATAACTAAAAACTCATAGTGGTCGATTTGGGTTCTAAAGGTTATCTTGAAAATGTCTACTTCATCCATACAACGGACCTAATAGTAAAACCAAACTTAAGGTCAATTTTGCGAAATACTTGTGCTCCCTTGAGCTAGTCTAGTAGATCATCCACTCGAGGTATCGGATATTAGTTCTTCACATAGTAATCTTGTTCAAAGCACTATAATCGATACACATTCGATATGTCCCAATCTTCTTTTTTACCAAAAGAACTGGAACATTGAGGGTCTGATCCATCCTTTCACTAGCAACTCTTCTAGTTATTTTTTAATCTCTTTGTTCTAACTCGATAAGGAGCTTACATAGCAGAGAGCTTCTAAAGATTATCTCAATTTTATGGTCTTCTGGATATAGGACTCAAGTAAACTAGCAGATAGATCATCCATAAAATATACCATGTGTGGTGACACTAGACAACAAAGCACATACTTCCCCCCTTATAGATGACGCCAATTCGATGTTTTTCACAAGGCTCCCCTTTGTAAGCTCCATACCTCCTTCATGAACAAATTTGCAACCAGTCTTCTCTAGCCTGGACACAAGCTCATGTACATAACTTATTAATGTCCAGAATAGGTATAAGTAGGAATCGTTTTATTGTGTCCACACCAGTCTAGGACCGTATATGAGTTAGTAATTTCACTTATTCTCTATTCAATATAAGGAAAAGTAAGATGAGATATTGTTTAGGATCTTGTTTTTAACTCTTTCTCTATATTAGTGAAACCCTAATTTGACTCCATTAACTTATTGTTTTTGACTCTTGCTCTATATTTGCTAAAGACTAATTTGATTTTGAAGCTTCCATTAATGTGCTTACTCTATTTTACAAACCCAAATTAGGTTGAAGCCATGTGCTCAATTGTGGTGATGTTGTTGCACCCCTTTCAAGTAGTATATGTGCAATGATATATCAATCTTATCCATAATGTTTTGATCTTGGATGCTTAACCATCCTTTCCATTTACATAGTCTTAAAAATTTATGCAAAGTATAGATCAAGCTTTGACTTATCTTGATAAAACCTTTTGTTTAAACTACAAGTCATATGGATTCCTAACCCAAAGATAGCTTTCAACTTGTAGTTTGGTGAAAACTTTGAAGTCTATATACCCAAAGGGACCAAACCTACTTTTAATGTTTTTAACAAGAAATTATTAAGCCAAATTACCCATGGTAATTATCTAGATTTTCAAGTCTCGTAATTTAAATTATGTTAGTATACCCTCAAGGTAATATTATTTTACATCTCTCTCTTGTTGGTGGTTTCACAAATCGACCAACCAACTTCAATGGAGATGCTACGCATTGGGAATATTCTCATTCAATTACATTTAACCTCTACCTTTAGAGGTCTAGATAAATCACTCTAAGATCTTTATTCTTTGTCAGTGATCCAAACCCTATCTAGTTCTTACCATAGTAACTAGGATAGTTTACTTGTAAGAATCACTAGCATCTAGTTCTTACAAGTAAACTAGGATAGTTTACTTGTAAGAATCACTCACATCAATATTCAAGTGCATTCAAGGGAAGATGACCCCTTAAACTCTTCCCTTTTCTTGGTCTCTGAACCCTGCGGTTCTAACCATTGCACATATGGTCATTCATCAATGCCACATGTGCTAATGAACTTCATTGGGGTAAATACCATTCCCAATCAGTTTCACTCAAAAGGATTCACATTCAACATGGTTTCCAAGCATATTGTTTCCCTTTCAGTCAAACCAAACACATATATCATGATCGGTCCATCAAAAGGTTCCTTAAGTGATTAGTGAATCCCACATCATTTGTCCACTTTAAATAGTTTCCTATCCCAAGTTAGATCTTGGCAATCACCATTATCTTGATCGACATAAAAGGTAGCTTAACAAGGATAACTATTTTTATATCCTAGATAAAGAGATTAAAAATAGAAGTTAGCTTAACAAGGACAATAATATTATTTTTATATCCTAGATAAAGAGATTAAAAATGGAATTTGTTCACTTCCCTTACAACATTCTCTCTCCTTAACAGAGAGTTTCTATGGCTAAAAATGTTCTCTAGTCTTAAGCTTTTTCTCTCTTAGGTAGAGTGAGAGGCTTTTTCAACCAAGGAAATTAGTCCTAGCTTGAAAATCTTAACTAAATCTTAAGCCTATTACAAGGTTCTCAATCCCAATGAAATTTTTGCCACTAAATGTGCCAAGGGGAGAAATAGTTTCACTAAACTATGGGAAGACTTGTAATCATTCTCTAATACAAGCATGTGCTAATATTACCCACAATCTCTTTTTTTTTTCCAAAAAAGATCCTTTCATTAGTTATATAAAAACGCCCGTAAGGCTACAAAAGATCCCCTCCTGCTCATGAGAAAACAGAGCAGAGATCCAAGCAATGCAGCTAGGGAGACTCTCCCTAGGTGCAGAGAAATACAAATATCAGTACACAGACTGAGGGGCTATATCATACAATAGGAGGGGGGGAAAGCCAAACCTATAGTGCCAGCACGAGGAGAAATACAAATATCAGTACACAGACTAAGGGGCTATATCATACAATAGGAGGGGGGGAAAGCTAAACCTGTAGTGCTAGCACGGGGAGCCCGCGTGTAGGGTATAGAAGGGGCAGTTGCGCCAAGTGGTGTGGAAGGCCTGGCGTCGCAAGATCGCCTCATCCGAGTCGCCCCCCAGATGCGGTCATACTGTCCTTGCAGAGTGTGGATCAACTCCTGCCAAATCCCCCGAACAGTCTCTGCTGGTGGTGGCTCCAGTCTCCCCTCAAAGGCCCTGAAACACCGGGCTCTCCAAGTGAACCATATGGTGAGGCTGCTGAGGAGCTCCCATCGTAGATCCCTCTCCTGTGTCCAACCGGCGGACCAGAAATCCAGTGAAGGAACCAGGCGAGGCTGGCCCCTAATGAATCTGATGGCCTGGCTGTCCTGCTCCGTCTCATAGCCCATAGCAGGCCCTGAGACGAAGTCGACCAAGCAGCGGCACCCCACGTATACATACCCTCTGGAGAGAGGGGGGCCAGAATGCGCAACATCCGCAGCCAAATCTGCTGCGCCTAGGGACAGTCCCATAGGCAATGTCTCTGTGTCTCCATAGGGTGGCCGCATCGGACGCAGGCCACCCCGGAAGACCGCTGTAGACAAGCCAGGTGCCAACTGCAGAGTCCCTGTGGGCGACCAGCCAACCACTGGAAAGTCGAGATCCTGCGTGCCTGTCGACTAGCCCAGAGCCTGGTCCAAAAATCCTCCACGAACTCCTGTGAGAGTCCCTGTATAGCCGCCAATGCTCCGATGCAGTTGGAGAGACCATCCTCCTCGCCGTCAAAATATGTCGTCCCAACCGAACAGTATACTGGAAAAAGGTGATCTCTGTGGCCTCGGGGGATGCATAAGGATCATGCCACTCGTACTCGCCAGGGTCCCACTGGAGCCAGGCCAAAGGGCGCGCTGCATAAGCCCATATGCGCCAATCAGAGTCCACATTTGCAGGGTCTGGGTCAATATGCCACTTCCGAGAAGCGGCGGCCACTACCCGTATCCTCTGAAAAATGCACTCTGCAACCAAAGGCGACTCCACCTCCACTCTCTGAAGTCTGCCCTCATCCTGGATCTCAAAGTAGGGGCATCTACCATCCTCACAGTGCAAGCTCTGACAGCAATCAAGATCTCCAACTGTGTAAAGGCTCCCATCCACCGTGTGGGGCCACTGGCTCGAGAGGCATGAACCACTCCTCTGTGAGTGCCTCTTGAATGTCATCCCTCATAATCAGTCCCCCTCTAAAGTGAGCCTCTCCACCTGGATCTCATCTGGGAGACTGCAAAAGGCTTGCCAGTCTCCAAAACTACATGCTGGGCCTGCCGCCAATGGTCCCCAGGCTAGACGAGGCCGAGAACCCAGCATATGACCCTGCTCTGTGCGAACCGCTGGGCTCCAGATGAGCGGCTATCTAGCCCGCTCCTCATCACAAGAAGGAGGTCTCTGAGAGAGTCCCGGTCTCAGCAACTCCCAAGCTCGCAGGATGCTCAAGGCAAATCTGTCCTCCCATCCTCTACTGAGGTCTATCCTCCTCATCTCTATGAAGATCCATCGTATCTCCGGTGCCCAAGTGCCCCCTGCTGGAGGAGCCTGAGCTTGAAGCCACTACAAAAGAAGCTCTTTCCAAGGCTCAGTGCCTGGAAGCAGCCCCCGAACAATAAGCTTCCCCAATAAGGCTCTACTCTGATCAACTGGATCTATAATGCCCAAACCCCCCTGGGCCAGCGGAAGTGTAATAACTGCCCAAGCAACCTTAGCTCGGGCTGACTGACCGTCCCGCCCAGACCAAAGAAAGTTCCTGATCAGCCTTTATACCTGGCTAATGCAAGAGCTCGAGAAGATCCAGCAAGACGTGATGTACCACATGGTCGCTAAAAGCACCTGATTCGCCACCACCACCCTCCCAGACAAGGATAGCCGAGCTGTACTCCAATACAAAAGCTTCCTCGGAATGCTCAGAAGAAGCGGGGCAATCTGCTGCTCAGGTGACAAATCTAGTCCAATCTGGCATCCCAAATACCGCACTGCTGTGCCAGGAGGAATCCAAGCCCGGGTCTGGGCTCCATGCCGGAGTGGGAGCGCTACTGATCCAAAAGGCTACTATCTTGCACTAAAAACCTAAAGCGACTGCTCTGCCCCCTCTGGAGATTGGCCTCCTGGCCATGCAAAAATAAACCCGTGTCATCAGCAAACTCAGCATCGAGCTGGAGTCCTCCCCCCAGACTGGGAGCTGGAGTCCTCTCAAACCAACCTCCTCTGTCATCAGATACATGCTCATAGCCTCAGCAAAGAAGAGAAAAAGAAAAGGGGCGAGAGAACACCCCTGACGGACTGATCTGGTCAACTCAAAACTCGGCCCCCGTCCGCCTGCCATCAACACCACCTGGCTACGAGCTGTGGAATATAGAGCCGCCACTCCTCGAATCCAAACTGGCTCAAAGCCCAGGCAAAGCATCGCCCTCTAAGAAGCTCCAATCGACTCGATCGTATGCCTTCTCAAAATCGAGAAGCATCACGACCAGGTCCTCACCGAGAAATCTAGCTCGGGCCGTCGCCTCTCCCAGAAGGTGAAAATGTTGTCAAGGATACTACGCTCCTTGACGAATCCTGTCTAGGTAGCATGAATCAACTCCCCCAGGAAGGGCTGGATCCTCAAACTCAAGGCCTTTGCTAAGACCTTGTAGACAGTGTTGAGGATCATAATAGGCCTCCAATGCCGAATATCATCTGATACTCCCTCCCCCTTGGGGATAAGAAAGATCAAGCCCTCTGAAAAGCTCTGTGGCATCACCCGAGTGTCCAAAACATACTGAAAGCCCCTGCGGAGGCCTGGCCCCAAAAGGTCCCAATAGCGCATAAAAAAGGCAGGCGTCAATCCGTCCTCCCCAAGGCAACTCTGGCGCGGAAGGACTCTCAAGGCCTCAGCAAGCTCAACCTCTGAAAGAGGCTCACCCAGAACTGTACGCATACAATCTGCGACCCTCCTCTGCACATGGGCCCACACAGTCTGTCTGCAAGCATCCCGAGCCTCAGTGGGGCTGGCTCCGTTGAAAGCAGGTCTCTATAGAACTCAGTGGCAATGGCTCTAATCTCCTCGGGCTCAGTGGTTGGCTACCGATCCATCCTGCCTCCTGAGCTGGCGGACTCCTGCTCGAGCATGGCGAGGTCCAGCAATCTCAAAAAACTCCCCAGTCACTCTGTCACCAAGCTGCGTCCACTGAGAGGCCTGGCAGTGATAGTAAAACTCATGCCTCTCCTCCTCTGCCTCTCTAACCTCCTGGCATGCCTGGCTCAGCTGGGACGCCACCCACTCACATGTAGGTTGCTGCTCCTGAAGGCGCTGAAGCGAAGCAAGGCTGCGTCTCAACCGCCGCTCCCGCTCACGTGTCTCTCCCAGCCGTGTCAAGGAGGCTGCAGCAGCAGCGTGCAAAAAAGAGCTGAGCTCGATGAGTCCCTGGGCACACTGGCCTGCTGCATCCTGGTCTCAGAGCTCTGGCTATCATGCCATATCCTCTCAATGTCCTCAGCAAGACTAAGATCTGTAAGTATCCTCTCTGGGATCCTCAACTGCAAGAAGCTGGTCTCCCGTGTCCTCTCCTCAAGTGTCAAAATAACTGGCGCATGGTCTGAAAAAGAGGTGCCAGCGAGAATGCCAATGGAGCCCCCTCGCTCCCGTAACCTGTCGCCCACATAGAAGCGATCAATCGGTGATAGATTAGTCCCTCCTTGCCGGCGATCCAACCTAAGACTGTCCTGAGAGCAGGAGAAAGCCTCATGCTGCCATGCATCAGTGATCCTCAGTGTCATGCAAAATCGCTCCCAAGCTGCAAGCTCCATGCCGTGCACTGTAACATGACTGCCTCCCACCCTATCGGCCGGGTCCTCAAGCATGTTGAAGTCTCCCCCGACACACCAATGTGCGGCCTCTAGCAATGCATCCGTAACCTGGGTCCAGAACTCTGCTCTGGCACTAGCATGGTTGGGCGCATAGACATTGAGCACACCAAAGAGCGCATCATGCATCCTCAGAATGACATACTGTCCTCTACCAGGCACAATGATCCCACGATCCACAATGGCCTGTCGCCATACAACCGTATCTCCGGATCCTGCTCTCACCCAAATGATGCTCCTGCATCATCAAAATGTCAATACTGCCCCCAACCAGGCATCTCTGAAGCTCCTGCCTCAAGCAACCACGGTAACGTATATAGTGTGCACCGCCAAGGCCCTGTACATTCCATGAGATGATCCTCATGGATGACCTGCTGAGGTGGATGCTGTCTCAGCCGTACGGCGGGCCTTCGCAAGCAGCTTGGATGGAGAATAGTCCCCATCCGAGCGGCTACGAATCTGCCCACCCGGTGTGCTGCAAGAATCTCGGACCAGGCGCCAGTGGCTGTGTCCCATGGCGACTGCCTCCCGCTCAGACAGAGCAACCTCGTGTATGCATACATATCCAGGGTCGCATGCTAAGTCTGCCACTATGCGAACCACCAAATGTCGAATCCCGGAGGCATCAACACTTCCGGGATCAAAGAAAAAATGAGCCAACTCCCATAGTCGGCCTATCACAGCTGTCACCTCCAGATCGCTCACATGGTGGGAAAACTCAACTGCCTGAGTCTTCAAAGTGCTAAGAGCGAGATCCATAGTCCACTCCCGGTCGCTAGGGCCACAGACAGGAAATGAGAAGGCCACCGCTGAATCAAGTGCATCCTCCCCTCGGGCCGGAGGCATCACTACACGCACTCTGATGGTGGGTGCTGGCTCATGGGGGCCCTCCGCTCCAAAAAGCCGTGTGAAGGAATAATCAAAAGCCTCCGAGCGCTGTCTAGTGTCGAGAACGACTCAGTCGACTGCGGATAGAGGATATCCGTGAAGGATATCCGTGAAGCCCGAATCGGCATGGTAAGTCTCCTCTGCGGTGCTCGAGCAAGGTTGGTGCTCAGTGTCCGCCGGTGAGCGCCAGGGAACTGCCAGGGCCTCCCGGGGAGCTGAGGCAAGCGGGGGGGGAGAAGGGGGTGGAGAAGGAGCCGCTGCCAAAACCGGAGCGGGGACGGGAGGAGGCGAAGGTGGAAGCGAGGCGGGAGGGGGGGACGGGGACGGGGGACGGGGGACGGGGACGGGGGAGGGGGGGTGGGGGTGGGGGTGGGGGAGGGGGTGCTGGCATCTCCTGGTCCTCAGTCGGCGCTGGGGTCTCCTCGTGTAGGGGAGCAAAGCTGTTCCTCACCGGAACCCAGTGATGCTGAGCCTGTGTGTTGCTGCATCGGTCTCTGGGAGTGCTGCTGGGGCTGTCTCCCTCGACGGTGCCCCTGACCAGGCTGCCACTCCGAGGTCACTGTGGGCTGAGCAGGTGTCCCAGAGGGTGCCTGCCGAGCCGCATCTGTGGGCGGGCCATCGGGGGCCTGCTGCTACGGTGAAGGTCTGGGTCTCCTTACCCACAATCTCTAATACTATGGGAAGTCACCTAATCATTCTCTGATACAAGCATGTCCTTTTATTACCCACAAACATAGAACAATACTCATATTTAGATGTGTGCTTAAATTTAGAGAAATTGATCTAGTAAATATTAACACTCTAGAAACTACCACATTAATTTCTTCTCCCTCTTTGACCAAAGGAACGGTCCCATTAGCATACAAAAGAACTTTGAAAACCATCCCATATGATGACTTTTCCCACAAATCACAACACCAATGTATAAAATAGCCACCCATAAGCATGATTTACTGATCCACACCGTCACATGGGATGTTGTTTTAAACAATCATGAAATGTTTGAACGTTCTTGATCTTACAAGTCACTTAAACTCAAATTTAAAGCACAATCTTTCAATTGGGATGACCAAATTTTTGTGTACTATAACAAAACATAGAGGTTTATGCAACATTTTTTCATGGACCATAACGAAACATAGAGGTTTATGCAACATTTTTTCATGGACTAAAAACATAGAGGTTTATGGAACATTTTTCATGGACTATGGAGTTTTACCTTGCGTAAACACTCAAACTTGGTAGACGATTTCAATATGAGATTTCTTAAGAAGGTGTGCACATTCCAATACTAACTAGATCACGATGGCATTGTAATTGCTTTAGGCATAACTATAATGCAAGAAATTATCTTGCATCACCACAGGCGGTATTGTTCCCCAAAAACTTTGATCCTTGTGTTTGGTGTCCAGTAGCAACACATGTACATAGATTTAGTGCCATGATCAATTTTTCACAAACCCAATCCAAGTTAAGAGAAATTGTGATAGGCCACTAATCTCAAAGTAAAACCCTAAACAAATTCTCCCATCATATAAGTGTTTTTTACCATGTTCAACCTCGTTTATAGAGTTAATGTGTGGACTAAGTTCTATGACGTTAGTAGTGTTTCATCTAAGTTTGTGCAATTTGTGGCTTGTATGACCTCAAGAGTCCATTCGTTCCTGGCAATGCCTTTCATCCTTGTGTTTGGCATCCAATAGCAACACGTGTACATAGATTTAGTGCCATGATCACTTTTTCACACACCCAATCCAAGTTAAGAGCAATTGTGATAGGCCAATAATCTCAAAGTAAAGCCCTAAACAAATTCTCCCATCATATAAGCATTTTTTACCATGTTCAACCTTGTTTAAAGAGTCAAGTGTGTGGACTAAGTTCTATGACGTTACTTGTGTTTCATCTAAGTTTGTGCAATTTGTGGCTTGTATGACCTCAAGAGTCCATTTGGTTCCCACGACACTGCCTTCATCACCCCCGATCGAAGTGAGGCCTAAGACTAATAAAATAGCAATAGTATAAGTCATTGACTCACAATAGAGAGAAAAATATTACTTAAGGACCACAATGATATCTCTCTTGATGGTAGCCCGCATATATCATAGCACCCTTCTATTGACCATCACAAGGGCATGGGAAATGAGCCCAATTGCTCAAATTAGTGGGTCATTCATTTATGATAGCTTAATAACATCTTTCTTAGAAATAGGTGTTTTATAAAAAGCAATAAGCAGAGTGGTCCATAGCTCAAGGATAGTTTGAAGTAACAAACCTATGGTAGCATATGGTAGCATGAGGCCTAGCGCGCGCACAGCCCACAGCCCATGACGATCGAGCGCACACAGCCTGTGTGGCCCACATGAGCGATACAAACACCAGCTTCAAACTCTTCTAAGATTTAGATGGAACCATAGCCAACAAGATAATATAGACGCCCAATTTTAATGTCATTCTACCTTTTATAGCAGTCTGCCCTTGTTTGCCACCATAATAATACTCCATGCTATTTTCACTATGATTTCTTTGCCATCCACCTTGGCCTCTCTTGCTCCTTCATGGCACACTTACATATACAGAACAGCTCTCAAAAATCATCGCTTTAAAATAAATCTTGGCAAACGAGAAGGAATGACCCTAAAGAGAAGGTGCTGATCAACGTGGGTTTGTGTGATCCTAAACAAGGAGGTGCCGAGTTAAAATCCCCAAACAGGCTCCCTGAGGACATCATCCGAGCGTTTAAGGCCATAATTGTACCACCTTCAGACGAGAGACCAAGCTCCCTTCATAAGGTGCTTTTTTCCCTATCAAGAGAGTAATGCAAAGCTTTTAGAGCTTTTTACTCTCCTCTATTCAAGTTTCCCCTCTTCTAAGTGGAATCCATGTGATGTTGTCGACACAGCACTCACATACATAGATCACAAAAGGAAAGCAGTATACGGCAACTCATCTCCTGACTTCATTGTTGGGGAGAGAGAGAGAGAGAGTTGTTTGCACTACCACAGCATGAGGCCTTTATATCTAACTCATGGCATGCGTGATACCATCCCACAATCTCGATAACCCTAGACCCACTTCAAAGGACTGGTCTAGAGCCAAACCCACAGAAGACTGGCTTAACACATGGAGCTATGACCCCATCCCCCTTCCTTGTATAAAAATTGGGATGCTATTTTAGCCATACATACATGGGATAATTATCTAGTTTCCTCAATTCAATAGCCATGTGCTTGTTTATATGACACCCTTGGCTTATAGAGCATCTACATATAGCCTCCACCTTGAGAAGTTGAATTTGCATTCACATTCTTTTTACATTTGTTTACTCTTATTGGTAGTTTGATTAGGCAAGGTAGATAAAAAATAGTAATTTTTTTTAAGATTATGTTAATCAAATACAACCCAAAAAATTATCCAAATAAAATTTTTAAAAAAATATTGAAATAAATCTACCTAGATCATGTCGTGGCCAACTAAATGTTGTCAGTCTCGCTACACACTTTCTTTATGTGAAGAATTAGCATTGTTTTTAAGGCTCGTCCAAACATGGGAGATTTTGAACACCACGTTCTTGAAGTCAAAGTAGAAAGTGCCACAAAATTTTTATGTACTCAACATTATAAGTGCAAGTTGATGGTACATTTTCAAACATAGTGCTTTATGGTAGTCCTAAGCACTTGGAGTTTAAGAAATTCCCCAAAAAAAAACAAAAAATAAAAGAGCAAGGATTTGCATAGACATACATGTGCCACTCATTTCATCAACCTGAAAAGTAGGTGCAAGTTTTGTGGAGGTTTCATGCCTAAACCCGTCTTTTTCAAATGTGAAGGGTACACTCAACCATGATGAAGGCTAGCATAAGAGAGATCATGTGCACATACACATGTAGGCATTCTAAAATTGGACAACTAATATTCTCACAACATATATCGAAGGCTAGAGGATAAGGTTGACTATCTAAATCAAATGCTATAGTAAGGTCAACCCCTCTCTCTCTCTCTCTCTCTCCTCCTTGCCTGTGGGAAGGACTGCAGAGTGATCTGGAGGAATGGCCCCGAGTCTCCAAGAGAAACTCGAGGCCCTCGAGACGGCAATGAAGGCACTAATCAAGGAGAACAAGAAGACATCCGATTCCAACCTCAATGAGGTGGAGAACAAACTACACCGGCACATCATGGCTCTCGAAGCACGGGTCACGAACCTCGAACAAGAGAACACGGCACTCAAGGAGGAGGTGAGTGCATTGAAAGTGGAAATGGTAGCCATCAAGAATACTGAGAAGGAAGAAGGGGAGATCAATGACAACACTCTCACGGCCATCAAAGAAGAGATCTCCAAGGAGATCACAAAGGACATGGAGGGAAAGCTCGAAGCCAAGCAGTCAGGATGGGTTGAGGTGGTGAAGAAGAACATCCGTAAAGAAGTGAGGGAGGAGACTCAAAGGGAAGAACACCAAATCATTCACACCACCATTGAGGAGGAGAAGATGAGGCATGCCCGCCGCCTCAACATTCGAGTCACAGGTATAGCCGAGACACCCGACTCCACTCCCGAGAAAGATGGACAGCTTCTATGCATGAAGCTCGGCTACAAGGAAGAGCACCCTCTCCCCTTCACCAAAGCATGGAGAGCCGGGAAAGACTCAACACACAAGCGAGCCCTCATCCTACAGTTTGCAGGAGAGACGGAGAGGGTCACCTTCATGAGGAAGAGGGTCATACTACGGGGTTTAGAGGGAGCTCCTATTTTCTTGGATGATCTCACGAGGATGCAGCTTGAGCATAGGAAAACTTGCATGCCACGAGTCTTACACGCGAGGAGAGAAGGCAAGAAGGCCTTCTATCGAGATGGTCGGGTCATCATTGATGGCCGGCCCATGGATTAGCGCTTTGGGGCCTATGGGACACAGACCAGGCCACTGACAGAGATACACATGGCAGTATGGAACTATAATGGTTCACTATGGGTGCAGCCTGGACGACTAGAGCATGTTATGGTGGGGAGAGACATCATACTTCTGACAAAGACACATCAGAGCCCAGAGAGAGGGCTACCTCGAGTAGAGGGATTCCAGTGGGAGTCAGCATACAGGAGGACCACACGCCAGGGTACCTCGAGAGGGTCGGGGGGAGTAGCAGTTCTATTCAGACGGGAGCTACAGGGGAGACTGAGAGTGGTAGCACAGGATCCAGAGGCCAGATACATGTGGATCAGCTTACAGCTCTCACAGGACAGGGTTATATACATAGCTCTATGTTACTTTTCTCCATCAGGATCCTCCTATGTCATTACAGAGGACATTCCATAGGAGGAGGAGACAGGAGCCTTGCCATACACTTGTCTGTCAGAGGAGATTATGCATTATTCTACACTAGGGGAAGTATTTCTTACGGGCGACTTCAATGCCCACACACAGAGCAGACAGTGTGAGGTGTATGACTATGATGACATGGAGATCCTCCACCCTGTGGATCCAGAGGAGATAGGGGCTAGTCGGGCATCAGAGGACACTGGACCAGACAGAGGACATTATGGGGACCACTTAGTAGAGTTTGGAGCCAGGCATCGTCTCGTTATTTATAACGGGATGCTACAGTGGTCGGGATCAGGAGGGCTGACATGCTTCCCACATGCGGGTCATACACGGACCGGAGGCACGGTGGTAGACTACATTATGGGGTCTTTGGAGGCATCACAGCTTGTCACCTCATTCTCCATTCCACCTCGTCCTATTGGGGCAGATCATACATACTTGGCATTTTCACTAGCCAGATCACCAGTATCACCAGCCCCCCACATACCGACGCCACACACTACCATCTACTTCACACATGACATGGCATACATATACACTGGCAGAGTAGAGGATGGGCTCCTACTCATGGATCCCCTGGCACCTATGGATACCATTACAGCCCAGCTGGCATCACTCCTACACACGGCTATACACAGCTGCATTACAGAGCTTTCCACATCGTGTACACTCAGGAGAGCCTACGAGATCTGGGACTTTGCCCCAGAACAAATGGTATGATGACAAGTGCAGAGCCCTATACTCACGGCTCCGCATACAGAGAGCCTTGGGAGCCATCACAGAGCAGGAGTCGAGGAGAGAGATGAGGAGACTTACTCGCCGCCGCAAAAGGCAGGCCTTCGCAGAGATACAGGAGCTAGAGATCTTTCATTTCTTCATGAGTAGAGATAGCCTTGTCTCATGGCGGCACTTCAGAGAGCCCCGGACACCGACACCTATTGCAGACCCACAGACATGGCACACATATGCAGAGGGCCTATACCACGCCCCACAGCAGCCACCTATACCTCAGCCACCACAGGAGCCTCGACCTACCACAGCTAGCTTCTTTACCCACTTGATGGTACAGGAAGCTATCCGCCGCAGCATGGACGGCCCGCCGACCATACGGGCCTACAGGGTGAGCATCTCATATATGCAGTAGATTCTTTGGCTCCTTTTCTTGCACACCTGTTTAACAGGGCGCTAGCAGAGGGTTTGCCTGCGGAGTGGACGATGCACACCATTGTGCCGATTCACAAAACAGGGGATATGCTCGATCCGAGCAACTACAAGACGGTTATGGTTGGCCACGTGCTGGCCAAACTCTATGGTGCAGTGTTGGAGCAAGAGCTTAGCTTATATGCTGAGTGAGCAGGTTTACGCTCATCAGGGCAGGTAGGCTTTAGGAGAGCTTTCTCTACCACTGACCATGTATTCACTTTGAGATGTATGATTGATCAGGCCAGAGTGAGGAAGAGAAAGCTCTATTGCTGCTTTGTGGATTTCCGCAAGGCATTTGACACAGTACCACGAGAGAGGCTCTTTCAGCGCCTGCAGTCTCTTGGCATACCAGCAGATATGACATGGGGCATCTATGCATTATATGAGCAGGTTTTTGGGCGAGTCAGATGTCCAGGAGGTATGTCCGAGACTATTGCTAGCACCATTGGTGTGAAGCAAGGATGCCCACTTTCCCCCATGCTATTTGGGTTATACATTGATGAGGTGGCTGACTTCATTACACGGGGAGGCGGAGATGGGGTTGATTTAGCAGGTACCTCAGTACATATTATGGTTTATGCTGATGATATTGTATTAGTGTCTGAGTCTCCAGGTGGTCTACAGCAGCATCTACATGCACTCGATGATTTCTGCACACAGAGGGGTCTTATTGTGAACCTTGGGAAAACAAGGTTATGGTCTTTCATACATCGAGACAGGGCAGGAGTCAGCTGACATTCACTCTCGCAGGACGCCAGGTGGAGGTGGTGACATCATACGTGTACCTAGGGGTTACCTTCTCTGCAAAACAGCCACACGCTTCACCATGGGTTCAGCAGCCAGAGCTAGATTGACACGGGGATATGCAGCATTGGCTATGCTAGAGAGACAATGCCACCAGGCGCATTTTCAAGAGCCTCGGACGAAGGGGTGGCTATTTGACACATTAGTCACACCGGCATTGATGTATGGAGCAGCAGTATGGGCGCCAGGCCTTGCTACCCATTGGTGGACACAGATAGAGAGACCACAGGCCCTCATGATGGCACACATGATACGCAGCAAACCGTCAGTACCTCATGACATTATCCGAGCAGAGTTTGCTACGTCCCCTATGATGGTAGAGGTCATATTCCAGACTATATGCCTGCTTGACAGATTCAGAGAGATGCCACAAGACAGATTGTCATACAGAGCTTTTGAGGCATCTAGACTGGCTGAGGCAGGAGACAGAGGATCATGGTATGCACAGGTCACACATTGGTTCTCACAGCATGGCTTAGACATGGATCATCTACCACCATTCCAGTATGATAGGGATGCACCACATATGCGTCTCTCTCATAGTGAGAGGAACAGAGTATTGAGACAGGATCTATGGTAGCTCTATACATGAGAGACATGGATATCGCCTACACAGCCTCTTCCACCAAAGATGCTATACTCCAGAGATCACTTCATGAGTATCACTGATGATGGATTTATAGAGAGACCTAGATACATGGAGGGCTTTTTACCACACGGCTCCCGAGTGGCTATTGGTCAGCTTAGAGTTTCATCACACCGATTGGAGATTGAGACTGGCAGAGCAGCACGGATCCCCGGGTGGAGAGTGAGGAGCATTATGTATGCAGATGCAGAGCATATACAGCCATCAGAGAGAGATAACCCATTTTATTCAGAGAGCCACATTCCCTACGCCAGATCTTTGAGGCAACAGACCAGCGCATACTGGGGAGATTCATTCTAGACATACAGCGCCACAGAGAGACATCATTACAGGCTCAGACAGCTCTAGAGGGGGGGGGACGATAGACACAGATTACTACATTTTTTCAGAGATCCATCCCACTCCCAACCCCTACACGACAGGGAATTACTCTCCAGAGAGCAGAGACACTCAGAGCCCGCAGGAGACAGAGGACACCTGGCTTTCAGAAACCACGCCTATACCAAAGAGAGATGACAGAGATCAGAGCTCAAATTCACAGAGAGGGTGCGAAACGACTGGCTCGCTTCAGAGCACACCCAGGCATGTTCTTCAGGGAGCTGTGGACACCCCCTTCATTGATGTATACCATTTTATACCCCCAGTATGGTACAGGATGGAGCTAGCTAGGTTGCATATCATGATTGTATACTCCATGCATATAGCTTTGCATTCTCCTAGTAGTAGAGCTTCATCCCCTCCACCACTCATTGTACTTATTGCACACCCAGATTCAACTTTTTAGTTCAGTACTTTTTCATTTTGTTGGGATGACAAAGGATACCCCAACAGGTACACCGATTTGTCTCATAGGCCGAGTTCGGTCTTTTGGAAGACGTTAATAAAATCTTTCTCTCTCTCTCTCTCTCTCTCTCTCTCTCTCTCTTCAATTTTTTAGACCTGAGATCCAAAGCTAATCACATCCTCACTAAGACCATCCTCTGAGGCTCTATCTTGAATCAAGAAAGAACATAGTGACATCCTCATCTTCTGAGAGCTATAATATAATGTTGACAAATTCTATTTTACCTATAAGCAACTCGAATATGTAGCAAAGTTTTGCACACATCACGATAACCATCAACTATCAGAACTAAAGGCACTAAGTATCGATATCTACTTGTAAGAATAAGGCTTTCACATCACTTTGTAGCCCCTCCAACCAACATAAAAGCTATGGCATTAAATAGTTCACTCCTCATAATCCTACCCAGAAAAAGGTTTCATTTTGTTTGAGAAAATCACACATGAATATACCTATCCCATCTTTAATCCTTAAAACCTCCTCCCCTCATGTAACCACCATTGCAAATCTGGCTTGCCTCAAGCAGCTATACAGTATGCATACTAGTATTCTTTGTGACAAGCTGCTTCATAAGAGTTTAATTGTATAACTTCAAATCATCCTCCACAAGATGTGCTATGCAAGGGGTGGGGACAATAGCCCAACCGTAGAGCTCTCTAGGCTACCGTCCACAAATATTGATTCAGGGTGCAATAAAGTGTGTTGGGTAGATCATGGCAATAAAAGAAAAGGAAAGGAAAAAAAGATGTTCTATGCAGCACACAAGCACAATGACACTGCAATTTAGAGCCTTAACCTTGCAAATTTTCACTACACTTCTATCCAAATTTGGCTTTGTTTAGAATACACGTACATCCATAGGTGAGAGTGCACATAATTTTATTGTTTTGCTTAACTCGAACATTTTTTTTTAAATTTACAAACTTATTAGCACAATGATGCAATTAAGCACTATTACATAGTGCCAATAATACATGGAATAAACTAAATAATACTACAGTTCTGCTCAAGATATCTGCTACAAACAGTAGCTGTGTAGATCACGAGTGTTCGCATATTCACATTTTTGTTCACAATAGAAGTAACTCATCACCTGGCTATGATGAAAGCTAGCACCCAAGAGTGGAGACAATTCAACGTGGTAGACATCATAAAAGATTGGCACAAAATCTAAGAATGAAGATGTGTTATTCCATAAAGAGATCTTCCAACAGTTTAACCATCCCAGCTACAAGATGTCACCTTTTAACCCCCTTCATGCAGAACTTGCAGATGGCCAGACACATGATTTGCAACACCTTCTAAACTCATAAACTTGCATCTATCAAAAGTGTTGAAGGGTTGTGACTTAAGGCAGAACATACTAGGACCTTGAGAAAAGAAATATCAACATGAAAAATGTATTGAATTCAAGTAATGTTGGAGAAGTTGTCAAGGTCATTTAAAAGGTTTCTGACCCTGCAAACAGAACATGACCAGTTCAGTTGAGTCAACTCATACTCAAAATATGCAGAACCGCAACAAATTTCATCACACTACCTGAAAGAGCGATTGTTTGCGAGGAACTGGTAATAGGCATATCGAATAAAATGAAACATAAATTTCCAAGAAAATTCTAGATGATAATAAGGAGAGAGAGAGAGAGAGAGAGAGAGAGAGAGAGAGAGAGAGGTTCTTTAACATCATGATCTCTCACTAGGCAGGCCCATGAATAAACCACACGCGCACAGTTCTTCAAGAAAAGAAAGGTTTGGACTAGTCCTACTGAGAGGATATGCAAGAATGTATGATACTCTGGTGTGTGGTTCATGTTTGTTTACCTTGGAAATCAAGAGTTCATTAGTCGCCTGCAGAAGAGTCTTATCCGATGTAAGAATCTTTGAGAGTGCTCCTGGGCTAACCCTGGTATCATGTAAAGAAAGAAACTCACCCACTGGAAAAAAACACAGTACAAGAAAAAGGACATTTTCTCCAAAGTTTATGCATAACAGAAACAGGTTGTCGGCCATTAACTGTCTATCCCATGTGATAAATCCTCTGAATGTATGCAAACAGCTGAAGTATGCATCTATGTGCATGGAGGGAGCTGCAAACTCGGCTAAGACAATGTGATGAGGGTACTATGGATAAGGTGCAGCCATGGCAGTATAATGAATTGTAGTCTCTGTATTTGGCTCCACTCTAGCCCATGGAGATACAGAACCCAAAAGGGTGCACGAAACATTGTCATTGATCTCACAAATGGATTAAAAACGAGTGCCTTAGTTTGAAATTTGACCTAGAGAAAATGGGCCTCAAAACATTGTCGCTCAAGGGAGCCACTGATGCAAAATATCTTGCCAGCCATGGTGTGGCAACCATTCTCATTATGAATTATGGTCTTGGAAAAATGATTCCCAAGTATGTGTGCTGGAAATCTCCACTTGGTCTTCATCAAATGTAGCACATTCTCTATGCAAGAAGAGTAGGCTCGTGTGAAATACCAGAACCTTAGCCTTACCAAAGCTAATTCTATCTGTCCTTGCAAAACTTATGTGAAGCATTTAAATGGCACTACAACCCTTTCGACATCATCCGCATAAAAAAAGAGACAGCCATCTCCATCTGTACCTGTGGACTACTTGTGCTGTGCAAGAGTTTCAGAAGAGTGAGCAGCTGAGCACAATCAAACACAAGCACACAAATACAAACTCTAATCAGAAGGTGATCTCCCTGCGATCTTGGCTGCCCAGGCTGTCCAACCTGTCCTGCTACTCAACTCTGTTCCTAGCTGCCTGGACCCTCTGCCTTGCTGTCCAGCCTGGCGAGTCACCTTAGGGAGAAAGAGGTGTCACACATGCATCACAGCCGTCATCAGCTGCATGACCTCCTAGTAAGCTCTCAACAACAGCTGAGACGACTCCATGAACTGAACCTCATCGAAACATAGTGCTTACTGTATCGGATAGCCTTTGAATTTAGAAAGGTATTGTAGCTGCTTCGGATGAGGACCCCTTCTGTACTGATGCAACAAAACCTTCTCCGGCACCAGCACCTCTTGTGAACCTCCATCATCCACCACCTCGGGTTCGTCCTCATCCAGTGGAGTGCCAACTCTGGCCCTGATACTACACAAGATTACTCAAATGAAATACTGGATGCATCTTTCACTGGGCTTCTTGTTGAGCACCTCTTGTGAACCTCCATCATCCACCACCTCGGGTTCGTCCTCATCCAGTGGAGTGCCAACTCTGGCCCTGATACTCCACAAGATTACTCAAATGAAATACTGGATGCATCTTTCACTGGGCTTCTTGTTGATCTTGAGTCTTCTTCGAAGATAGTTTGGAAGGAGCCTCCCGGAATTGTAGGTAGACCCAATCTCCTTAAAGTTGCCATCCCGATGATTCTTATTAACATCTCAAACCTATTCCATCTGAGCCTTCCGTGTCTCTTCCCGGACCTGCTGCAACATATGATCCATGTCCTAGACCACTTGATCCCCACCATAATATCTTGTGGAAGTCTCAAGAACTTCAATCATCTGATCGATGGCTGGATGACCGTATAAAACCTCACTAGCAGTTGTTCAAACACATTGGAGCTGCTTTATTTAAAGCCTACGTACAATGCTAGTTTACACAACCACCTAGCACTTGTTTATTCCCACTTTAATCACTGTTAATATTTAACATTCCTCCCCCATAGTGAAAATGTGGCTAGAACGCCCAATCATCTTTCACTAGGTTTTCTTTTTCATTTGGGTGCTGCTTCTTGTCGTTGGACGTAGAACTAGCGGAGTTTACAAAGTCTTCATTAGCTTTCAGCTTTGCAAGCCTCTGCCGACACTCTTCGATGTAGTGCCCTAGCTTGTGGTAGTAATGACACTTTCCTTTCTTCTTCTTGGTGTCACCCTATGATAAGTCCACTTTGCCTTTGTCCCTAGAGAAGTAGGCTTGGTTCCTCTGCTTGCATCACCCATGGATCTATTCTTCCTTGTCTGCTCCTCATGGAGTAGTAATCCAACCAGCTCCTCAAAGGCCGCCTCCTCTCATAAGAGAGATCCAGAGAAGTATGGAAACTCTGATAGGAGACAAGGAGTTAAGTAATTTTCTGTTATCAACTATCTCATCTATATTCACTAGCTGTTCTTTTAGGTCTCTGACCTTGGTAAGGTGATCTGCAATGGAATCACCCTCGTTCATGATCAAGTTGTCTACCTCCCGCATCACGTACATGACTCGTGCTTCATTACGAGACTGGAACATGGTCTCAAGGACCACCCAAGCACCCCTTGCAGAGCTACAAGATTGAATGTGAGGAACAATGGATCGCTTGATTGAACGAGCAATCATGGCCATTGCTTGAGCATCACGTGTATCTCACTGTCTTTGATCTTCACTCGGTCCAAGCGGCAATGCTGAAATGCCTAACACCACTTGTGCCACAATTTGAGTCCCCCCTGATGCTAGCAGGGACCTGCAAGATGAGGCTCTTGCCCCATGACAATCTCCCATGGTCCCATGGCTGTGAGCAGACTCTTCATCATGAAACTCCATAATGAATAGTTGAGCCAATCTTCAGTTGTCATGAAGCCACCAAACCCAGAAAGATCAATGATATTTTCTTTTTGCGACATCCTCGCATTACAGAATTTCCCAAAGCTGGAGAGGGAACTAGGAACAGGATCAAAATAGGCAAGATCAATGATCGTACAAGAAAGTAATAAGTAACTATAAGTAGTCACAAATTCCGTCACTAGTGCTCTCGTGACACACGCGGATTGTAATCGAAGCAAATGCTTGACGAAATTCCTTCGTCGAGAATTCCCGATTGGCGTCTATCTATCCAAAACTAACCAATGTTATTCTTGGATGCACGAAGAAGCTATCAATCATGACAACTTTGCCGGCAAAATAAATTTAGATAAGAGCATAGTATAAATAGCACTATCGAAGTCATGCTATTGATCCTTGACATCCTCCCCTAATCATAGTCACAAAATGTTACATGCGTGAAAGCCTTGCTCTAATGATCCACAGGCCTAAGCTTGATTAAGAACAAGATGCTGAATAAACATGATTAACACAGAGGAGAGAGAAGAAGAGAGAGACTGGTGTCACGATTTTTCTTACTTCTTAGTATGGTACAAAAAGATTGCTGATTATATGTACATGGCTGAGCCCTAAGTCAGCCCCAAAGGGGTGACCCTTGGCCTTTCACATGACTCTACCAATGACTTCTATGATGAAACTGAATGAGCTTGATGATTAACTTGTTTTATGCCTTCATGCTTATATATACTACTGAGGTTCAAGTCGGCCAGCTGCAGAGGCTGTCGACTTGTTGAGGACCTGAAATTATGGGAATAGATCCCCTAAACTGCTGCAAATGCTGCCCACAAATGTTGCCTTGTCTCTCGTCGCTTGCCACCTGCTGCCTTGAAGCCCTACAACCAGCCGACTGGGTCTTGATAGCTACCGACAAGTCACTACCCAAAATCCGTTCGAACTCAAGTGCATAAATTTTCTACTGTGGCTAGGTCAACAGTAAGAGTGTGAAGTTATGGCCTATTCACAGCTACCGTGACGTGCAATTGTTCTCAGCTTATAGTCTCGGGCGTCCAGCCCTTGAATTTGAACTAATGAAAGTGCGCAATGATGATGATTTTTTTTTAATCCACTCAAGAGTACAATTCAGCACGTATTAATCACTCAAAGATTGATCGCATAAGCAGGATCATAAAAATGGCGTAAAGCGTACAAACTCGTATAGGAGGACGAATGTACAAACGCCTACAAACGTACACTCGCTCGTCAATTTGGGTGTGGTGAAGTACAATGTACTAATGCGTGCCTATTGCCTGTGTGTTGGTGGGTGCACAGTGCAAGTGAGAGAATGTGTGTAAAAGTATGCACATATGCATGTAAGGATATGTTTGTTTCACGTACACACGTCACGTGAAAGAAAGTAGCTAGCCTCATTAGCCTAGATTAGCCTAGAAAACATGGATTAAGCAAGGATTAAGAAAATTAGCCTATGATCAAGGAAGAGGAAATATGATTACCATTAAGGAAGAGATTATCAAGATTCATATCAAAGGTTTCCATGAGTTTGGTCCATATTCACTTATATACCCGGCTACCCTTTCACACTACACTTATTAATGTCCATGTGCATGCCCAACCCTAGTCCTAGCCCTTGGCTCCTTTCATATCCCCTTCATCCCTTGGCCTTGGGCCCAAATTGACTCAAGTCCCTTTTTACTTTGTTACAAACCATCCCCACCAAGAGGTTTCGTTCTCGAAACCTCAAGTCATAGTTGCCAGGCGTTTCAGAAACGGCAGGTATGAAACGGGTTTCATACGTTTTGAAACGTTTCATAAAAGGTAAGAAACGGGTAAAAAAAGGTTTCATACAAAACAAAAAAAACATGTATATTTTTTACTTGAAATATACAAAAGAAAAAACTATTGACATAACTTATAAGAGACCACATTGAATTCATTTCAATAAAAACAGAATACATGTAAGATATGATGATATCACAAATCACGTGGGTGATCACTGATGACTAAACAAAAATCAAAAGCATCACCACGTGGGTGATGATTCATGACTCAAAATCCAAGATCAAAATAAATAACATGTCCAAAGTTCAAACTAAATAACATGTCCAAATAAAATGATACTGGCAGCTGCTAGCTACTATCTGCATCCTCATCTGCATCCTCATGCTCATCCTCATCTGCATCTTCTGCCTCTGCAGCCTCACTCTCAAGGTCACTGCCGGTAGCCGAGTCCTCAAAGGCCTCATCCTCTAGAGGTGCAGGTGCACCACTAGTACTAGCCTCTCGAGAAGATCGTGTAGTGCGAGCCGGAGCCATGATCTCCTCATAGAGCATAGAATAGATGTCTCTCTCCTCCTGAGGAATGTCGGGAATCTCCTTGCACTTCATGATATCAATCTTATCTAGATTCACTTGGCGAGGCTCAATGGGATGACCCTTTTGTTCTAGCAATCGGAGATTGCAATGACAAAAGACAAGCCTCTCCAATTGTGCTGAGGACAGTCTATTTCTCTTTTTCGTGTGAAAAAGAGCCCATGTACTCCAGTTTCTCTCACAAGGCCCTGAACTGCAATCCTGGGAGAGAACTCTCAGTGCAATCCGTCTCTACATTGCACAAAAAAGAATGTTAAGTTAGAGTCAAAAAGAGAGTAGCATTTGAATGTAGATTTTGAAAGAATAGGACTCACGAGACAAAGATACAAGATTCAAGAATCAAGAAACCTTACCAAGTTGGGTGTCCCAATACCGTATTTCTCCCACCAAGACACTGGCTCCAACTGTGTCTCCCTAAGCAATGCAGTAGCTCGCCCAAACATATGGATACCGTTGCGGTAAATGAGAAGCTCATCCTCGAGCTTTCTCATCAGCTGTATATCACCTCCCACTCCCACCAACTTGGTAATGTACTCGATCCATCCTAACTCTAGCTCCTCATTGAGGTATTGCTCCTCATTCCTCCAAAGGGGATGCAAAATGTGAGCAACAGCATGGATTGGCCTATGAAACCAATCCCAACGCCGATTCCAGATCTCCTTAATATCTTGAACTCTACATGTAACATGTGACATACATAAGAGATCAAGATTTATAAAATAACTCAAAGACTAAAGTTAAAGCCCAAGGGTGAGCACCTGTCACGCGACAAGGTAGCGAAATCATTGAGAGCTTCACCAATTCTGTCCATGAACTCATAAAGCAGCCCAATGGTACTTCCCTCCATATCTGTGAGCCGAAGGACACTATACATGGGCTGAAGTGCCTTCACAAGTCCCTCTGCATCCTGCCACCAAGTATCTCTCATGACCATACGAGAGAATGCTATAGACTTGGACTCATCCTTGTCCTCCCATGCTGTCCATTCACGACACACAACAGTGCGTAATAAGCCATGTCGCACTCTCACTAGTCTCTCCACCACAATAAACATATATGCAAACCGAGTTTTGGAGGGCTTTAGAAGCTCAAGATCACTATTGGCCCTGTACATGCTCAAAACCTTTGGCCTCTTTGTGACAAAGTTCACCATGGTAGATGCAGCTGAAAATACATGGCTCACCCAATCAAGCTTTCCCACATCCTCAATCATCAAGTCAAGGCTGTGTGCTGCACAAGGTGTCCACACAATCTTGGGGAACTCCTCCTCTAACATCCTGCCCATGGATACACAATTGGACCCATTGTCCGTGATCACCTGCACAATGTTATCAGGCCCAATTTCATTGATTGCCTGGCGCATGTGGGACATAATGAACTCCCCTGTAACCACTATCCCTGGCAGCACCGATGCATCTATGGCACGAATGAACATTGTGCCTTTGCAGGAGGACACAAGAATGTTGTACACATTTCTCTTCCGCGCATCTGTCCATCCATCGCAAAGCAAAGTACAACCATACTTTGCCCAAGTGGCCTTGAGAGGCTCCATCTCCATCTCCACAGCCAGTTGCTCCTTGCGAAGCTCAGTAGTGCGCAATGTCTCGTAGGAGGGGCCATCCCACTCACACCCAATGCGGGAGATAGCTCTCTTTGCCTTCTTCCATCGAGGAGTCCTGACAATGTGGAAGGATAATCCACATATTTTATGTGCATGTGAACCCTTGCATAAGCCTTGAATAAGCATTATACCATTTATCCATTATTATCATCTAGTTGGCAACCTTTATTATCAAGTCGGCCAACTTATTACCATTTAATTCAGCATATATCATATAAATACAAGTCGTGTAGCAATCGGCCAGCTCTGTAGACAGCCGACCAGCCACATACACTCGTATAAATAGCAAGCATATTATCATCGCTTGAAGCATACAAGCATTCAACCAACAGAAAATGCATCATATTCAACAGTGGGAAGAAGCGCTTCAGTCCATCAGCGTTTTCTCAGCCTCACAGCATAACTCAGCATTCATTCATCATCGTTTTCTCCAATCCTCCCAGGTGAAGGAAAACGAAGCATTCTCAGCCATCATCGTTGCATATTCACAGCCTAGAACAGTCCCAATTCAGCCCCTTTCTCAGCCACAATTTGAAACCTTTCTACAGCCCCTTGGAAGAGTGCATTGGCATCAAGATTGGTCATCATTGGTGCTTCTATAGTAGTGTACAATCAGTCGGACTCTTGCTCTTCCGCAGGTCTTGCGTTTGGCTTATCTACAGTCCAAAGTCAGTCATTCTCTTCAAAGTAATAAAGCAAATACTCCTAGCAATAGGAGGGGGCCCTTCAATGGGTAATTTGGGACCCAATAAGGTGAACAAATCTCTCTCTCTCTCTCTCTCTCTCTCTCTCTCTCTCTCTCTTAAAGTGTGAAGTAATAAAGTGGATTGCTAAAGACTCACGAAACTCAAGATACAGAAGGCGGTGTGAGACTTTGTGTGACAGGATTCTACATCTACGCATAATTCCGCTCCATGTTACACTGCACGTCTAGCACATGACATTACGAGCACACACAAATCAAGAGGCTATTGAGAAAGCTGCTTCTCGCTACATACTCAAGCAACTCTCCTTCCACCTGTGTCTGCTCCTTGTAGGTGTGAAGGCCAAGGTACCTCTAATGGAGGGGAAAGAGCCATCAGGTATCTAGAAGGAATCATGAGGGAAAACTCAAAGTGTTCTGCTCCAAAGACGGAAATCTACTCGGATCAGGTCACTCACCCCATAAAGTATGACAACGAAGGATTAACGCCTTGCGCGATGAGGTAAGGGTTTGGTGGGACAAGGAAGCACAAAAATATCCTATAGAAGCAAACCAAGGGTTTGGAACGATGTCACCTTCGAGTCTAGATATGGTGGCTCGGGCTCTGGAAAGTGGAAATGCAACTTTTGTGTTGATAAGCACCATGGCAGTGTCACCAGGCTGAAGGCACATTTGTCACAAACAAAGGGTTTTGGCATCGGGCCATGTAAGCATGTGCCACAAGAAATCTATGATAGCCTAAAGGCTTGGAAGGCCATGCAGCTAGGTATCCCCCTCAAGGATATCCCCAATCTGGGAGAGCTTGAAGCACGTCAAAGTGTCTCCAAGAGGACTCGCACTATCAGAGAGGACGATACCAGTGGTGATGTTGCAGGTGGTTCTAGCTCAGCACCTCGAACCAAAAGAACTAGTCTTCCAGTGTTCAAGAAAGGCCATGTGCAGGCAGGGATGCAGAAGGCTGCCATGAAAGAGGCAATGAGGGAGTTAATGAAGTTGTTTATTCAATGTGGATTATCCTTCCACATTGTCAGGACTCCTCGATGGAAGAAGGCAATGAGAGCTATCTCCCGCATTGGGTGTGAGTGGGATGGCCCCTCCTATGAAACATTGCGCACTACTAAGCTTCGCAAGGAACCACTGGCTGTGGAGATGGAGATGGAGCCTCTCAAGGCCACTTGGGCAAAGCTTGGCGCCCCTTTCAGTTTTGGGACCAACAGGTGTCGTTCTTTTTCATGTGTTGGAGCACTCTAGCTCCCATGTATTTGTTTTATTGGCTGGACTACAATTGGATTGGGTGACTGCTAGTCTACCGCACTTTGGTTTCTACCAGAGGCCGGTTATGGCTCCCTTTAATGGGATGAATTCTTTTCATGGCTCCCTTATTGGGATGGATTATATCTATGGAGATTTCTTTCTTGGACGAGATTTAGATAGATATTGGGCTTCACAAGCAATTTCTATGGACGAATCTGTCTGAGTTTATAAAGAAGAAATCTTTGGATATCTTATGGATATGATGCTTTTATGGATAAAGTCCACCTCTACTCCAAGGTGTGTGGTTAGCACGGAGTATGTGGTAAGAGTTATGGTATACAAGGATTATGGTATACAGGTCTATGTGGTCTTCTTTTTAGGGAGTTGGATCCATCCTCAGGTTTATGGATTATGTTTATGACTCCCTTTTACAGGGATGGATTATTCTTTATGGCTCCCTTTATTTGGGATGCATTGGACTTATGAAACTCATGGTTCACATACCCTGTGTAGTGTTCTCTTGTCTTACGTGCTCTCTTGAAGATTGTTTCTACCATGTGTGGGTGGAACAATAGAGAGCAGATGGAAGGGAACATGGGCACTTCAGAGGGTAGTGTCGAGCACAACATGCCGTGTGTAGTGTTCTCTTGTCCTACGTGCTCTCTTGAAGATTGTTTCTACCATGTGTGGGTGGAACAATAGAGAGCAGATGGAAGGGAACATGGGCACTTGAGAGGGTAGTGTGAGTTGGTGGCCGAAATGCGTATAAACTATGTGTAGCAAAAATGCTTATAGAACACCAGGCTATCTATGCCTACGAGTGATTGTTTTATCTTGTTACTTGAGCACACCTCTCATCCAAGGTGTGTGGTCAGAGTACCAACACGGAGTGCAAGTGGTAAAGTGGACATGACGCCTGGTTGGCACGGAACTTATATCTATGCCAAGGGTCATGTGGACCAATGCCTTATTGGCAGGAGACTTATTTTATCTCGTCCATTTACTTGGGACATGATTATGATATCTCGACTTATGGGACTGTTTTTGTCTCGCCCATTTATCTTGGGACATGATTTTGATATTAGTATTATGGAGACTTATTTAGTCTCACCCATTTCTTTGGGACATGGATTCTTCAATTATATTGGAATTTTGAGACTGTCTCGTCACGCCCACTTGATGGGACATGATTATATCTTGAATATATGGCTTGAAGCTTAAAGTTGCGGAGAACTTTTAAGAAGCTGGGAAGGATGTCACCAATCTCGACATTTCCTAGTATGAAAGGGGTCTGGTGGACTCCATGGAAAGTACAAGCTTTGGGAATGGAGGATTATCCTATAATACAAAGGACCACACTCCTAAAATTTAGGAGAGTTGCTATTTTTGGCCCGACTCCGATGGAAATTCTGTTCGCGTCATTAAATTTGGAATAGCGCAGATACCAAGAGTTGGCAAAGTGCCTATGACAGAATGTCTACCAGTTGGGATATTTTTAGAGATAAAGTTTATGGAAGGACCCATCTCTTAGATTGGGACATGAGGCAAGAAAGTGGACCAAAGTGAGACAAGTGGCCTGACACTTGTTAGAAAGTGGATCAAAGTGAGGCAAGTGGCCTCACACTTGTCACTTCAGCTATTGTGTGGCTCTCCACTTGTCATTGTAACCTTCTCTTGCCATTTTAGCTCATGGGAGGCCCAAATCTATAAATTGGAGCCCTCTCTCTTCAGTAATGGAGGCTCTCTTGCTGCACACTAGCCTCTACCACCGTTACAGGCTGCCCTAATGATGGCTACTCTCTTTCTCTCTCTCTTGAAGGCTGCCCATGAAGAATACCCCTGTTGGGGACTGTTTTGGAGGCTTCCATCGCGAAGAAGTACTGAAGGCAAGGGTATTAATCATTTATTATGATTTCTAGCCATTGTACTTGTTGTACCAGCCCTTGTACTAGTTGTACCAACTTCTGTACTTGCTGTACCACCCATTGTACCGGCTGTACCAGCTTCTGTACTTATTGTACCAACCATTGTACTTGCTGTACTAGTCACTGTACATGCTGTACCAACATTTATACTTGCTATACCTGCTGTACCAGCCACCGTACCGACTATACCAGCCACTGTACCGGCTGTACCTGCTATACCGGCTGAATGGAGAGTTGTACTTGTTGTACCAGCTCTATTGCATGAAGACCCGTGGTTTTTGGGGAAGAATCACTACCCACACGGAGGTATATGGATTATGTTGTTGGCTCAGCATTTCTACAGCCTATATTTTGGCTCAGTTGCCTTGTGTTGGGCTGTGTTATAGCATTTGTATATGGATAATCCGGCATCTCCCGTGGGGAGAGTAAGGCCCTCAAAGCTTGTACATGATATTATTCTCCTTGGGTAATAAAATACTCCAAGGGGGGGGCGGGGGGTCCGCCCATTCCGGCCTCTATGTGGTGTCACGTGTGCAAGCTCCATTTTCAGCATTTGTGGATGTTTTATCGCTTTTATGTTTTATGCAAAGTGATGATGGATATGTGTTAAGGCTATGGCTATGTTTAAATGTTTTAATATGCATTGATGGTTCCACCAAAGGGCTGGGCACCAGAGATAATGGAGTATAATCGGGGACGAAGATCTCGCAGTAGGATGTCACAGGAGGGCGCGTGGAGGAGATATTGCGGAGGCCATCCACACTGCACTCTGGAAGAAAGTGTGCCAACTGAGGGTACCGTGACAGGAAATACTCAAAATGAACAAGGTGCAATGGCTCGCAGGTGAGGAAAATAGCCCAGATCGCCCAAGTGTCGGGTTCGGTTACATGCGGGCTGCTGACATGTATGCGGTACACCTGTGAGGTCGGGGCTACTGGGATAGGAGAGTCTGGGAGACTTGGAATCCACCCAGCATCGGCGGAAAGTGGAACCGGTTCCGGAGTGGGGGCACGAAGAGGGCTGTGTTCGGGAAGGAGAGCCTCGGGGATCTCGTCAATGTAACTCAGGTAGGGGATGTGCATGTAGGGTCCTCCAGAAAATTGTCCATGAAGCATGCACGTGGATGGCAAGGGCGCACACACAGTGTGACGTGGGCAGAGCCGGGAGAGAGAATGAAGGCGAAAGTGCAATCGGCGGCATCTTGACAGCCGCCGGGGGGGGGGGTAAATGTCGAATCGCCAACGGAAGGGGGGGGGGGGCGCTTCACACTCGCGCACACCTTTTTATTATTATTATTATTAGAGGCCCAAATGCCACGTAGCGTGCCCAAGATTTTATTTTTATTTTTTTGTTTATGGCTTAAGGGTGACGGTGGCATGGAATTGTCACGTACCCGACCGAAAGAGGGGGTGGCGCCTCTTCGAAAAGGCGCCGCCAGCTGCATCTACACGATCCGAAGAGGGGGGGCGGTCGATACTCAGCAGCAAGGGGCGCTTAGGGCCGGTAGCTACACAAAGCGAGGAGGGGGCTCATGGTCTACGCAGTGAACGAAGCGAGGAGGGGGGTTTTGCGCCAAGTCCGCCATCGCTCCATAACTTCCATACAACACACGTGTGGGTTGTAGAGGGGGGAGAACGCTGAGTGAAGAGGCAAAGTGGCCTGCATAACCCACGGGAGGGGGGGGGGGGAGGAGAGGATATTTTACATCACCATGGGCAAAGCTTTACGCCAAGTCCACCATCGCTCCGCTGCTTCCATACAACACTGAGAAGAGGGGTGGACGAGGGAGTGCCGCGGAGAGGGTGAGGGCTTCACAACCCACGGGCAAGAAAGGTTTTAGCTCTGATACCACTGTGAGGATTATGTTGTTAATCCCTCATGTTGTGTACTAATTACTACTTAAGTACTTAACTTAGAGAACACTTGAGACTTCAGGAGAACACTTGAGAGAAGTTTGAATTGAATTGAATTGAATTGAATTGATTAAACTGAGTACAATAGGTCTCTTATATAGGAGATGAAGAGACACATTTGAAGAGGCATGTCCTTTGACGAAAGGATACAACTTTAGGCTAAGGGATGTGTCTATTTGATGTAGAGGCACAACCATTCATCAAGGGATACAACCATTCGTCGAAGGGATGTGGCTATTCGATGAAGAGGTACATCCTTTGGCGAAGAGTCGCAACCAATCGAGGGTAGGGGTTCCCTTGGCTGGTTACTCTTTGCATCTGCAACAGGAATCAGCAATGCAGAGAGGATCTGATACATACATACGTCACAATCGTGACAGTATCAACAAGTGTGTCAAAGGCCCTAGTCCCCCGGGCGGCGCCGCGAGTTACAGATGTAATGCAGCCAAAAGATATGCCAAGTAAAGAGGAAGATGATGCCCGGTTCAAAGCCTGTTTGGCAAGGGCAGTGGATGTGCTTATGCAGCTCACGCAAAGTGAGAAGTTTGCTGAATTTATGAGGGCCCCTTCTGAGCCTAAGAAGAAGAAGAAGAAGGTGCATTCTAGGAACCCACCTCAGGGCAATAGTGGTGCCTTCCCACAGGATCCTGCTTTTGGACAGTTTTCTAGCATGCACAACACTTATGGTGCAAACCCACCAAGTTCCTTTTTCGGACAGCCACCTATTCCACAACAATCTATGCATTCAGGCTATTTTGGCGGTGGTTCAATGTTCCAATCTATGACCGGGGATTACCCTCAGGGAGGTATGGGAATGCAAGGGAATTTTGGAGCTAATTTTCAACCCGGAATGCAAGGGAATATGTATGGCGACATGCAGCCCGGAATGCAAGGAAACATGTATGGGGGCAACGGGCAATGTTGACCCAAGTATGGGCATGAATGCAGGGAGTAGCAATCTTGTGAGGCCACTTCATTCTTACAATAATCTAACGCGTAAGGTGAAGGATTATAAGGAAGAGCGAGCTGCAGTGAAATTTCACACATTCAGTGCGGCCAAAGACGGGCTCAAGGCTCTTGCCTTTTTACAGCAGTTTAATGCTGCTTTTTCCGGTGGAAATTACACGGAATACTTGAAAGTGAGAAGGGCAATGCATTGCAATGGTGGTCCACTCTTCTTTTGCAGGGCATAGCACCATCTACTTGGGTACAATTTAAACAGGTGTTCTCTTCCGTGTGGCTCACATCTACATTTGAGGTGGATGTAATGACAGCATGGCATAAGTTGGATGAATCAAAATGTGAGAATCTTGAGGATTACAACAAGAAGTTTTGGGAAGCTTTACTCCCAGTTACTTCTTATCGTGTAGTGCCACTGTCAGAGCAGGCTCAAAAGTATTGTTGTGGGTTGCCCAAGGAAGTGCGTGACTATTGCATTAAGACTCGAGTAACAAATATGTCCCAGATGATGGAGAATGCCATGACGGCAAATGCGTTACTCACTGGGGTTTCGATTGGATTTAAGGGCAGCAAAAGCACTGGCAAGAAAACTGAGAAGTCAGGGCATGCATCGCGTGATGCAAGTGCCTACAGAGAAGCGGCGTAAGATGTTACCAATGCCCAAGAGAACTCCTGAGGAGAAACACGCTTTGTTGGATGCCAAGAAATGTTTTTTCTGTACCGAAGAGGGACATATGTCTTTTAGTTGTCCCAAGCGTAAGTCCAACAAGGACTCTGACACTAAAGGGGAGCCCAAGTCTAAGAAAGCAAAGCCTTCTGCAGGGTTAGTTCCTGATCTTGTTGGGGAACAGCCAAGTGGTGAGGAGACTGAGTTGTGCAGGGCATGGGACAAAGTTAGAGATTAGAATGCTTTGATTTTCTTTGACATAGGTGCTAGAGCCAACTTCATCTCACCAGATTTAGCTGGCAAATTGGAGATCCGTGCAAAGGAGATGGGGCCTTTGTATGAGGCTAATATGACTTGTCCTGGGTATGGAGAACCCGTTACCCCTATTAATGGGAAGCTGAGGCTTCATGTGTGTCACCAATTGGCCGACCATTTGGTCCATCTCCAAATTTGTGTCTCGTTCACTTGAGGCCAGGCCGGTGTCTCATGTGAAGGGGCCAGTATTTTTGCATAACATGGACGAGAGCCAAACTGGTGCCACCCGTATGTTAGCAGGACGGTGTCGTATGGACGGGAGCCAGACTGGTGCCACCCGTGTATGACCTGGACTGTGTTCTATTCATGGGATTGTCACGCCATGGAAGAGCCAGTATTTGTGCCGTGTCTTGCCTATGGGACTGTCACTCCATAGAGAGGCTCGTGCCTCGATCTCTGTCTTACCTATGGGACTGTCACTCCATAGGAAGACCAGGATTTATGTTTTCTGTCGTGCCATTTTTGTGCCCGACAGATGTTTTGTACTTGTTCCATGAACGGGAGATATGTCCATGATACTATTTGCACATGCATTCATGTTTTGCATGTTTGAAACTTTTTTCGCATGACTTGTATTTTTGTGTTTGCCTGTTTAACGTGCCACTTACTGAGCGGGGACGCCTGCCAGTGAGTCCTGAAGTTTGCTCTGTCTTCTGACGAGTTTTGTTGCATGTGAACAGGTGGTAAGTGTATTGCACTTGTTTGTTTAATAACTTTCTTTCTAACCTTTATCTTTATAAGGTTGTAAGTTCACATTCATTTAAAAGTGGGCACCCACGTGTGGGCCAAGGTGGGGAGGGAAACCCCACTCTTAACCCTTGGTGGGTGCATGGCCACCTACCCACACCCCACCTTGAAACTGGCCGCCCCCATGCAAGCTAGGGGAGCCGGCCAGCTGTGGTCATGTTTTTCCTCTCCAACACCTACAAAGGAGCTCTCATGGAGCTGCACACAAGGGATCTCTTCACCTTCCTCAGGTTGCTGCACGCTGGTGGGCTGCTCTCTCTACACAAGAGGCTGCGCCTCTGCTTCTGCAGGCGGCTGTGCGCTCTCTCTCCGCAGGCGTCTGCCCACTCTGCATGCGGCTGCGCCACCCCCACCAGCGGCTACAGCCAGGCTACTTCTACACTCCCAGGCGGCTGCGCTTGCTCTCCAGCAGGCTGCGCCTCCACCTCCACAACAGACGACTGTTCAACAAGCGACTGCGCCACCCCACAGGCGGCTGTAGCCAAGTTTCCTCTCCACTCTCCAGGTGGCAACGCATCCCACAGCAGGTTGCGCCTCCTCATCTTCCCCTTGCATGCGACTGCGTCCTGCACAGCAGGCGGCTGAGTTCCTTTGCAGGCGGCTGCGCCTCCCTTCCATAGGCGGCTACAGGCGGCTCTGCACCTCCCCTCTTCAGGTGGCTACACCTTCTACAAAGGCAGCTCCTCCTCCTCCTTCTCGACAGGCTGCTGTGCCCTGGTGTCCATCTCTAGTAGCTGCACACAGACGCCTTGGGTATTTGTCTTCCATTAGCGAGCTACAAGTAAGTGGATTCAGATTTAAGTAAAGGATTTTGTTGTAAATCTGATAAAGGAATCTCTCTACCACTAACACCCGTTCGGTGCCGGGTAGTCCAAGCTGTTGGAGAACCACGGTCCATGGGTGCCGAGATCGGGAGAGCCAGGCGTTAGTACGAGAGCGCCTGTTTGTGCGTGGTCCTGGAACACCAGTGGGGCGCTCTCCGCGGATTCCAGTGAAGGCACAGGACCGTAGAGACTTGACCACTCAAGTGGGTCGCACTCCTTCAAACGTCTACTTCGAGTCTCTTGTTTGGTACTGTATTCATCTCAGTTGTACATGGACATCATTTGGTTCATTGAACCCATGGAGCATTGTATTTGTTAAATACTCCCAATAATATATCATATATTGAGGGGGGGGTCGGCCCGTTCTGGCCCCAGTGTTGGTGTTCATCTATCAACATTTCATTTCATTTTAATTTTCAGTTGTTATTAAGTTGTCCATTCAGATTGTGATAATTAAGTTGTGCTATTACGCGTGTGGGTGTCCAACGGAGTCTATTCCCACTTGACGGGATCGGTTTCATTGGTATCAGAGCACGGTTATTTCCCTCTTCTTAGTGGGGAAACGAACCTATGTATTGGACACCCTGCTTCTAGCACACTTAACACAATGGACAGCCAAGGCAACCCTTTGGAGTGCCTAATTCGAGGGGCCCATCAAGTGCCTCGCGTGGCTCTGATGCTCTACAAGGAAGGCACAAGCCCCTTGCAAGGGTAAATGATAGTGATTCAAAGGGACAACTGTCTCAAGGAAAGACAATCATGCAAGAAGAAGAAGAGCCTGATGCAATGAGGGCTGAAATGAAGCATATGAGAAAGCTTTTGCAGGCACAAGAGCAAGAGCTGAAATTTTTGCATGAAGATCCCCATGTGCAAAGTGCCATTGAAGCAAGGAAAGCCCATGCAATGGTAGATGTGACTTTTGAGTCCATGGCACGGGAAGTGGGCAAGAAGCCAAGGGAGTTGGCACTTTCCTACCTCCTCCGCAAAGGTGACATCAAAGAGGGGGAAAGGGAAAAAATTCAAAAATCCACCTCACTTTAAGCATGGAGATCCCGCATCTCAAAGGTTGAGGTCATTTATGAAAGGAAAGAGGTGACAGTCACCTCTCGTCATGCATCTTCTCCACAAGGCACAAAGCTTGACAGGTATATGTCTGCTAGTGCTCATGGAGGACATGATGGTCACATGCATTCAAGACATGTATCCCCTGGTAGGGGTGACAGGTCTGCCACTAGAAGAGCTTTGCCTACTGAGTTGTCTCATGGAGAGACATTCCTTATGCAGGAAGGTCACATGCATCTGATTCTCACATTCGTGGAGCACATCCCACCGTGCTTCATGAAACTTCCATGATGGCCCATGGAGCCCATGCAAATAGGGCTGCCCCGTTGGATAAAGGGAAAAAAAAAAGAGAGGACCATGAGCCTCATGCCAGAAAGCTCAAGGAATTTAAAGCAGGTGACAAGTCCGTTAAGTTTGATGTTTTTCATTGAGAGCATGATGCTTCCAAAGTGTTAGCATTTGTGGCACAGTTTGACATTGCTTTTAGCGATGAGGACTTCACTGAGAAGTCTAAAGTACGCCATGCTAGCATGTTTTTGAAGGGGACCGCTGCTCATTGGTGGATCACTGAAAAGATCACCAAAGACCCCATTTGCACCTGGAAAGAGTTTAAGGACAGATTTCATGCTCAGTTCTTGCCACCAAATGCGGAGCAAACTCTCACCCAAAGTGGGATAGACTTGAGCAAAGAGATAATGAAAGTGTGCAACAATATGTCAACAAGTTTTGGAAAGTGTTGCTTGAGGTAACTCTTTTCATGCAAATCACTGATGATGAAAGAAAGAGGAAGTTTCGCTCTGGATTGCAACCAGCTTATCGTTCGGGCATTGAATTGCACCCAGAACATACTTTGCAACAGCTTACAGCCTCTGCTCTTGCTACGGAGCAATTGATGGTCAAAATTAACCAAGATCAAGGCGGTTCAAAGGGGAAAGACAAGGCTCTCCCAAATCTGCAAAAAGGTGGACAGCCACCTAGAAAGAACTTTCGGGAGATCCAGAAGGGAGGTAAAGCTGAAAATACCTCATCTAAAGATCAGGCCCCAAAGAAGAACAAATTTGGCTTGACCCCCGAGCAAAGGGAGCAATATGCCAAGGAGGAAAAATGTTTTTCTTGTGGCAGCAAAGAGCACATGTTTCAACAATGCCCTGACCGCAAACCAAAGCACGAGGACAAGCAGACCAAGGCTAATGTACATGCAGTTCCCGATGTGCAGGGAAACACAAAACATGATGCAAGAGAGCGGATGGTATGCAAATCTTGGGGTCAAATCAAGGATCAGCCCGCCTTATTCAAGTTTGATGACTGTGCAACCGATAACTTCATCTCTATACAAACGGCAGCTGCCTTGGGTATTGAGGTTGAAAACATGGGACCTCAGATTGAAGCCGAAGCTGCCTTTGTTGGTAAAGAGGTGCAGGTTACCCCACTGATAGGAAAGTTGCGCATACATATCCACGGCTACCTTGATAATGAGCATTTCTTAGTTGCACCACTAAATGGATGTGATGTATTGCTGGGCAAGCCATGGCATCATCGGCTTGAGCCCCGCAAAGAGTACAAGACCAACATTATTTCTTTTATGCATAGAGGCCGCATGCATTTCATTGATGCTAGCAAAGAAGGGGATTCCATCCCACTTGTATCTCACATCCAGATTAATAAAGCAATGAAAAAGAGTCTTTCTGCGTACTTGGTTTTTGTTCGTAATAGCATTGTACCAAGTCATCAAAATGTGGATGCTATGACTTACAATAGGCTGAATTTTCTTCATGCATTCAACGATTGTTTTGTTGATGCATTGCCACGTGAACTGTTGGGGTAAAGGCACTATGCCCACCCTTATAGTGTGTACAAGCCCATAAGTTATAGTACATAGTACACTTAGTACTTTTAATGTACTAAGTGCACTATGTGTACTAGTGCAATATACATGTGTGATAGGGGAGTCACACACTCATCTTGGTGAGTTGACTTATCCCCACAACTCTCTCTCTCTCTCTCTCTCCCTTGTTTCTCTGTGTATGTCTCCCACATGAACTCTAACCCTGATTCTTCTTCTCCCATTCAACTGGTATCAGAGCTTAGGTAGCTGTCTTGATCCTCTCCCTCGTGGTGCTGATTTTTCTCTACTGGTCGCCATCCAGACACACGGCAGCAGTGCTGCGTGTGTACCCCGATTTCTCTGCTGGTCGCCATCCAGACACACGGTAGTAGTGCTGCGTGTGTAGAACTGTTGCTAGCGTTAGACGAGTTGAGCACGTGTCAAAAGGTAGCTGAGCAGGTTGCCCAACCAACCAGGCGCAGCTAGGCGCCTACAGCAGCCAGGCGGACACGTAAGCCAAGGACAGGAGGTCCAGTCGGCGGCAACAAGAAGCTGAAGCTGGGGTAGCGAGGAGGCCTGCGCGAAGTGGTGAAGTGTGTCCCCGTGAAGGCGAGCTCGAGCGGAGGCGACGTCAACAAAACATGCCTTGTCGCGTGTAGCGCCGGCTATAGGCGAAGGCTGGCGGGCGGACCTCATCGCGTGTGGGCAATTTCGCTTCGCTCCTCGTCATCTTCTCCAAAGCGACTGGTGACGTTGGGCGTTCAACTGGCTATTAGGCGGATAGGCGAAGGCAACAGCAGGCGTAATCACTATCGCTGGACGTAGGCAGCAGAGGTCGCACTGTACTTGGTACTTTGCTGCCCGGCAGCTGGGCGTAGGCAGCCAGCAGCGTGGGCTGCTCACCTGCTGCCCAGCAGCAGCCACGCTGCCCAACTAGACAGCGCAGAGGGCTGCCCAGCCATCCATACAATTGCAGCAGCAGGCGCATCAGCATCAACACAAGCAGCATCCGATTCAGCAGCATCAGACGTGCTCCCCCCCCTCTCTTGCAACAACAAAATTCAGTCTGCAAATCCCAGAGAAATTCAGAAATTAAGAGGTATTTGCCTTCAATTTTGGGAATTTCTTATCAATTCAATCAATTGAGCAGGTACAGGTGCCGAATTGCTCAATTTTTGAGCAAAATTGGCAAAATTGGGTGACATTGGTCACAATCAAGATCAATTTGCAGGAAATTGGATGTCGAAATTTTGGGCTTTTGATGTAATTGTGCAATTAAGCATTCATACATGCTGTATGATGTGAGAAATCGCACATTCGGGCAAAATTGCAGTAAATTGCAGTGCAAATCAAGGGGCTTTTGTGCCGATTGGATTGATTTGCATGCAGGCACTCGCAGTTGATGCTTTGGGCACTTGTTGATGCTTGGCAAGCACTCAATCTGCCTGTAAATCAAGGGGCTTTCATGTATTGGATGTATATGTGGCCAGGGGGAAGCATCGCGAAGACTCTGGATGCCTTCATGTGCGTCAATGTACCATGTATGATCAACAATTGATCTTAAATCAAGGGGCTTTTCAAGATTTTATGCTTGTTGAGCTTGGCAAAGCAGCAGGCAAGACTTTTATGCCTTGAATCCTCAGAAATCAGCTTGCAGTCAAGGGGCTTTTGCCCAATTTCTGTTCGGGACTGTTGTATGCAGTGTTCGGGACTGTAAAAGTCTGATTTTCACTCATTTGGACAGCCAGGAGAGCATTTATTGCTACTGTGCCTGCTGGTACAGGTTTGGTACAGCTTTGTACAAGTTTTGGCATGGCTGTACACTGATTTGAGTGAGGAAAAGGTTCAATTTCAGCGGCTGTACTTGCCGGTACAGGTTTGGTACATCATTGGTGAGCACTTGGTACTGTTGTACAGTACTTTGGAAGGGCAACAGAGCACATTTAAGGTGCTGTCCTAAATCTGCAGCAACCAGATTTTGGTGATTTCATCACATAAAGTGGGAGTAGAGTTGCATTTGTGCTTCCGCAGTGGGAGATAAAGCTTGGGAGAATAACTGTGAGCACTTTGTGTGCTTTTGGTGCAGTGTTTGCACATTTTGCAGGGAGTCAGGCATTGACAGGTTGCATATTGCTATGGCAACCACAGGTGAGAGCTCTTCATTGCTTCACATCAAGAAGCTTGCAGGCTCACATAACTATGATATTTGGCAAACCCAGTGCTATAATGTGTTGCTCCAGAAGAAGCAGCACAAGCCTATCAAAGAAAGGGGTGTAAAGCCCGCTTCTCTTACTGCTGAAGAGTGGGAAGATATGGATTAGCTGGCAAGATCTACTCTCATGTTGTCTGCGTCAAACTCTTTATTTTTCAGCATTCGTGAAGAGAAGACAGCTTGGGGAATGTGGCAGAGATTGCAGGACTTGTATGCCCAGCAAAGTGCCTCAAGCAAAGTGTATTGGTTGAAGAAACTCATAGGTCTTCAGATGAAGGAAGGGGCGTCTATGACAGCCCACTTAAATGAGCTTAATGGTATTGTCAGCCAAGTTATAAATCAAAAGTTGGCAATGGACGATGAGTTCAAAGCCACCTTTCTCTTATGCACTTTGCCAGAAAGTTGGGACACATTCAGGACAGCCACTAGCAATTCGAATGCTATGCTGTCATATGCAGATGTTGAGGGTGCTCTTCTTCAAGAAGAGATGAACAGGAAGAATAATTCTGTTGGAAAGTCCAATGGAATGAATGCACGTGGGAGATCCCAACAAAGGGGTAAAAGCCAAGAACGGGGAAGGAGCAAGTCTCGCTCCAAAAAGGACTTGGAATGCCATTATTGTGGCAAGAAGGGACACATCAAAAAGCAATGCTACAAATGGAAGAATGATCAAAAGGAAAAGGGAAAAGGCAAAGACAAAGACAAAGATGAAGCCAAAGATGTAAAGCCAAAGAGCAAAAGTGGAGTCAAGATTGAAGAAATCAATGTGTCACATGCAGGTGACAGTGAGGATGAGGTCCTATTCACGTCTTCACTTGATGCCCATTCACTTCTTACAGGAGATGGTCATGGTATGCACTCATGGATCATTGATTCAAGTGCCTCCTTTCATGTCACAGGTTGCAGAGACTTGTTTGTCACGTATACTGCTGGCAATGAAGGAGTAGTTTATTTGGGTGATAACCATGCATGCAAGATTCTTGGCAGAGGTGATGTGAGGCTTGTATTTTCAGATGGCTCACAGCTTATGCTCCATGATGTCAGGCATGTGCCTGAGATCAAGAAGAACCTGCTTTCTACTAGACAGCTTGATGATGCTGATCATGTTACCACATTTGGTCATGGAAAGTGGAAAATTAGTAAGGGCTCACTGGTTGTTGCCAGAGGCTCTAAGGTGGACACTCTTTACTTTATGCATGCAGGTGTTTGTCACCATGCTAATGTAAATGCAACCGAGCTGCCGGAAATCTCTATGTGGCATAGCCAGTTGGGACACATGAGTGTCAAGGGAATGGAGCAATTGTCTCGTTTGGGTTACTTGCCTTCTCTAAAGTTTTCAAGTTTTCAGTTTTGTGAGCATTGTATATATGGCAGGCAACTCCAGTGCCCCCACAAGAAAGCTCTTGGACAGAAAGATGCTCAGTTAGAGCTTGTACATACAGATGTATGTGAGATGCCTCAGCTTTCTTTGGGAGGGGCAAAATACTTTGTGTCTTTTATTGATGATGCCACACGCAAGGTGTGGGTCTATCCTCTTCGTTTGAAGAGTGATACATTCTCAGTGTTTCAGAAGTTTGTTGCTCTTGTTGAGAATCAAACTGGCAAAACACTAAAGGCTTTGCGTTCCGACAATGGTGGAGAGTATATGTCCAAACAGTTTCAGGACTTTTGTGATGCTAAAGGCATCAAGAGGGAGCTCTCTACTCCTTATGATCCTCCACAAAACGGGACAGCAGAGAGGATGAACAGGACCATTCAGGAGAAGGTCCGTTCTATGTTGTCACATGCTGCGTTACCTCATGGTTTTTGGGCTGAAGCTGTTATGACAGCCGTTCATCTTATAAACAGGTCACCTAACACGAGGCTTGGTGGAAAAGTGCCAGAGGAAGTATGGACAGGGAAGCCTCCGTCATACAAGCACTTGAGAGTGTTTGGTTGCGTTGCGTACGTGCACATACGCAGGGAAATGCGCACCAAACTTGATCCTAAGTCTCACAAATGCATATTCCTAGGATATGGTGACAGAGGTGAAATGGGGTATAGACTTTGGGATCCCGTGAATAGAAAGATTATACGCAGCAATGATGTCATTTTTGATGAAACATGCATGTATAAGGAGCCTCCAAGGCAACAGGAGCCTAGCAGAGTCATCTTTGATGATGATGGACATCATGGACAACAACCAAGGGCTGTAAATCAGCCATTACAGCAGCAAAACCAGCCCTTAAATGGTGCTGAAAATGGTCCAAATGGACAGCCAGAGCTGGCAAAAGATATCCCTATGGATATACCACAGTTAGAGGAGATACCGGGCATGATATTTCAGCCTTATGGCATGGAACAGGAGCCACCAATGGGTGATATGCAGGCTGGACAGCAACCTGCAAATGATGGTCATTGGGTACGGAGGTCCACAAGACCCTCCAGAGCCCTTGACAGGTTTGTTCCAGGGGTTGACTACTTGATGCTCACTGACTGTGGGGAGCCCTCATGTTATAAGGAGGCTTAACAGAGGGCAGACAAGGCTCTTTGGGAGCGTGCCATGAAGTCAGAGATGGATTCTCTGCACAAAAATGGAACATGGAAGTTGGTGCATTTACCTGCAGGCAAGAAGGTTTTGCCATGCAAGTGGGTTTACAGGCTCAAAGTTGCACCAGATGCAAAGCCAAGATACAAAGCCAGGTTAGTGGCTAAGGGCTTCAAGCAGGAATATGGTGTGGACTTTGATGAGATCTTCTCTCCAATGGTCAAAATGACCACACTTAGAGCTGTATTAGCTTTGGTTTCTCATGATGATCTGGACTTGATTCAAATGGATGTGAAGACTGCTTTTCTTCACGGTGATCTCCATGAGGAGATATATATGCAGCAGCCAGAGGGTTATGCAGTGAGTGGAAAGGAGAAGCTTGTATGCAAGCTGAAAAAGAGTCTTTATGGACTCAAACAGGCACCAAGGGAATGGTATCATAAATTTGATACATTCATGAAATCCCAGAAATTCAGGAGAAGTGACATAGATCACTGCTTATACACCAAAAAAGCTTTGGATGGCAGTCTATTGATCCTCATCTTGTATGTTGATGATATGTTGATTGCCGAGAAATCTCGTAAGGAGATGGATGCCTTGAAGCAGAGGCTCCATCAAACCTTTGATATGAAGGATTTGGGTGATGCAAATCACATTTTGGGTATGCGGATACTTCGGGACAGAAATCAGCATGTGTTGTATTTGTCTCAGAAGGAATACATTGGCAAAGTCTTGCAGAGGTTCAATATGGACGGGGGGAAGAAGACTAGTACTCCTTTGCCTCCATATGTGAAACTCAGTGCTATGGACAGCCCACAGTCAGATAGTGGCAGGGCTGATATGGCCAAGATTCCGTATGCTTAAGCTTGTGGCAGTCTCATGTATGCCATGGTTGCTACTAGGCCGGACATTGCATTTGCAGTGGAAGTGGTTTCTAGATACATGGCCAACCCTGGCAAGAAGCATTGGGAAGCAGTGAAAGGTGTCATGAGATACCTGAAGGGCACATAGGATATGTGCATTTGTTTTGGCAAACAGGATGCATTAGTGCATGGTTACACGGATTCGGATTATGCCGGTCATCCAGATAACCGGAAGTCTACTACCGGTTATGTGTTTACATTCACAGGAGGTGCTGTGTCATGGATATCCAGGATGCAGAAGTGCACAGCCTTATCTACTACAGAGGCCGAGTATATTGCAGCCACAGAGGCTTGCAAGGAGGCATTATGGCTATCTCGGTTAGTGGTTGATTTGGGTTATACAGGGGATATTCCATTGTTGCATTGTGACAGTCAGAGTGCCATCCAGTTGGCAAAGAACCCTGTCTTGCATGCAAAGACGAAGCATGTGGATGTGGAGTATCACTTCATCAGAGAGGTGATAGAGAACAAGCAAATTCAGCTTGTTAAGATTCATACGGATGACAACCCGGCTGATCTGTTGACAAAGAGTTTGCCTCCGGAGTAGTTTGCTCATTGCAGACACTTGATGGGCATTGGATGAGGCCAGTTTCAGCCTTGATATGGCCTTGTATATTATCATGTACGTGCTGATTTTTTCCTTTCCTTCATTTAAGGGCACTTTGCCTTTAAGTGGGAGGTTGTTGGGGTAAAGGCACTATGCCCACCCTTATAGTGTGTACAAGCCCATAAGTTATAGTACATAGTACACTTAGTACTTTTAATGTACTAAGTGCACTATATGTACTAGTGCAATATACATGTGTGATAGGGGAGTCACACACTCATCTTGGTGAGTTGACTTATCCCCACAACTCTCTCTCTCTCTCTCTCTCTCCCTTGTTTCTCTGTGTATGTCTCCCACATGAACTCTAACCCTGATTCTTCTTCTCCCATTCATGAACTACCTCCCCAAAGGCCCGAGGATCATCGCATAGATCTTGTGCCAGGTAGTTCTCCACCTAACAAACCCGCATACCGTGTGAGTGCCGCTCAACAAGAAGAGATCGTGAAGCAGGTAAATGAGCTTTTAGAGAAAGGTTTGGTTCAGCCTAGTTCATCACCTTATTGCTCTCTTGTGCTCCTTGTTCAAAAGAAAGACAGGTCATTCCGCATGTGTGTGGACTATAGAGCTTTAAACAAGCTTACCATCAAGAATAGATTCCCAATTCCACGTATTGATGACATTTTGGATAAGCTTGATGGTTCGGCTTATTTCAACCGTCTTGATTTAAAGAGTGGTTATCACCAAATACGAGTGGTGATAAAACTGCATTCAGGACAGCTTTTGGATTATATGAATTTTTGGTGATGCCTTTCGGTCTCACCAATGCTCCTGCCACATTTAATCGTATGATGGATAGGATATTCCGACCCCATCGCAAATTCACAGGTGTATTCTTTGATGACATCTTGGTTTTCTCCAAGAATGAGCAGGAACACAGAACTCATTTGGTCACATTGTTCGAAGAGTTGCGGAAGCATAAACTTTTCATTAATGCCAAGAAAAGTGAGTTCTTCCTTTCAGAGATACATTATTTGGGTCACATTGTATCCAAGGATGGAGTAACAATGGATCCTGCAAAGATAGAAACCATTCGGAATTGGCCAAAATTGCAAAACGTACATCAAGTACGTAGTTTTCTGGGATTATGTTCATATTATAGACGTTTCATAAGGCATTTTGCTATGATAGCCACCCCTCTACATGATCTCACAAAGAAGAAAACCACTTTCAAATGGACTTCAAAAGAACAGGATGCTTTCTTGCAACTCAAGCATGCTATCATATGTGGACCCGTATTAATTGTTCCTGACTTGCAAAGATCATTCGTAGTAGAATGTGATGCTTGTGGCGATTGTATAGGGGCTGTCCTAAATCAAGAAGGGCATGCAATTGCATACGAGAGCCGTCGTTTGCATGATGCTGAGCTTCATATGGATATCTATGAGAAAGAGCTCTTGGCTGTAATTCATGCCTTAAAGATATGGAAACATTATCTTCTTGGGGCTGAATTTGTAGTCAAGACAGATCATCAAAGCTTGAGATACTTTCTATCTCAAACAAAACTTTCGGAGAAACAGATGAGAATGGCAAACTTTCTTTCCATGTTTCATTTTCAGATTATGCATACTCCGGGAAAGAAAAATGTGGTGGCCGATGCATTATCCAAGAGGCCATATGTGGCTGCAGTCTCAGTGGCCTCTCATGGGGACTTATCTGCTATCCGTGATTTGTATCATTTGGATGCTGATTTTTGCCATATATGGACTGATTTGATGGCTGGTCACTCACATGCCTCTTATGTTATCAACGAGGGTTATCTTATGAAGGATAACTGCGTATGTGTGGTGAAGGATTTGCGTCCAAAGGTTATGGAGGAATGTCACGCTCCACCTTATGCTGGTCATAGAGGTATCATGCCCACTACACGCATGATTGAGAGATATTTCTTTTGGCCAAGCATGCGTAAAGACATTGAGGCATATGTACGTGCATGTATTACTTGCCAAAAGGTGAAATTTGACAGGCAAAAACCTCCACGTTTACTTCAGCCATTGCCTATTCCCTCGCAACCTTGGGAAAGTATTACTATGGATTTTATTATGAACTTGCCTAGATCCCAGCATGGGAATGATACTATTTGGACCATTGTGGACAGGTTTAGCAAGCAAGCTCATTTCTTGCCCGTCAAGAAAACCATTAAAGTTGATCATATGGTAAAGCTTTTTCTTGCTAATATTTTCAAACATCATGGTATGCCTAAATCCATTGTTGGGAATAGAGATCCCAGGACTACGAGCCTCTTTTGGAGGGCTTTATTTGATAACATGGACACTAAACTTGAGTTTTCATCAGCTTATCATCCCCAAACGGATGGCCAAAGTGAAGCTACAAATTCAGCCATGTTGGATTTGTTGAAGTGTTATGTGGCAGATCAAAAGATTGCATGGGAGAAGTATCTTCCACTTGTTGAGTTTGCCTACAACAATACGATCCATGCCTCCACAGGAAAGGCCCCGTTTGAGAATATTTATGGCACAGTGGTTTTGCCACCCATCCTTCGTACAAAGGATGAGATTTTTGCAGCTGATGAATATGTTCGTGACTTGGATGTAGCCTTTGCTCAGGTACGGACAGCCATTGCAAGGTCACAAGATAAGCATAAAATGGCTGCTGACAAGCATAGAAGGGACATGCAAGTCAAAGAAGGTGATTGGGTTTTGCTGAAATTTGAGAAGGCTAGGCTTCGGAAGAGGCCAGGACGAGAAGGATCATATCCTTAGCTTTCTCCTCGCTATTATGGACCCTTCAAGGTGATTCAAAAGATCAATGAAGTGTCATACAGGCTTGCTTTACCTAGTCATTGGAAGATTCACAATGCATTTCATGTGAGTCTTTTTCGGAAATATGTGGAGCCAGATCCTAACGAGCCTGTCACAGAAGATCCGCCAGAGATTGATGAGCTTGAGGAGATCCTCCAGCCAGAACAGATTGTCTTTCACAAGGAGCGAAAGCTACCTGCAGGAAAACTTTCCAGGAGATACCTTGTGAAGTTCAAAAATTATTTACCCATTGATGCAAAGTGGGTAAATGAGGATTATTTTATTGACTACCCACAGTTGTTGCAGGCATATTTTGAGGCTTTTCAATTGAGGACAACTCTTTAGAAGCCCGGGGGGATGTCACCAATTGGCCGACCATTTGGTCCATCTCCAGATTTGTGTCTCGTTCACTTAAGACCAGACCGGTGTCTCATGTGAAGGGGCCAGTATTTTTGCATAACATGGACGGGAGCCAGACTGGTGCCACCCGTATGTTAGCAGGACGGTGTCGTATGGATGGGAGCCAGACTGGTGCCACCCGTGTATGTATTCATGGGATTGTCACGCCATGGAAGAGCCAGTATTTGTGCCGTGTCTTGCCTATGGGGCTGTCACTCCATAGGGAGGCTCGTGCCTCGATCTCTGTCTTACCTATGGGACTGTCACTCCATAGGAAGACCAGGATTTATGTTTTCTGTCGTGCCATTTTTGTGCCCGACAGATGTTTTGTACTTGTTCCATGAACGGGAGATATGTCCATGATACTATTTGTACATGCATTCATGTTTTGCATGTTTGAAATTGTTTTCGCATGACTTGTATTTTTGTGTTTGCCTATTTGACGTGCCACTTACTGAGCGGGGACGCCTGCCAGTGAGTCCTGAAGTTTGCTCTGTCTTCTGACGAGTTTTGTTGCATGTGAACAGGTGGTAAGTGTATTGCACTTGTTTGTTTAATAACTTTCTTTCTAACCTTTATCTTTATAAGGTTGTAAGTTCACAGTGGGCACCCACGTGTGGGCCAAGGTGGGGAGGAAAACCCCACTCTTAACCCTTTATGTGTGGGGGTGGGTGCATGGCCACCTACCCACACCCCACATTGAAACTGGCCGCCCCCATGCAAGCTAGGGGAGCCGGCCAGCTGTGGTCGTGTTCTTCCTCTCCAACACCTACAAAGGAGCTCTCATACAGCTGCACACAGGGGATCTCTTCGCCTTCCTCAGGTTGCTGCACGCTAGTGGGCTGCTCTCTCTACACAAGAGACTGCGCCTCTGCTTCTGCAGGCGGCTGTGCGCTCTCTCCACAGGCGTCTGGCCACTCTGCATGCGGCTGCAGCCAGGCTACTTCTGCACTCCCAGACGGCTGCAGCCAAGCGTTTTCCCCTCCAGCAAGCGGCTCTGCCTACTGTAGGCGGCTGCGCTTGCTCTCCAGCAGGCTGCGCCTCCACCTCCACAACAGACGACTATTCAGCAAGCGGCTGCGCCACCCCACAGGCGGTTGCAGCCAGGTTTCCTCTCACTCCAGGCGGCAGCGCATCCCACAGCAGGCTACGCCTCCTCATCCTCCCCTTGCAGGCGGCTACACCGCCTCCTCCACAGCAGGCGGCTGTGTTCCTTTGTAGGCAGCGGCGCCTCCCTTCCATAGGCGGCTACAGGCAGCTCTGCACCTCCCCTCTTCAAGTGGCTACACCTTCTACACAGGCAGCTCCTCCTCCTCCTCCTCGACAGGCTGCTGCGCCCTGGTGTCCATCTCTAGTAGCTGCACACAGACGCCTCAGGTATTTGTCTTCCATTAGCGAGCTACAAGTAAGTGGATTCAAATTTAAGTAAAGGATTTTGTTGTAAATCTGATAAAGGAATCTCTCTACCGCTAACACCCGTTCGGTGCCGGGTAGTCCAAGCTGTTGGAGAACCACGGTCCATGGGTGCCGAGATCGAGAGAGCCAGGCGTTAGTACGGGAGCGCCTGTTTGTGCGTGGTCCTGGAACACCAATGGGGCGCTCTCCACGGATTCCAGTGAAGGCACAGGACCGTAGAGACTTGACCACTCAAGTGGGTCGCACTCCTTCGAACGTCTACTTCGAGTCTCTTGTTCATCTCAGTTGTACATGGACATCATCTGGTTCATTGAACCCATGGAGCATTGTATTTGTTAAATACTCCCAATAATATATCGTATATTGAGGGGGAGGGGGGGGGTCGGCCCGTTCCGGCCCCAGTGCTGGTGTTCATCTATCAACATTTCATTTCATTTTAATTTTCAGTTGTTATTAAGTTGTCCATTCAAATTGTGATAATTAAGTTGTGCTATTACGCGTGTGGGTGTCCAACGGAGTCTATTCCCACTTGACGGGATTGGTTTCAATGTGCAAGGTTATGTGGACAGTGAGGAATTCTATATCATGCCACTTGATGGGTGTGATGTTTTGTTGGGTATGCCATGGTAAAGGGGAATCTGTTCCTATTGTATCGGCTTCAGCCATTTCATCAGTAATGAAAAAGCATCTTTTCGCGTGCTTGGTTTTTGTAAAGGATGCTAAAGATGATGAATCTCAATCTAATTTATCTATGTTAGATAAAGACAGGATTGATTTCCTACGTGAGTAACAAGATTGCTTTTCCGAGTCATTACCAAGAGAACTTCCTCCGGAAATACCAAGAGATCATGCTATTGATCTTATTCCAGGAAGTACCCTACCAAATAGACTGCCGTAGCGTGTTAGTGCAACCCAACGAGGAAATTATGAGTTAGGTACAAGAGTTGTTGAAAAAGGGGTTGATTCAACCTAGCTCATCACCCTTTTGCTCACATGTGCTCTTAGTGTAAAAGAAAGATGGTTCTTGGCGCATGTGTATAGATTACAGGGCGCTAAACAAGAACACCATCAAGAATCGATTCCCTATTCCAAGGATCGATGACATATTGGACCGCTTACAAGGTTCCACAAGCAACAATGGGAAAAGTATCTTTGGTGAAGTTCGCTTATAACAACACCATCCATACCTCGATGGACAAGGCGCCTTTTGAGATTGTGGAAGGAGGGAAGAAGGTACCACCCATTTTGCACACAAAGGGAAGAAGGTACCACCCATTTTGAGGCTGACCAGTATATGGAGAACATGGATGAAGCTTATAGGAGAGTTAAGTTGGCACTCCAAAAAACTCAACAAAAGCAAAAGAAGACAACAGACCGACACAGGCGTGCATTAGAGTTTGCATTGGGTGATTGGGTTCTTTTGAGATTTGAGAAAGCTAGGCTCAAAAAGATGAAGGGTAAAGAGTGCTTATTCCCTTAAGTTGAGCATGCGCTATTATGGACCTTTTCAAGTATTCGAAAAGATCGGTGAGGTGGCCTATTGTTTGAAGCTACCAGATCACTAGAGGATTCACAATGCATTTCATGTGAGTCTACTTAGACCTTTCCATGGGGATGTGCCTGAGGATGTATTAGATGAGGCTCAACCGGAAGTGGAGGAACTTGATGAGGTTCTTATTCCCGAGCAAATACATAAGGAAAGAAAGGTACGAGGTAAAGTTTCCCGTCGCTATCTTGTGAAGTTCAAGAACTATTCATCGATGGATGCGAAGTGGATGGAGGAGGGTGACTTCGCAGATTCACCTCAGGTATTGCAACTTTATCTTGATGCCTTTGAGTTGGAGCCGACTCTTGCTACGGCTCATTCAGGTTCAGCAGGGCATAGGTCTGGAGCATTGCCTGATGCTCAAGAGGGGGGTAGCACCTCCGCTCCCTTAATATAGACAGGCTCAGATGTCATCTAGAGATCGCTTGGTGCAGCTTTTGTCTCACCCGAAGGTACTGACAGCTGACAGTACATCTGCTTATGGGACTTCTATGATATATGTGTACTAGTCACATTGGATGTTGTGGTTGTGTATGGTTTACAGTGGTATACAACTTGGACTATTACTACACCATTGGTTTGCAGTGAATGTTGTTACATATGCATGGTTTAGAGAGATTGGGATGCTGATCTTGCCATATTGTACTTTTCACTTTTAGTTGGATCACATGGCTGATATCTTATTGTATTGGTCAGCCTTCGTTATCCGCTTTGGATGTCTTGCTGTATCACCAGAATGCAATCGAGGACGCTTGCCATTTTTCAAGAGGGGGGTATGTCATGACCTTGTGAATTTGTGCAACGTAAGTGTGAGCATGGTGGTTGGAGAGCAAGATATATGTTTAAGGTTTATAACCTTGTGGACAACTCCATGTGTGGATGTTTAAGGTTTATAACCTTGTGGACAACCCCAAGGGTGGAGGGGACAAAAAGGAACAAAGTTTAAAGGTTTATAACCTTTATGAAATCTTTTTTGAAAGGATGGTGGCCCCTAGGCTAAACTGGGGGGCCTACACCTCTTTTGGAGGGTGGGGCTAGCACGCCTCTCTCTCTCTCTCTCTCTCTCTCTCTCTCTCTCTCATGCTTTTTGCAAAAAAAGGCTGCTGGCGGGCTGCGCTTCTCCCTTACTCATGCTTTTTGGAAGGGACTGCTGACGGGCTGCACTGTAGTGTACTAATGAATACCACGCCCTGGTCTGCTTTTTGGAGAGTGAAGGCTAGTTGGCTGCTGTGCTGCAGAATAGAGAACACAGGCGCTGAACCTTTCTCTCTCTTTGGCTTTTGGAAAGTGAAGGCTAGTTGGATGCTGTACTGCAGAACAGAGAACACAGGCACTGAACCTTTCTCTCTCTCTTTGGCTTTTGGAGGGCTGGTTGGCTGTTGCGCTGCAGAGTATACAGGCGCCTACTGAATCTCCTTCTCCTGTGCTTTTGGCAAGAGGCTGGCTGGTTGTACTGCTGTCCATACAGGCAGAGCTGACACAAAAACGTGGACTGTAGGAGGGAGTGCAAGGCTGGACAGCAGGTTCACCCACAAGTGTTCTCTCTCTCTATCACGTCGAATCAGGTGCTGGACTGCAGGCAACTGCAAGACAAGAGGGCAGGACAGAACGGGGCTTTTCCTCACGCCTCCTCTCTTGTGAAAAGCGACACAAGGACTGTAAGTTTCTCTCTCTTTGTGAGCAGGTGGGACTGCAGGAGGTGTCACACTGAGTCTCTCTTTTCACTGGCTCATGACTGTTTCGGAGTCGTTTCTCTGGCCCTTTGTGAGAGGAAGGGTTTGGCAGTTCAAAGGGTGGAAACAGGGCAAGTTTGTGGACTGGTTTGGAAGAGTTTTTGGACTGTTTTCATGGCTGAGTTTGTGGCTATGTGCATGGTTCAGTCAGATGCATATTGAAGGCCTCATGGATGCACTGTCTTGGCAGATTAGAGGAGATAACAATGTGGTGTTTTTGGGACACAAAGCTGTGTGTAACCTCTATGCTAAGAGGTCCAGAGGATTGGCAGATTGGACATGCAAACATACAAGCCATGAATGGCCATGTTGTAATCATTTAAACTTTTCCATTGAATTTGAATAAAGAAATACCGAAAGGGGCACCAAGCTTTGGGGCCAACAGGTGTCGTTCTTTTTCATGTGTTGGACTACAATTGGATTGGGTGACTGCTAGTCTACCACACTTTGGTTTCTACAAGAGGCCGGTTTCAATGATGAGCTATATTTGAGGCAAGCAATTGGAGGTTTTATTCGGGCCCTTAATGAAGGGCATAATGTCAACACTTATGGCAGCAAAGATGAACTCATAGTTTAGCCAAGGGAAGCCACAATTGATTACAGCTATGCATTTGGGTTGAAAGTTTGGCTATAATATCAATGGGAACAAGAGTAGCGGCAAAGCAAGGTAGCAAGAGTCCTAACAGAATGAAAGTAATGGAGTTCGTTGTGAAGCAACAGCAATCATAGCCAAGAGGTTGGAAGCAGCAGCTACAAACTGCAAACAAGATGAAGCTTAGGCAGGCCGTAGTATGTTCAAGTAGAGGCAACGAAGAGAAGAGCCAGCCTTGAAAGCTCTAGCTATATTCAGCTCGAGCAACACACAAAGGAAGAGAAAGGCGACAATTGCTACATCAATGTAGTGAGAGAGACACGTGGGCAAGCCTGAACGACCAAAGGTGATAGTGTGTAGCTATGGTAACTTTGCGCAGCTCAGGAGCAACAAGAGAAGGACTACAGCCGCTAGCAAATGTTGACCTTAGAGATGTGATCTCAGACAATACCTTCAACAATAGCCGCAGCGCACGCGGTAATTTTGCCAGCTGTAAGACCATAGACTGGTCGATGCCAAAGCCATGGCCACCATCCGCAGCACATCACTCCTATGTACCCTTCCGCGAGAGAAGGTGCACACAACAAAGGAAGAGATAAGACTCATGGTCCCATAACAAGAGCACAACTTGTAGGCGTGCGTGAGCCTCCTCGTCGACGAGACTGTCTGTTGCAAGGACCATTACTGTGGGTCCATTGTAGCTCGTGCACCGAAAAAGAAAGGACACGGATTGGAGCATCACAATCGGCGACAATAGCACATCAGTGAGTAGGTCAGATCTGTGGACAATAGCTTCCAAGATCGTGTGGCGGATATCAACAAGCGCCCACGGTGACAATAATATTAAGATTTTAAGGACTATAAAAATACTTTAACAAGCCCTTGTTCACATGCTTAAAAGGTGTTTTGTTTTTTATATTTCTCAAAGAAGATTGTTTACATATGGATGCCCTGCCCTTGCATAGCACATAAAAAGGTTTGTAAAATCATCTCACCCATGGTACGAGGGTTCTCTGCCCGAGTCCACCTAGAGGCTCAAAAGTGATTTGTATGCATGTGTGATTCTCGATACACTTTGAGATGGTTGTGAGAGTAGTTGGCTCTCACAAGTGGTGGTGTGCATGGGTTGGTGTCTTTCCCGAACACTACGATGGTTCAAAAAGAACGAGGGTGGATTCGCCCGTGCAAGTGGTGCTCAAAGGAACTTGGTGTCTATGTTGGGTAGATACGGCACACGCACGTCGTCACATGCGAGCGGGTCTAGATGCATCTAGCCACATGATGACACTCGAATTTGCATTGGGGGGGAGTGTTGAGATTGGCAATGCCAAACTGTTAGGGGTGAGAGGTGAGTTGGTCAAATTGATTAGAGAGATTGTATGCACACACCCAGGTTTACATTGAGAAGGGCAATGTAAAATGTGTGAGAGTGAATCTTGGGCTTGAGTATGTAAACGCACCCTAGAGGTGCAAGATATTGTGGTAAGATAAGAATGCCACATATGATATTGCATAGTGTGTGAGTGTTGACCAAAAGAGTGGAAAAGAGTGTGCCACATGAATGCACACATGTAAAGTGAGATAAGGGCTATCTATATTAGAAGCCTCATTGTATGGGTCATTAAGCATATGCAATAGAGCTATTGTTGAGTGTGCGATCTCTCTCTCTCTCTAGTCATGGAGTTTCTTGTGTGGTTTAATCCACCTTAATCTCATATTATGTTTATCCACCATGATCATATAGGGTTGTCAACAGCTCGTCTACTAGGGACAAAGAATTAATCTCCAGTATCAGATTAGTAAATTAAGAGATATAAGAAGCCAAAGAACCAGTTTGGTCTAAGAGGCGTAAACGAGTTCGGGCTTGAAAACCCACATTGGCATGATGGAACTGCTTACAAATGACCCGCTCGAATTTTTCCCACGTCGTAACAATTTTTCCAACATGTTGTCACCGTTGCCAGGCAATATCCTTAAGTAAGAATGCCGCAAATGTAATCTTCTTGGCATCGGTAGGAACCACCGAGTTAAAATAAAGGCGGAGTTTGTAAAGCCATTGTTCAAGTGTACGCTTATTGCATTGTCCTCCATAGGACTCAAAGGGTTTAACTTCCAATTTCTTTGTTTTACTAGCTTGCAAAAGACGATAGAGAGTCTTAAGATCATCACCTTCCACCTCAAGGAGAATGTTGTCTTCATTGTCTGGTACTGATGCTGTGATGTTGCCTTGCAATTGTTGGATCTGAGAAGCCAATGTGGCCATGGACTCTTGAAATTGCTGTTGAAACTGTTGCTGTATCTGCAAAGCTTGTTGTTAATCCACTAGAGTTGGATTCCCAGGCTGGTGGTTTCGTCCTCCATGGTAGTAGGCTAAGATGAAGACTCTGCAAATTGAGACTCCGGAGGTTGTGGTTGTTGCCGCCTTTGGGTGCTAGTGAGAACCATCAACAAGTAGGGGGAGCACATACATTATGTGAATTGGAGAAGGTAGGTTACAACCTAGTGAGGCTATAATAGACCATCCTGTATAAGGAGGAAGTTCAGCTGGAACCGAGAGCACTGGGACTGGTTGTTGTCGATGAAGAGAGAGTAGAGGGGTTTTTCATTTCTACGTAAACCATAAATCCCGATTTGCACACCTAAAGTGCATAGTACCATCAGAGAAACCACCGAGATCTGCACAAAGGGGTTGGCCGTTTTTTTTTTTTAATGCTGGCGATCGCTTGTCGGCTCGTAAGGCTGGCCGTTTCTATTTTTTTTCCCCGCTGGGCTAGTCGGCTAGCCGTGTTTGTGTGTTTTTTTTTTAATGCTAGTCGACCTCGCCACCGTCGGTTGGCTAGGAAGGCTTCTGTGAAAGCCTTAAGTTATAAGGCTGAAGCTTAATAGCCTTAGTGTAAAAAAAACATTTACCTGAAAGAATAACTTCAAGAGTCGTGGCTTTTCGAAGCGAAAAGACGGTGCCTCCACAAAGATGATGATTCAACATGGAGGGGCTATTTGGATGAGCCGATGCCTGGAAGGGGTAGAGAGGGAGCCGGTTGTCTCCTTGGCAAAGCCATGGGTACCCGTATGATTTGAAAGCCTTCCATCGTTTTTTCCCCTTTTATGGAAAATTGGAAAAATTCATAAATCAAACAAAATTGGAAGGGGCATTCTCTCTAGTTCTTCCATACAACACGTGCTAAGGTTGATTTTAGGGTTAGGTCTGGCTGATTTTTAGGGTTAGGTTTTTTTAATTTTAGGATTAGAGTTGGAGTTTGTTTGCTATGATAACACTGTTAAGCTTTTAGCTTAATTAAACATGATTAAAATATCTTAATGCTTAAATATTTGAGTAAACATGAGGCAAAGAGTAGAAAGTATTGGAATACATCATCTCCAGATGGTCTACATCATCATTTTCATGCTTGTACTCGCCATTTTTGAGGCCCTCCTTGCAGATGCATATTTATTTAGGCATTTTTCCCAATTTTTTATGCTTTTTATAGCGTTTTTATGCTATTATGATGTTGTCGGCCTGCTACAGCTGGACAACCAACTCTCTTGAGGGGTATATAAGGGTTGTCCCCCTTTCCCCTCATTCTCTCTCATTATTCTGCATCCACTTAAGGTCATTAGTAGCTACTTCTGCTTCTTATCATTGTACAGCACCTACGGGCTTCCCTCAGTTTTCAGCAATAAACATCAGTTTCCAGCATTTACAGGTCTTGTACCTGGGCCTACACTTGTGTTTTCTATTGCTTTCGCTTTCTTTCATAGTATCAGAGCAAAACATTGACCTGTGAACAGAAGAGAGCTGCGTTTTCTGTTTTGGAGCAGAGGCTTTGACAGTTTGCTGCGTCTTGGGAAGATTTCAGCGTGGAAGGTGCTGCGTTTTCTTCCGAGTGCAGAGGCTTCCTCAAGATTGCTGCGTTTTCTTCATCTGACGCTTGGGACTGTTGTATTTCTGAATTTTCAGCAAAGATTGCTGATTATCTGCTGATTGGATTGCTGAAGCCCTCTCCTAGGTGCTGAGGACAGCTTGGAGAGATCTTCCTCTCCTTTCAGTTTCCCACCCTCCCTCCCTTTCTTCTTGCTGTGCACAGCTTGAGAGGAGGATTTGCTGATTTTTTTTTTATTCAGCCCCTTCCTTAAGAGAAGGTTTCTTGTCAGAGGACATGGCTTCACGAGATTTCTCTCTTGCTGCTCCTTCTACAATTACTTCTCTAGTGCTTGGATTTCCCACCCACCCTCTCTTCTAGTCTTTCTTGAGGAGGCTTGGATTCTTGGTGGTGATGGCTTCTGGAAACCCTCCCCTTACTTCTACCAACTATCAGATCTGGTCATACTGGACTCAGTTAACTTTGGAGGCTTCTTGTCTTTGGGCTGTTGTTGCTTCTCCTCAATTATTGGATCCTATTTATCGGGAAGTTTATGATGCTTCTACCAGGATGGTTATCATCCAATCTTTGTCACCTTCCATACAAGTGGAATTTTTATTTGCTTCTTATGATGCCTCTCAGCTGTGACTTGAACTTCAAAGGCGGTATTTGGACTCGGGCATTGCCTCACAACATCAGGAGACTAGGGCCAAAGTGGCCCCCTAGTTAGTTTCAAATTCTCTTTCTCACTCTCCACAGGACACAATCCTAGTGACCGTAGCTATGACTTCTTCAGTAGAGGTTAGGGTCACATCGGATGAGGTTGAGGATCATCCACTGATTCCTCCGTTAACATTGCAGATGATCATGCCTACCCTCTCCATGGTGTTGATGAAATTTCTCTGGGTTCCCCTCCTATGCTACAAGATATGCTTTCAGAGGAGGATTCCACTTCTTATGTTCCAGAGGAGGCATCTTCAAAGGGTTCTATGGAATTCTCATTGGTGGTTACTTCCAATATTTTAGAGTCTATTTTGGTTCAAACTTCAACCTTGGCAGGTTCAGTTATCCCTAATGATCCTCTTCTGCAAGAGGTGTTACTTCATTTCCTCCTCCTCCAGAGGAGCATTCATCGTTTGAAGATCATCGTTCTCCTATTGTTGGAGAATCTTTAACCAAGACAGTATTTTCATCTAGCGTACCTTTGGTGGATTTTGGAGTTGCTACCTCTGCAGTTTCTCCGGTGAGTGCTCTATTGGTGGTGGTTCCTAGCCCTTCTCCAGGCATTTTGGTGTTACCGACTCCTACTTCACCAGTACCAACAGTTGTTTCTGCTGCTTCTTCAGAGGAGGGATACTTGTTGTAGATCCAGAGGAGGTACCATTTTCCTTGGAGCTATCAGTGGTTCCCTTTCTTGAGAAGAACTTCTTCTAGATTGATCTCAGTGCTGCTTCTACATCACCTGCTTTGGATGTGTCCATTACTGTAACTTGTACCTCTTCCTTCCGATTTGAGAGGAGGTGGTGTTCTTCTTCGTCCAGTGTTCATCGATCCTTTTCAATCTTATATACTTTACAGGACATTGATCAACCAAAGGATCTCCCGGACCAAGCTTTTGGAGTTCTTACTTCAGTGCGCTAGTATTGGACCGACCCTCTAGCTCTAAAGAGGAGGTGTTGGAATATATCATCTCCAGATGGTCTACATCATCATTTCCATGCTTGTACTGGCCATTTATGAGGCCGTGCATATGCATATTTATTTAGGCATTTTTCCTTGTTTTTTATGCTTTTTATAGCATTTTTATGCTATTATGATGTTGTCGGCCTGCTACAACTGGCCGACCAGCTCTCGAGTGGTATATAAGGGTTGTCCCCCTTTCCCCTCATTCTATCTCATTATTCTTCATCCACTTGAGGTCATTAACAGCTGCTTCTGCTTCTTATCATTGTATAGCACCTATGGGCTTCCCTCGTGCTTAGTTTTCAGCAATAAACATCAGTTTCTAGCATTTACAGGTCTTGTACCTGGGCCTACACTTGTGTTTTCTATTGCTTTCACTTTTTTTCAAAAAGCTGTGTTATTTGCATTGAGACACAAGGCCTTGTTAAATAGGGCCTGAAGAGGCACATCCCTGATGAAAGGGTGTGACTCTTGAATGAATAGACCTTTGGACGTAGAGATCTGCCCTTTGATGAAAGAGATGTGTCCTTTTGTGATGACCCATGTGACAAGTTGTGACCCTTCACTAGTGCCCCTTCAATGATTAAGAGTAATTAAGGATAATTAAGGGTAATTAAGAGAGATTAAGTCACCATCATAACAATATATTTATGTTTGGTCATCTGTCTCTGGATGGAATGAGCTAGATAATTGTAACTTGGTCCCAAAGTTGTCAAATAACGCTCTCCAGAAATGTGAAGTAAACTTAGAATCCCTGTCAAATGTAATTGTCCTTGGCAAACCACATATGGGATTACTGAATCGGTCAGCAATCATCATGCATTGTGTGTTCTTGGATCCAAATGCTACTAGAAGGGGTCTTACAAAATCCACGTTGATATCTTGGAAAGGTCCTTCTAGAACTCGCAAAGGCTGTAGCAACCCTTTTTGCTTTGACCTTAACCTTTTAGCAAATCTGACATGATTGGACATACTAATAGATATCTCTTCGCATTTTTGGCCAATAAAATGAACGCTCTAACTTCTCCAATGTATTGTTGATACCACGACGACCTCCGACAAGAGAGTCATGGGCATGGTGAAGAAGTGCATATCGCCGTTCCCTTAGTATGCATAGCCATTTCTTGTAAAACAACCAACCATCTTAGATGGTATAGTGACTCGGTTCTGACTAAAGAACCAATCTATACTGAGACTTGAATTCCAAAGAATCCTCGTATTGTGCCTTATACTGTCTAAATCCTTTCCTTGTATTTCAAGCACAATGGACTCCTACAGAGTTTGAATGGTACCTTTGCAACTTAGAGCATCGGCAACGAGGTTATTCTTTTACCACGGATGTATTCAATCATACCTCCAAACTGTAGGAAAATCTGACTCCACCTGGCTTGACTGCCACTCCATTAGGCACTAGGCATGGTTTGCAACCATTTAAGTGCCTAATAATCTATCTTAACTGTGAATTCCCTCTCACAAAGGAAAGGTTTCTAATGCTTAAGAGCCGTCATCACCCCCAATCGCTCTTTGTCATATACTGAATAATTCTTCTCTGCATCATTCAATTTCCAAATATAATAAGCCATTGAGTGCCCTTCCTGCCGGAGGACAGCTCCTATGGCTAAATTACTCACATCGGCAATCACCTCAAAGGAATCATCCCATGAAGCCAACTTGAGAACTGGAGACTCAAAGGCAACTTTCTTCATTGCATGGAATGCCTGGAGTGCTTTGTCCATAAAAGACACTTTCTGCCAACGAGAGCGGATCTCTTGAGCATTCTTGGGAACGTCCCATTTGAGAATTGCTCTTACCTTCTCAAGGTCAAGGCTAATCTTGTCTACGCTGATGACATATCCCAAATCAAGGTTCATGATGTGGAAGTCCAAAGCCTCCTAGTAGTCCTAAATTTGGACCTCTAGCCTAGGCACCATTCGGTCCTGCACTTCCACATCTACACCTTGGTAAGTCTGACCACATAACAACAGTTAGACATGTGATTGTAGGCAGTGGGAGCATCTACACCAAACAAAAGCAATAAAATTATGAGTAGAGCCGTTGTCAAATAAAACCCACACCCAATGACCACCTCTAGATCCCTCAGCTCAAAGGAGAACGTGCGAACCTAAGGGAAATTAACTGAGCTAACAACATTGGCAACAACTTGAATCCAAACGATGAATTTCACAAGATAAGATCAAAAAGTTACCTTGTATCCGTGATGTAGACCAAGGTCTTACAACCCAAAGACTGCTTCTTCATACAATCTTGTTGATGATAGCCAGGCTGGTTGCACTCAAAGCAGATATTTTCCTTCCATGCATTCGCCAATGCCTTACAAGTTAGCAGCGCTAATCTATTCTTGCCTATAACGAGCTTCTTGGGATTGCATTGTGACACATTGTTGTGATGCTCCTTAACCCAATTCTTATCCTTTGAGGGGTTTTGGTTCTTGCAAGAGTTACCTATAGGCTCACCACCCCTTTTTAAGGACAAAGGTATCATCAAAGTTTTTGGCATAGTGGTATATGTCCTAATGAACGTGGTTCCATAGAACCTCATTCTAATAGTCCAACAAAAGGCCGAACGAATAAAGCATATACAAAAACACATGTGGCTCCTCAAGAGCCTTGCAACGGTTCACTAAGTCTTTAAACTCCTGCGTATAATTATTGAGGCTCTACTACCCCATCTCCAACTTAAACAACTTGTGAAAGTTATCAATCCTATCGATAGAGACAAAAGCCACTTTGAAGACAAGCTGAGAAAAGAAGTCCATGTTGTCAACTTCACACATAGTAATCTGTATCTAACTGATACCTTGATCATTAATGTATCTGTACGGGTCAAAAAAAGCATTCACTTCTCGAGCCAGCTATCTATGTAAAGCTCCTCACACTTTTTCCACTCCCAAGAAGAAATCCGCATGGAAAGCAATCTGTGTGGAGAGTTTACTAGCTGCAGCCTGGAGAGCTTAGGAGTGTAACTCTTGTAACTGTCTGTACAAATCAAGAACCGTGGAGTGCAGTGAAGCCACAAGAGGAGGAGGAGATCCAAGGGGATGAGGAGTAGGTGATATATATATACCTAGATGAATCCAGGAACATGCCCAAGTTCACCTTTTAGGAACGTGCATGTTATATACTCATGGTAGTCAACCCACAAGACTATATAACTATCAACTCCATTATGCATAGTATGGACTAGATACTATGACATCCCCACTAACGTCATCAGTGCCCAATAGTGGGTGTAGAACTCTGTATAAAGATATGCTCTCACACGCGCAAGAGGCGAAGGAGGTTGCAAAAAGCCCATATATTGCTGACATGGCTGAGCATATGAAGTAAAAGCAAGAAATTGATTTGGATCATTACCAAGTAACGCTCCCTGGATGGGCTGTCCCATATACTGAAGTGGTTCCTACGATGTAGGAGACAAGTATACTTGAGTTCCTGGTGGTGTGTCCATGGGCTGAGTGGAGCCTTCAAGGGCCTCCAGTACCTTGTCCTGCAATTGTCTATACCAAGACACTTGTCTTTGTCCTCCACTGAAATAAAGTCTGAATGTCTAGGTCTTTGACTCCTAGTCGCCGTAGTAGATGCCAATGATTATTTCTGTATCAAATGACTGAAATGGGGAGAAAAAGGTCTGAATGGATGCCCGACCAGCTTTCTGGCCTGCTGGACCGGCTGCCTGATTTGGGCATCCTGGCTCCTACATGATCTAGACCAATGTTTGATGCCCAGCATTTGGCCTAATAATCTGCCAGACATCTGCACATACATCAACTCCAAGTGCCATACAAAACCATGCGAGGTTCATGCATGAAAGACTGCCTTGAGTAACCCAAGCCTTCCCTGATGGCGAGCAGTGGCCAGACACGTCCCTGGACTAGGGCTTACACCGGGGCACAATTCACATCACTAACCCAAAACTAGCATATAATGGTGATTAGTGTGTCCACATGGCACCCAATTGCAAGGTACATGTGACAGTAAGCCAGCTCAGCTGGTGGAACAACTTGATCAGATCAGCCAGTCCTCTAGATTCTCGATTAGAGTGTGGGCTAGGCCTTTCCTTGCACTACATAACCCTCCATCAAGCACATTCTTTGTTCACCATTTCCTCCCACTCTATGTACACTGTGCACATTGAGCCGTAGGTTGAGCAACATGTGCTTATGCTCTTATTAAGTAATACAACACAAATTTGCAAAACGTTGGCCATATAGTTATGAAACATCATAGGTTGCACCCAATGCAGTCCTTAACCTTGTGCTTGTTAGTGGCTAATCGTGAATATACATATATATGTATATGTATATGTATGTATGTATGTATGTATGTATAGATATACATAGATACACATATACAATGTGTTGTCCAAGCCCACAAGATTGTTTCCCTGCTAAGGAGGGAGAAACAACTATGTTGTGATACCAATGTAATTCACCCAATCGAGTGTGAGCACTACTTGGGCACCATCTCATAAATAATTAACACTTAAACCCTTATGACATGGAAATCACACAAGACAAAGGCAATGCAAAAATGAACAATTGCTGGTGGTTTAGAGCAACATAGCATCTTTTCCTCGTGTGAACAATACCATGATGAAGTATCAACATAAAGTGTGCAACTGAAGAGCCTCTAAAAAAGTGAAAGTGTGGTATACTAATGTACTGCCAGTAGTTTTCATATGTCTTGAAACAAGTACCAACATCCATAGGGCCATGAAAACCATCAAGTACCATCATGTGCACATGCCACAAATACAAGCAAGAACCAACAAAGGAGTTGCTAGCAAGCTCATATCCGGAACACCCTTGAACCTAAGTCCAACCCAACATAGACCACATAAAATGCCCAAACCCTAGAATCACATACCACTCGAGCCCACTCACTTATATAGGCTTGGGTCAATAATAGCTTACTTTACTTCAGCATCAACAATCATTAGCCAATTATTCGCCTCATTAATAACACCACATAAGCCCTACAAGATGACACTTTGCAAAAAGAAAAAAGCTAGTTTGAACAAGCCAAGAGTGTAACCAAGGCCAAATCTAAAACAAAAAGTTGGCTATTGATCAATTGGGAGCTAGTATTTGCCAAAGTTTCACGATAAGGTAATCATGCAATAATCACATATCTAACCAAGGTAGCTCAAAAAGAAAGCAGTGGGCAATCTATCGTGAGGCTAGAGCTCTCATTGAGAATTTTCACAAGTTCAAACCAAAAACCAAAACAAGAATGGTCTTTACTGTACTTGATGCTTGGCATTGCAGATTTATTAGTTGATTAGTAGGATGTTTTCTTGAATGATTTCTTTCCCTAGATCCAGATTTAGCTCAAGATCGTCTTTGATACTTATGTTATGTAATTGGTCTCATAGGCCACTTTGGCCTTCTCCAAAAGTTCATATAATTTTCTTTCTTATTTCTTTCTCTTTCTTGCTGATTGATATGAATGAGTTGACAATACATTTGAAGGGAACATTACTCTTTATGCTAGTGATGCACCCACTAATCAAAGAATTACCTCAATACATTTGAAGGGAACATTACTCTTTATGCTAGTGATGCACCCACTAATCAAAGAATTACCTCAATACTGCTGCCGCATAAAACACGTAGCCTTGGCTAGCAGCTAGCAAATCTAACAAAGCCTGCACACCCTGTGACCAAAGAAATTGCCATCAGATAAACAACTGTTGAACTGTTTCAAGAACCTACTTGAGAGGACAGGCCCAAGATTATTGGAACAGATAAGCCATCAACAATATATGTTTGCTTGCAATATCCAATAAACAAACCTTTGCATAATCTGGATGATTGACTCCTATTTTATCTCCACTATTTTTCTTCCCTGTTTCTGCTGGCAAAAGTCGTACAAGCTCTGGTGGAGGCTTGTAACCACGAAGCTTCAAAGGTCGCCTAACTAGTCATGATTCCCAATGGATGGTCCATCCAAATAGGCAGAATTAACTTTAGTATAAACTCAAACCCAACGTTAAATTAAGGCTAAAGAGAACAAGTAAATAAGTGCATCGAAGAGTATTACCTTTGGCAGCAATGAGAAACCGAAGACGGTTCATGGCAACAGCGCGATTCTTATGCTGTGAGCGATCATCTACAGCCTATTTGCAAAACAACATTTAAAAACCACAACTTTTACAAACTGTTGTGGTTGAATTTTGCCAAAGTTCTCTTCACAATATCCTAAGTTATAAGCTTTTAGCCATTATCAGCCCTAGGCTATTAATTATAAGCTCTTAGCTGATCTAGACCTCTTCTTGCTAGCTCCCTTAACCCACGTGTGAACCCCCCCATACCCTTGGCTAAGCCTTAACCCTAATCATGGGTTAACCCTAACCCTAATCCTAGGTTAGGACACGTGTCCTAGCAGGACGTAACACTAGGCAGTGTTATCCTACTCAGTGGAGTGCAACCTAACTTTAAGTTTTACATTGACACGCTCCTTTCCTCAAAACATGATCTCTTACAAAATTACTAAATACACCTTTATGAATTTGGGAAATTTACAAATTTGAGACAAATCTGGCCACAGCATGCAATGACACTCCAGCAAACAAAACCAAAAGAATACAAAAAACAAGTTTTGTGAAACAGGAGCAGGGAAAGAGATGTGATGATTCATTTCTTGTCCTCCAAAGACCAAAATATGGTCTATGGGACCTATTCATCACATACAAAAGCATGTAATACGTGTGTATTTTGGCGAGGCAGTTTTTTTTTTTTTAAGAGGCGGGCCGCGGGGGGGGGGGGGGGGGGGGGGGGCGCGGGGGTGTTAGAAGTCATCTCCTGTCTATACATATACACCAGGGCCTTTGTTGTGGGTGTGCCCGCCCTTATTAGGTGTTTTCTCATTTTTCCCCACTCTCCATATTTTTCCCCCATTTTTTCCCTATTTTTCTTGGCTTGGGTGGTTGCCCTATGGTGGCAGGAGGACCCTGTTGTTGGCCGGCTGCATCAGTGTACATACTGGAGCTGGCCGACTCATTTGCATGAGTCGTGGACTTCACAGATGCTCGCCGACACCCCTGCTGCTGGCCAACTGTACACATCAGCAAGTCGTGGAGGTTTTTGTCCTGTCAGCTGCCTTTCTACAGGCCAACTGCATCATTGGGGCCATATAAAATGGCCCCACAGCCCCTTGCCAGTTTTGTATCATTCTCGGGATCTTGTTGTGTATATAGAGCAGAGTTACACGCCTCTACCTCTCTATCTCTTGTGCAGTTATTTTTCTGCATTGCATTTTGCTCTTGTGTTCCCAGATCTGGTCATCATCTCCACGATGCATTCTGGGGGGGGGGGGGGGTGGGGGGGCGGGGGGTCAGGACTGATCTGAGCAATGAAAGAGCAAGCAGTCTTGATGATGAAGTATGTGACACGAGGAGAGATACCTCCAGAACTTGTGAGAACCATGCTTTGGTGGGTGCATGGACTGGGAAACCAAAAAAAAAGGTATGTTCATTTCCAACACCTCATAAAGGGTGCATAGCCTATTCAATGGTATCCACCCTCCCCAAGCTCCAGCCTCAACCCCAAGATGGTGCAATCTAGTACAAACCATAGTGACTGCATGTCTGGCTTGTGAAGGAACTATTGTCTGCAAGTGTGGCTGTGCTCTCAGAAAGCTGCTGTGTCAGCTGCCCAATAGTTGGGATTCTTGTGCAAAATTTGGCCTGTTTTGGGGCCTCTTTCCAGTGTCTGTGCAAGATGAAATTCTATAATTTGCAGGTTCGTAGTTTCAGGAAGTTAAGTATGGTAATAACCACCCTGCATGCGACCCTCTTAACCATCCCCATATGCATGGAGTAATGGAGCCATCCAGATAAGGGAATAAACTTTTCATGGTCCTGAAAAGAGAGTAAGAGCGAGAGTGCAACAATCCCTAAATTCAATGGATGAGCTGAAGACTTGTCTATGGGCATCGGTCCCCGGCCTTGTAAGGCCTAAGCTACCATGATGTCTAGCTCCGTGAGATCCTCAATTAAGGAAGCTATGATTATATGCGCAGAGCAACGGATAGAAGAACACCTGAGCAACGACGCCTGTGGGGATGTGAGTGAGGCGGACGCCACTGTCGGTCTTGTTGCGGTGCTGACCGCCCGGGCCGGACGCCCGGAATGTGTCCATACGGCACTGCGAGAAAAGGGAGCTCTCTGAGAGAGCAAGGTAATCAGGTTGGGCCTGCGAGCGGGACCGGGGCTGCTCCCTCTCCGACAATCTCGCTTCATAAATTTCCTCCTCTCTGCGGAACCACTCCTCGTCTTCGGCCTGCACTCGGTACCACTCCTCGTCCGGCTCCGGCAAGCTCTCCGCAGGAGGATTCTGTTCCGGCGAGCTGTCTGCCGCGAAAAAATCGCCGTCGTCCGATCGGAACCACTCCTCTTCTGAAGACTTGTAGAGGTCCCAGTCTTCGTCTTGCACTGAGGAGATCGGGGGCGGAGAAGACGACGATGAGTGCGCGGCCCTTGCGCCCACCATGGGAGGAGGGCTATGAGAGGGCATATACAGAAATGGCAATCTGCTAGGAGCGCAGAGTTGAAGCAATGACGATGATGAGCATGAGCATGTGTATGAGTGGGACACTGAAAGGCAAAGCCGATGGAGCGTCGCCATGAAAGCTTCCTGGGTTTGCTTGTGAGATACCCTCAGCCTCAGCATGTGTGTTTTTGGGCATTGCAGAGAAAACCTTTGATTCATTTAGACCATCAACTTGTGGTATTTTACACATCGAGCACATTGCAGCTACACGAATGGAACTCTTTCACCCCTTACCACTTTCTCACTCTCTCTCTCTCACACACGCGTGCACACGAGACATAGAGAGGACTACTCAACCAGCTTCACTACTCTCTTTCACTACTCTCTCTCTCTCTCTCTCTCATGCGCGCACACACAAACATAGAGAGGACTACTCAATCCCAATTTCACATGCACACGGAGAGCACTCCTCAACCCCAATTTCACATGCACGCGGAGAGCACTCCTCAACCCCAATTTCACTCTCTATGCTCAATTTCATCTTGTGGTCTGTTGGCTTGGCTATGACACTACAAGACTCATCTCACATCACCCTACTTTGGTCTATCAAGCATTATGTATAATATCATTAGGCTGACAAATCATAAAATGCAATCTGATGTTTCACTAGTTATGGACATGATTGGAAAATTCTAGGAAGCAATGTAGGAGACGAGACCAAATGGCATGGTCGAACATGGTAAGCATTGATTTGAATAAAGAACCAAGTGCTACAAAAGAAAAAAATCAAATGACCAAAGCGTGGGAAATTACTCATGATAGTTTAGGGTGAGAAGAATAAACAATTGTAGTTTAATCTTGAAGGTGTTTTCTATGAGGCATTACCCAAAAGACTCCATAAGCCCATTCTTCAAGCTAAGGGGCAAATTGTTACACAAAGCGTAAGTGCCAAAAAAAAGGCAAGCAATAACATGATGTGCATAGTGGTTAGCACTATGGATGTTAATTGGAGTTTGGAGTTTATACCTAGTGAATAGATGTATATGGTTAATAGTTTAGTCCCTTCAAAGGAAAAGTTATAACTCATGGAAATCAATCTACTAAAAAGACAATCAATATTTACAACTAGAGAGGGTCTACAAATCAATTAGAGACTCCTTTGAGCAATTTCTTATAACCTCATCCCACAAGTACGTGCAGGAATACAACAACACTACAAAAGATAATTGGGATTTCATTATTGCTACATCTATCAACGTGTGACCTAGTTGGTCTACTTTGGGGGGGGGGGGTGAGGGCTATGGAGCTAGATCTCTCTCTGGCCTCTTTAGGTCATGACCTTGCTCTGAGGTCCCCTCACTAGTTCTGATTGGCTTTGGAATAGGGTCTAGGATATGTCATGGATAGGCAGGATTAGTGGTTTGTACTTAACCACCACTTGCTCAAGGAATCTTCCTTTACAAACTCTTTGATTTGTTTCACTCTTTCCTTCTCCACAACACAAGGTTGGGTACTCTTTCAATTTCTTAAGAAGGTTGTAATTGTCAATTGGTTTCTTCCCTTTGTCAAGAGCTTGCTTGAGCAAGAGATCTTTTGATGTTTCCCCAAGGGAGGTAGGTTTAGGGATCTCGTATAAAACCACTCTCTATGGTCACGATGTTGTTATGATAACTAATCATGTGTTGCACTTCCATGTGGTCTTTGACTACTTCTTTTGGACATTTGGTTCTAGTCCCTTCGGCCTTTCAAGGGCTACTTTAGACTTCAAGGCTTGCACCTCTGGCTTCTTAGCTATCGAAGCTTGAGCTTTCAATTATTTACAACCTTGGATGCTTCCTTAGTTATTGTCCTTATCTTGACTTATAGCCTTGTTATAAAATTAAGGGAGACTATCTCCTTGCACACTCAACATGTTAAGGCTCATTGTGATACCCCTTTCCTATTGTTGACACATTTTAGAGCCCATTTTATAATGATTGCCTTAGTATTTTGTATTAGCATGAGTTAAAGGCTTTTGTTGAGTCTTTCAATGAAATCATTTACAAAGGCTTTTGTTGAGTCTTTCAATGAAATCATTTACAAAGGCTATTTAAAAAGTCTATGATTATAAAGCCAAGTTAATTTTTGGTATTTTTAAAGTCATTTTTGGCTCATGGCCAAGTATATAAGTGTTTTTTGAGTCATTGTATGAGACTTTTACACAAAATGCAAAGAAATCTCTTGAGTGAGCTAGAGAAAGTTAATACATGTGTGTTATGTCTCTTCTATGCTTATGTTTGTTTGTGAGTATGAGCGAGTCAGCCTTCTTGTGCATATAGCACCATGGTGAGTGACACTATAGAGTAAACGAGTGTGTGTAATGATTAAATGGACATTGCATTTTGGAGCACGGTTGGATGAAGTAATCGATAAGTTTTCCACAATAGTTGTAATTCTATTCTAGATTGGACTGGAGGAGGAAGCAACATCTTTTGCGCCCCTATGGCAATCAGTTACCTTTCATTGCTTCATTTTCTAGCTTAACATGCTTGAGAAGTGATGAATCCTATGTTCATTTGGACATGGTGCTACTGTGCGTGAGTGGAGAAAGAGAAGGTTTCCAAGGATTCTAGTTTTTTACATTGTATTCCTTTTTATGCATTGAAAGGCCTTTATATGCTCTTAGTTATTTGTGTAGCCATATTTGGTAGTGATGTGTGTGAACACACTAGGACCAGTCAGAGAAGATGACGATGAGTCCACAGCCGTTGTGCCCACCATGGGAGGAGGGCTATGAGAGGGCATGTGTACAGAAATGGCAATCTTCTAGGAGCACAGAGTTAAAGCGATGACGATGATGAGCAATGAGTATGAGCATGAGCATGAGCATGTGTAAGAGTGGGACACTGAAAGGTAAAGCCAATGGAGCGTCACCGTGAAAGCTTCCTGGTTTTGCCTAATCGAATTGTGCGCTACCCTCAGCCTCAGCATGTGGTGTTTTTGGTAGGGTTGTCATTGCAAAGAAAACCTTGGATTCATTTAGACATGTGCCCCTCTCTCTCTTTGTGGTATTTTATTTTACATAGACCACATCCACCCATTGCAACTGCACAAATGGAACTCTTTCACCCCTTATCACTACGCGAGATCCCTCTCTTTCTCACTCTCTCTGTCTCTCTCTCTCACGAGCACGCGCACACACACGGACATAGAGAGAACTACTTAATCTGAATTTCACACGCACACACATAGAGAGGACTACTCAAACCCAATTTCACTCTCTATGCTCAATTTCATCTTGTGGTCTATTGGCTTGGCCATGACATTACAAGACTCATCTCACATCACCCTATTATGTATAATATCACAAATCATAAAATGTGATGAGATGTTTCACTAGTTATGGACATGATCAAATAATTATAGGAAGCAATGTAAGAGATGAGACCAAATGGCATGATCAAACGTGGTAAGCATTTCATTATTGCTGCATCTAGCAGCGTGTGACCTAGTTGGTATGGTTATGGGGTGGCCAAGGGCTACGGAACTAAATCTCTCTCTAGCCTCTTTAGGTCATGGCCTTTAGCAAGCTCTAAGTCCCCCTCACTAGTTTTGCTTGGCTTTGGAGTAGGGTATGGGATATGTCAAGGATACCTTAGCAGGATTAGTGGTTTGTACTCACCACCACTTGCTCAAGGAATCTTCCTTTACAAACTCTTGAATTCATTTCACTCTTTCCTTCTCCACAACACAAGGTTGGGGTACTCTTTCAATTTCTTAAAAAGGTTGCAAGAGTCAATTGGTTTCTTCCATTTGTCGAGAGCTTGCTTGAGCAAGAGATCTTCTAATGTTTCCCCAAGGGAGGTAGGTTTAGGGATCTTGTATAAACCCACTCTCTATGGTCACAATTTTATTATCTTTGATAACTAAAATTGTGTTGCGCTTCCATGTGCTCTTGATAAACCCACTCTCTATGGTCACGATTTTATTATCTTTGATAACTAATCATGCCCGTTGCGCTTCCATGTGCTCTTTGACTACTTCTTTTGGACATTTGGTTCTTGTGCACTTCCATGTGCACAAGACGAAGTAGTCAAAGAGCACTTCGGTGTGCTCTTTGACTACTTCTTCTTTTGGACATTTGGTTCTAGTCCCTTCACCTTTTCAAGGGTTACTTTAGACTTGAGCTCTTGCACCTTTGGCTTCTTAGCTATCGAAAGCTTGAGCTTTCAATTATGTGCAACCTTGGATGCTTCCTTAGTTATTGTCCTTATCTTGGCTTAGAGCCTTGTTATAGAATTAAGGGAGACTATCTCCTTGCACAACATGTTAAGGCTCATTATGATACCCCTTTCCTATTGTTAACACATTTTAGAGCCCATTTTGTAATGATCGCCTCAGTATTTTGTATTAGCATGAGTTAAAGGCTTTTGTATTCTAGATTGGGCCATAGTAGGAAACATCTTTTGCACCCGTATGCCTGGGAGGCAACCGATTACCTTTCATTCCTTCATTTTCTAGCTTAGCATACTTGCGAAGTGTTGAATCCTATGTTCATTTGGACATGGTGCTACTATGTGTGAGTGGAGAAAGAGAAGGTTTCCAAGGTTTCTAGTTTTTTATGTTGTATAGTTTTTTATGTTGTATTGTTTTTTATGCATTGAAAGGACTTTATATGCTCTCAATCGTTTGTTTGTTTTCCATTTTCCCTTCAATTTTTACATTTTTCTAGCCTTTTTTTCCTTATTGCACTCAAATCTAGCTGGAAAATCCAAAATTTTGAGAAACCTACAATAGTATGTATCAAGTCTGAAACAATACCATTGTAATGGTACACATACCATTGTAATGGTATACACTCCATTAAAAGTTATACGTCATTACGTGAAAATTTAATCAAATCATTTGTTGTTGTGACACGTGGCATTTTGGGTTGACTAATCATAGATTGACATGTGGCATATTGGTATGATCAATGATAGGTTAACACATGGCATCTTATCCGTACACGTGCAATGGTATGCAGTCCATTGTCATAGTGCGAGCACGATGTGGTCAAGTACACTTATCTATTAGATAAATTGTTGTATGCATACAAATACTACTGGTTCATCATACATTTTTATTTGATACGATGCCCATACATTTTCAAATGGTATGTCTAAAATCTAAGATAAAAAGGGTACATAAATTAAATGTTACAATTATATGTGTATTATTGCATATTGAACAATTGTAATGGTATGTCATACTAGTCTACTAGTAAGCGTACAAGTGCAAGGAAAATAGAAAATTTGAGAGATTGAGGAAACTTGATATTTTTTTATATTTAGGGCCCTCCCTAGGTTCTTAAACCTTGAGTTTTCTATGGGAAAGGTTCATCTCAAACCAAAGACTTTTAATGCACTTCATAGAGATTATTGGATTACAAGAAATCTCTAGTCATGGTTATTGTTGTTTTACTGGCACCTGTAAGCTCCCTTGATTTGCCATTTGACTGCCCCCCTCCATGACTAGATATTGCTCTCTAGTCATGGTGGTGGTTGTTTTACTAGCACCTATAAGCTCCCTTGATTTGTCATTTGATTGTCCCCTTCCATGACTAGATCTTGCTCTCTCCTCGAGCTCCAACTACTTTTTTTGATGTATGTACATCATCATCTAATGATGCTTTCCAGCTTCTTGATTTGGGAAACCTTTTGAAGTCAATAGAACTTCCTTTTCTATGATAAGTTCTTGAGCTGCTCCCTCCTCGAGCATTAGCTGCTTTTGATGTTTGTACATTGTCAACAATGTTGATTCTCTCCAACTTCTTGTTTCTTAAAACCCTCTCGAGTCAACAGATCTTTCTTTTCTCCGACAAGTTCTTGAGTTGCTTTCCTTGTTTTGGAGGCAATGTATCAATTGCCATACATGGGTCATCAAGGAGTTTCTGCTACCTTTCCATTAGTGTCCAGATAATTCTTTTGGCCTTATCTTAAACAAGATGTAGCAAAGTTTACCTTTATAGAAAGCTATAAAGGTAAGATCCAAGGACTCCACACCTCTACCAATCCCTAAATGACACTTGGGAACAAATATCTATGGATTTAGTTACCGGTTTCCATACTACATCTAGTCATAATAACGATATGATTTGGAGTATAATAGACTATTTGAGTAAGCAAGCCTATTTCTTACCTTATAAGAAGACTATAGTGGATCGTTTGAGGAAGCAAGCCTATTTCTTACCTTGTAAGAAGACTATAGTGGATCGTTTGAGGAAGCAAGCATATTTCTTACCTTGTAAAGAAGACTTTGACTTCTCAACAAGCCTTGCACATATATATCAAGAAGATCTTTGTGCATCATGGTTTCCCGAAAGTCAATGTTTCAGGCAGAAACAAGCCCTTAGCAAGAGGCTGTAAAATAAAGTCTGTAAATGAGTGAGTGTAGCAGTGAAAAGGTGAGAGATATCTTTGATTTAGAGCCATTGCGCCCCTATTCTCGTAAAAGATCCTGTGGGTCCATCTACAATGATGGACACCACAAATTTATTTGACAACCAGTCCGTGAGGTTGGCGGTGCTTATGACCTCTTGGACAAGGAGGAGTATGGAGACGATCCTCTCCACACTAATACCATGGACCAAGATGAGTCGATATAGATATCTTTACAGAGTCCATCTCACATTTGTTTGCTAGAAGAACTTTTGAAAGAGGCCAATATGAGATTTTGAATATGTTGAGGAGCATACGGACATATAGATGCTATTCTGGCCACTCCATCAGGGAGTACAATGTTGCGTAGTGACTAGCGCAGAGGAGGGTGAGATTCCCTTCTCCAGAGGATGTAGGAACTAGCACAGGTAGGCAAGCCATAGGCATCTGCCAAGAAGTCCATAGGCTGCTAATCTTCTCAAGGATCTCAAGCCATCGAGCTTTGGGGTAGAGGAGAAAGAGCGCAACAAGGATTTGGTGAACATATATATACATAAATGGTCAGATATTCATAACCTTAGGTAGACACTTGAGAATATGAGGCCCGTAGAGGCCAACCAAATGGTGAATGAGTTTGGCTGAGAGTGCCAGACGTCCTTGCACCTAGGTGGATTTCGAAACGTTGTTTGGACAAAAGGAGTTTTTACCCGTGTGAATGAGTTGCAAAGATCCTAGTGTAAGTGGGATAAATGCTCAATGTGTGGCATTTCTCTCACCAAGTACATCTCCAACTACCACGAGATTGCGCTTAAATTGAAAGGGATTGATGAATTCCAAACTTTGCACGGGTTCACTAGGGGATTACACGCGGACTATGAGGCTTCTGTGGAGCCCAAGGAACCGAAAGATCTCAATGAGGCCATTAATATGCCCAGATTTATGATGATGTTTTACGTCATTCTAAATCAAGTCTTGGTAAAGTAGGAGAGGAAAGGGGTGGTTCGAGCTTTAAAAGAAAGTTCTTTCAGGGTGGCAAAGGAGAAACCACGCCGTCTAAAAGATAAAAACCAAGCAAGAACCCTTAAAAAGAGCAGTATAAGAAACTAAGAAAAGAAAATTTATGCTTTCACTGCTTTGAGATGAGACATAGCAAAGCATCTTGTCATAAGCTGGGTACTAGAGGGAGTTCTAGTGACACCAAGAAGGAGAGGAAATCCTCTCGACAGGTGCATACCATCTAGAGGTTGCCACTCAATTCTACAGTATTCCGAGAGATAACTATTTGTCATACGGATAGTACTCATGCTTATTGCGTTACTACACATGCCATATGGCAGCCATCGGTGGGATAACGTGATTTGGTTTGTCTATATGGCAAGATAGGTGGCCATAGAGTCATCGTCATGGTAGACGATGGAGCCACACACAACTTTCTAACTATGCATTGGTTAAGAAGTTGTGTTTACCCGAAACCAAAAGTGATCATAAGTATACTGTCTCATTGGCGAATGGTTATGACAAAACCATTTGAGACACAATGATTTTAGGTGTACCTTTGGCTATGCAAGACTATGAGGCTAGATTGGATTTCCAGGTCATGTAGTTAGCTAGAGCAAATATATATCGAGGTAGGGAATGGTTCTATAACCTCAGCCCTACCTTGAGTTGTAGTAGTTACCAGGATAATAGCCTAGAGTTTGTGCATGAGGGTAGACTTGTGAGGCTACAGGTGAGCAAGAGGTTCCAGTTGCACCCCTTATATCTTCCCTAGAGTTGTGCCATGCCTTTGACGCCGACTATATCTCCGAGGTATATATTTGTACCCTACCACATCATTTTGTTTCCATAGATGAAATAAGTTTGAATGATGTTTCCATAGATGAAACAAGTTTGAATAATGTTGTTTCCGTAGATGAAATAAATGATAAAGTTAATGTTTCTTTCATTGAAACTAGAGAAAACTTAATTTGCCTTGGACGAGACTCCTGTTTGTTAAACACTATCTTGTTGTCTTCTGAACAAAAACAACAATCCAAGGCACAAACCGAGTCGATAAAAACTAATAAGTACGCAGCTACTTTATGTTCTTTATTGAGTTTAGGGATGTTTTTCCTAAAGATTTTCTAGATGGTGTTTCATCATCGAAATTGACCATAGCATTGAAGTTCTCCTTGGGTCAAAACCCATAAAGCAAGTGTGCTTACAGGATCAGCCACTTTGAGGCATAGGAGATGAAACGACAGTTAGCCAAGAATGTGAGGAAAGGTATAAGACCGAGTTATTCACCTTGGTCATCATCGCCCATCATTTTAGTTAAAAAGAAAGATAAATCTATGCAAATGTGCATAGACTACTGTGCCCTTAATCAAATTACGATTCAGAATAAGTACCCCATGCCACACATTGATAAGTTGTTTGACCAACTTAATGGTGCGCAGTATTTTTCTAAGATTGATCTTAGATCAGGGTATCATTAGGTAAAAATAAGGGAACAAGTGTTTCCAAGACTCGTTTTTGACATTATGAGTTCTTAGTCATACCGTTTGGCTTAACGAATGTGCCAATGACTTTCAATTATGGACGGTGTGTTACTTCCATATCGAGGAAAATTCATAGTAGTTTCCTAGACGACATACTTATTTATAGTAAGTCGAGGAGAGAACACTTGCAGTATTTATGCTTGGTGTTTGAATTTCTTAGGGAAAACAAGCTATTTGCAAAAGGAAAGAAAATGCACATTTTTTCACTAACAAAATTCATTACCTAGGCCGTATTATATCCATAGAAGGAACACAGATGGACCCTGAGAAAGTGGAATCCATTCTCAAATGGCCTGAGCCGAGAAATCTAGAAGAATTGCAAATGTTTCTAGGATTGTCGAGCTTTTACTTACAATACAGGAAGGGACTACGCGAAGATCACATTCCCCTTATCGGATCTGTTAAGAACAAAAGATAAAACTATTCGTTTGGGAGGATACCCAACGAAGAAGTTTTGAGAAATTCAAGGAGGACATAGCAATGGTACGTGTTTTGAAAATTGTGGATCCTAACGAGCCATTTGTAGTGGAGACAGACGTGACTGGGGAGGCCATTGGGGCGGTTTAATGCAAAGGGGACGCCTTGTTGCATTTAAAAGCAAAAAGCTTGATCGTGCTCAGCGTAACGGCTTATGAACAAGAGTTACTAGCTATTGTTCATGCTTCGAAAAAGTGGCAACATTACTTGTATGGCGCTACTTTTGAGGTTCAAATGGACCATGAAAGTCTGAAATGGCTTTTTAGTCAGAATGAGTTGAAGGGTAGAAAAGCTTGGTGGGCGGAGCTCCTACAAGAGTTTGACCTAACACTCCATTACCAAAAAGGTAATTTTAATGTAGTGTGGCCAGATGCACTAAGTCACATGCCGATGGTAAACAAGCTCAGTTTCACTATAATCAAAAGTAAATTCTTGGATTCACTACGTGGTATTTGTGAGCACGATCTTGTTTTCTTAGAGATATGGCTTGTTGTATGCACTGGCAGCAGCCTACACCTTTCTCGTTGGAAAGGAGTGCTAATCCAGAGCAACCAGATGAGGTTTCCATGAGAAGAAGAGCGCGCGAACTAGTCCAAGAGACTAGACGAGTCTCTTGGATTATGTACTGAGACTAGGCGAGTCTCTTGGATCATGTACTGAGACGGAGAGCTCGAGGAGGACCCTTCACAACCATTTGACATTGGTTCATTTGGGGGTGATAAATTTCATCAGGGGGACAAGTATAGACACTATTCCATCGACGATGAGTACCTTGTCTACAAAGGTAGAGTTTGCATACCAACTATTGGTGCTTTTTGACGCCAATTTTTATTGAAAGTCACGATAGTCTGAGTGCTAGTCATCCCGGGGTATAAAAGACCTATGCACTAGTTAAAAGACAATTTTAGTGGCCTAGTTTATTTAAGGACGTTGAGGACTTCATGTTGAAATGTAAGAAGTGTCAGGTCAATAAACATAAGTGCCTTAAGGTTGGAGGTTTGCTTCATCCTATGGATATTCCCAAAGGGAAAGGGGAAAGTATTTCCATGGATTTCATCACGGGTTTACCTAGAACGAATCAAGGGAATGATTCGATTTGGGTACTGGTTGTTGACAGATTGATCAAGATGGTCAAGTTTATACCTAATAAAAAGGAGCTTAAAACTCATGAGTTAGCTAGGTTGTTTATCGAGCATCTCTACAAGCTATACGGCCTACCCGCCGCCGTAGATATAATTTTTGATAGAGATAGGAAGTTCAATAGTGATTTTTGGAGGGAAGTCTTCAAAAAGTTGGACACTACTCTAAGTACGACAGATCATCCACAGTCTGATGGTGGTCAGACAAAAAGAGTCAACCAAGTGTTGGAAGACATGCTTTGAGCGTATGTTAGTAAAAATCAATCCAATTGGGAGGAGTACCTGCCGCATCTAGACTTTGCTTATAATAGTTCAAAACATTTGGCAACAACGACTAGATTTAGCCCATTTATGTTGATGTATGGTTTCCAGCCAAGATCTCATGTAGAGCCGTAGGGCTAGAGAAGGAAAAGTTTTAGTCTGTTAAGGATTTTCTTGAAGACATGCAAGATATGCTATGTTGATGTATGGTTTCCAGCCGAGATCTCCTGTAGAGCCGTAGGGCTAGAGAAGGAAAAGTTTTAGTCTGTCAAGGATTTTCTTGAAGACATGCAAGATATGCTATAGGAGGCTACAAAAGATAGCATATGTAGAGCACAAGATCGTGCGAAGGCGTATGCGGACAAGGGTCGCAGAGAAGTAACCTTTGAAGAATGTGATTTCGTATTTTTGAAAGTCCTTGCGAAGTCGGAGATGTTAGAAACGGGAAAGTGTCAAAAACTTTTGCTTAAAATCCTTAAGAAGGTTGGTGGATTAGCATACAAACTTGAGTTGCCGGAGAGCTCTCGAGTTCATCTTGTTTTTCACGTCAGTAGACTACAAAAAACTATGGATCATAAAGAGAACGTAGTTTCTCCAAGCATTTTGGTGGAGCTAATTGAACTGACTCTTCCACACAAACCCGAGAGGATTCTCGGATTTAGAGATAGGAACACGAGGCATACTGTGTACCGAAATTGTTAAGTGGAAAGATAGAGAGGATGAAGCATCCACATGGGAACGCTTGAGTACTCTTACCAAGAACTTTCCAGAGTTTGTTTTCGCGGATGAAAACTCTTCTTAAGGGGGAGGTAATGTCATGTAGACCATAGTGACTACATGAGGGCTCGATCGGGCTCCGAGTACGCACGTCAAAGAGCGGGCAGCGAGCGAGTCCGCGGTTCAAGGTAAGACACCTGCATCATAGCACCGCAATCATCCGGGCTAGTGTGGGCAGGTAGGCCACAACATATAGCCTGACGAAATGGGGGACTCCTTATTCCTGCTCTACGGTTGGGAGGTCACAACTACGGCCAGCAGGCCTTCTCCCTCTCTATGTAGCTCGACACGTGTAACACTTTTCCATAAAATTGAAGTTGTTGATCAATTCACTATAAACTTTACTCGCATTTTGAGTAAGGTACGAGGCTCTATTGTAAAAACTCAAGAATAATATGTTAAGAAAGCAAATAGAAAACGTAAAGTTATATCTTTTGCAAAAGGTGATTATGTACTTATGAGAATTGAGAAGCATAGACTTAAGAGCATTGAGAAATTCCCTGTTGTTGTTAAATTTGCACCAAGATTTTATGGACCTTTTAAGGTAATTTACAAAATTAATGACATTGCTAATAGATTAGAATTAGCTTCTCATTAGCGAATTCATGATTCATTTGACATTAGTCTGCTTAAACCTTTTAGGGGATCACTTTCCACTATCTTGTGTATAAGGATCCACCTCTTATTGAGGGTGAGAAAGACATTTTGATTCCAAATACTATCATTGACTACTAGGAGATTACATCGATCTCTACTAGTAATAATATGTGAAATATTTATTGACTTTTCAAAAATCATCCTCGGATGCGAGATGGGTGCCTAAGAAATAGTTTCATGCCTTCCTTAAGATCCTTCGTTCTTTTCAACAAACCCGCAATATTTACTTTTTGATATTTTGTAAAGTTTGAAAGATTTTCCCTAGCCCCAAGTAATTTAATATTTTGTAAAGTTTGAAAGCTTTTCCCTAGCCCCAACTAATTGAATATAGATAGAGCTCTCTATTTTGGGTAAAGAGAGAGTGTTATGAGAAGAAAAGCACTTTAAAAAAAATGGAGGCTATGGCCTATTATTAGAATAATAATTCATAAATACTCATGTGTGGGGATAGGCCACACACATGGGGGGAGATTTCACCCATGGATTTTATCATGTAGAAGCTGTATTTTGATGTGTAATTTTTGTGCTAATTTTCAAGGTTAATTTATGTTAAATTTGAATCAATTACGTTAGGTTAAATGATTGATTCCACAAATACCTAGATGGAGATTCTTGTGTCAATCCTCTTCTTAGAAAGTCCATTAACACCATGAAATATCATCAACACCATGGAGAGGGTAGGCATGATCATCTGCAATGTTAACGGAGGAATCAATGGATGATCCTCAACCTCATCCGATGTGACCCTAACCTATACTGATGAAGAAGTCATAGCTACGGTCACTAGGATTGTGTCCTGTGGAGAGGGAGAAAGAGAATTTGAAACTAACAAGGAGGCCACTTTGGCCCTAGTCTCCTGATGTTGTGAGACAATGCCCGAGTTCGAATACCGCCTTTGAAGTTCAAGTCACGGTAGCTGAGAGGCATCATAAGAAGCAAATAAAAATTTTACTTGTATGGAAGGTGACAAAGATTGGATGATAACCATCTTGGTAGAAGCATCATAAACTTCCCGATAAATAGGATCCAATAATTGAGGAGAAGCAACAACATCCCAAAGACAAGAAGCCTCCAAAGTTAACTGAGTCTAGTATGACCAGATCTGATAGTTGGTAGAAGTAAGGGGAGGGTTTCCACAAGCCATCACCACCAAGAATCCAAGCCTCCTCAAGAAAGACTAGAAGAGAGGGTGGGTGGGAAATCCAGGCAATAGAGAAGTAATTGTAGAAGGAGCAGCACGAGAGAAGTCTCGTGAAGCCATGTCCTCTGACAAGAAACCTTCTCTTAAGGAAGGGGCTGAATTAAAAAAAAATCAACAAATCCTCCTCTCAAGTTGTGCACAGCAAGAAGAAAGGGAGGGAGGGTGGGAAACTCATAGGAGAGGAAGAAGGAAGATCTCTCCAAGCTATCCTCAGCACCTAGAAGAGGGCTTCAACAATCCAATCAGGAGATAATTAGCAATCTTTGCTAAAAATTCAAAAATACAAGAGTCCCAAGCGTCAGATGAAGAAAACGCAGCAATCTTGAGGAAGCCTCTGCACCCGGAAGAAAATGCAACACCTTCCATGTTGAAATCTACCCAAGACGCAGCAAACTGTCGAAGCCTCTGCTCCAAAATAGAAAACGCAACTCTCTTCTGTTCACAGGTTAATGTTTTGCTCTCATACTATGAAAGAAAGTGAAAGCAATAGAAAACACAAGTGTAGGCCTAGGTACAAGACTTGTAAATGATGGAAACTAATATTTATTGCTGAAAACTGAGCACGAGGGAAGCTCGTAGGTGCTGTACAATGATAAGAAGCAGAAGCAGAAACTAATGACCTTAAGTGGCTGTAGAATAATGAGAGAGAATGAGGGGAAAGGGGAACAACCCTTATATACCCCTCAAGAGAGTTGGTCGGCCAGCTATAACAGGCCGACAACATCATAATAGCATAAATAGTGAGTACAAGCATGAAAATGATGACGTAGACCATGTGGAGATGATATATTCCAATACTTTCCGCTCTTTGCCTCATGCTTACTCAAGTATTTAAGCATTAAGATATTTTAATCATGTTTAATTAATTTAAAAGCATTAAGATATTTTAATCATATTTAATTAATTTAAAAGCTTAACAGTGGTATCATAGCAAATAAACTCCAACCTGTAGGATGTCCACAACCAAACCCTAACCCTAAAAAATAGCTAGCCCTAACCCTAAAATTAACCGTAGCACGTGTTGTATGGAAGAACTAGAGAGAATTCCCCTTCCAATTTTGCCTGATTTATGAATTTTTCCAATTTTCCATAACAAGAAAAAAAACGATGGAAGGCTTTCAAGTCATACGGGTAGCCATGGCTTTGCTAAGGAGACAACCGGCTCCCTCTCTACCCCATCCTGGCATCGCCTCATCCAAATAGCCCCTCCATGTTGAATCGTCATCTTCGTGAAGGCACCGTCTTTTCGTTTCGAAAAGCCGTGACTCTTGAAGGTATTCTTTTGTGTAAATGTTTTTTTTACACTAAGGCTATTAAGCTTTAGCCTTATAACTTAAGGCTTTCACACACAACCCTTCCTAGCCAACTGACGGTGGCGAGGTCGACTAGCATTATAAAAAAAAAACGCACAAACACGGCCAGCCGACTAGCCCAACGAAAAAAAACACAAACGGCCAGCCTTAGCAGCCGACCAACAATTGCTAGCATTTCAACAAAAAAAAACTGCTAGCCCCTTTGCACAGATCTCGGTGGTTTCTCTTATGGTACTACACACTTTAGGTATGTAAATTGGGATTTATGGTTTACATAGAAATGAAAAACCCCTCTGCTCCCTCTTCATTGACAAAAACCAATCCTAGTGCTCTCGATTCGAGCTGAACTTCCTCGTTATACAGGATGGTCTATAACAGTCTCACCAGGTAACCTACCTTCTCCAATTCACATAATGTATTTGCTCCCCCCTACTAAAAATTCGAGCGGGTCATTTGTAAGCAGTTCAATCCTCCCAATATGGGTTTTCAAGCCCGAACTCGTTTATGCCACTTAGACCAAATTGGTTCTTTGGCTTCTTATATCTCGCAATTTACTAATCTGATACTAGAGATTAATTCTTTGTCCCTAGCAGACGAGCTGTTGACAAAAAGATTAAGGTGGATTAAACCACACAAGAAACTCCATGACTAGAGAGAGAGGCTTAATGACCCATACAATGAGGCTTCTAATATAGATAGCCCTTATCTCACTTTACATGTGTGCATTCATGTGGCACACTCTTTTCCACCCTTTTGGTCAACACTCACACACTATACAATATCATATGTGGCATTCTTATCTTACCACAATATCTTGCACCTCTGCGGTGCGTTCACATACTCAAGCCCAAGATTCACTCTCACACATTTTACATTGCACATTTAAATACCCCTTCTCAATGTAAACCTGGGTGTGTGCATAAAATCTCTCTAATCAATTTGACCAACTCACCTCTCACCCCCAATAGTTTGGCATTACCAATCTCAACACTCCCCCCCAATGCAAATTTAAGTGTCATCATGTGGCTAGATGCTCGCATGTGACAACGTGCATGTGTCGTACTACAACATAGACACCAAGTTCCTTTGAGCACCATTTGCTCAGGCAAATGGACTACAACGTGCGTGTGCCGTACTACAACATAGACACCAAGTTCCTTTGAGCACCACTTGCTCAGGCAAATCCACCTCATTCTTTTTGAACCATCGTAGTGTTTGGGAAAGACACCAACCCATGAACACCACTACTTGTGAGAGCCAACTACTCTCACAACCATCGAAGTGTATCGAGAATCACACATGCATATAAATCACTTTTGAGTCTCTAGATGGACTCGGGCAGAGAACCCTCGTACCATGGGTGAGATGATTTTACAAACCTTTTTATGCGCTATGCAAGGGCAGGGCACCCATATGTAAGCAATCTTCTTTGAGAAATATAAAAAGCAAAACATGTCTTTTAAGCATGTGGACAAGGGCTTGTTAAAGTATTTTTATATTGTCCTTCAAATCTTAATATTATCATCACCGTGGGCGCTTGTTGATATCCGCCACACAATCTTGGAACTTGGAAGCTATTGTCCATAGATCTGACCTCCTCGACTGATGTGCTATTATCGCCGATTGTGATGCTTCAATCCATGTCCTTTCTTTTTCGGTGCACAAGCTGCAATGGCCCCAACAGTAATGGTCCTTGCAACAAACAGTCTCGCCACCGCGATGAGGAGGCTCCTCGCAGAAGGGTACGCAGGAGTGATGTGCTACGAATGGTGGCCACCATGGCTTTAGCATCGACCAGTCTAGGGTCTTGTAGTAGTAGCTGGCAAAATTACCACGTGCGCTGCTGCTATTGTTGAAGGTGTTGTCTCTCTAAGGTCAACATTTGCTAGCGGGCTGTAGTCCTTCTCTTGTTGCTCCTGAGTTGCGCTAAGTTTTCATAGCTACACATGTCAGGCTTGTTCAGGCTTGCCCACATGTCTCTCTCACTACATTGATGTAGTAATTGTCGCCTTTCTCTTTCTTTGTGTGTTACTCGAATGGAATATAGCCAGAGCTTTCAAGCCTGGCTCTTTCGCTGCCTGTACTTAAGCATACTACAGCCTGCCTAAGCTTCATCTTGTTTGCAATTTGTAGCTGCTACTTCCGACCTCTTGGCTATGATTGTTGTTGCTTCACAACCAACTTCATTACTTTCATTCTGTTAGGACTCTTGCTACCTTACTTTTTCGCTATCCCTGTTCCCATTGATGTTATTGCCAAACTTTCAACCCAAATGCATAGCTGTAATCAACTATGGCTTCCCTTGGCTAAACTATGAGTTCATCTTTGCTGCCGTAAGTGTTGACTTTATGTCCTCCATTAAGGGCCCCGATACAACTTCCAATTGCTTGCCTCAAATATAGCTCATCATACCTCCAAACATGCATGCTACTGTTGTACATGCTACCAAGGGTGCTTTCATTGGTTTCTCACAAGAAACCAGAGGTGCAAAGCCATTGTGAAAGTCTCCATTGCTTTCACACTTTTGGTGTTTCAACCATGGGCTCCATTCCTTAGCCCAAACTTGCTTATCCCCATTTGGACAAGCTGCATCTCATAATACTCTTTGCTCACTTGCAAAGAACCATGGGATCCAAATATCCCATCAAATAGCAACCCTTCTCATAAGCAATCTCTCATGCTCAAACCAAAAAATAATGAGACAAATAATCACAAAGTACCTTCTTTGGTAATCTTCTTGTTGGCAACTTCCTTGTTGACACCGAAGACTCCATAGCCTTTATACTTGTTGAAAATCCTTATTTTAGCTTCTTTGATGATGAGCAGGCCTCCATGTTGCAAAACTCCCATTTGCAACTCTCTTGGACGGCTTCTTTGATGTTGATGAAGACTTCATATTGCTGAAATCTTCATTTTCAGCATCCATGGCGGCACCATAATCTCCAAATCTCCATGAGTAGCTTCCAAGACTCCAAATGCAATCCATGATGATGAGTGTGCATAATTTTCTCATAATAGAAATGCTAAAATATAAAATATGTTTAATCAAATGAACACAAACTAATACACATACATAAGTACCATGATGAAGAGCCCATCTTAGCTTTGATACCATGTTGACAATCTTAATATGGGATTAATCATGGTGTATAAATATTTATTAAGCATAAGATTAAGGTGGATTAAACCACACAAGAAACTCCATGACTAGAGAGAGAGAGAGAGAGAGAGAGAGAGAGAGAGAGAGATTGCACACTCAACAATAGCTCTATTGCATATGCTTAAAAATGAACCATACAATGAGGCTTCTAATATAGATAGCCCTCATCTCACTTTACATGTGGCATACTCTTTTTCACTCTTTTGGTCAACACTCACACACCATACAATATCATATGTGGCATTCTTATCTTACCACAATATCTTGCACCTCTAGGGTGCGTTCACATACTCAAGCCAAGATTCACGCATCTAGGTATGCACATGGGCATGGGCTAGCCCATAAGGCAACCCATTACATGGGCTTTGCCTTGTCTTGATGCATAGCATCATAGACTTCACACATACACCAGTCGGCTAGCATAAAGATCATATATCTTTAGTCAACCGGCATAAAATATCATCCAGTAGCAGTCGACCATTATTAGGCACTCGACCATCATCAGGAAAATGCGCATATAATTTTTGTAGCATTTAATGATTATTTTCACAAGTTGTGGGCTGAAAAATAGGCTGATAGCAGCATGATAAAACCGACCAGCAGCATAGGTCACTATATAAGAAGCCACTCTTCTTTTGCATAAAATCACATCATTCCACAAGTTGCCAATCAAGCAGTCAAGAGAACATGTGTGCTTAAGTTGTCAATTAAGCACTCAAGAGAACCTGTGTGCTTAAGTTCCCTCTAGATCTTGGAGTATACAAATCAGCCTCTATGAGAACACCTAGTGTAAAGAAGGCTATGGAAGCCATGAATGCAAAGCTGCAAAGATCTGGGAGAGTGAAGAATCCTGTGCAGAGGTTTACCTATGATGGTTATGTAGCACATCACTATGCATACATGGCAAAAGTTGTACAGGTTGTAGAGCCCACATGCATTGATGAGGCTGTTAGAAATGTGTGTTAGGAGAAAGCTATGGATGAGGAGATGGATGAACTATATGGAAATGAGACTTGGGATTTAGTGCAATTGCTTGAAGGCAGTGATGGAAGCATAAGCAGGTACAAGGCTAGATTGGTAGCCAAAGGATATGCACAGACATATGGCATTGATTATGAGGAAACTTTCTTTAGTCTAAGGCAGCATAGAATATCCTCTCATTTTGTCAAGGTCTTACCACCTAAAGACTGCTTCTTCTAACAATCTTGTTGATGATGGCCAGGTTGGTTCAAAGCAGATATTTTCCTTCCACGCATTCACCAAATGCCTTACAAGTTAGCAGCACTAATCTATTCTTGCCTATAACGAGCTTCTTGGGATTGCATTGTGACACATTGTTATGATGCTCCTTAACCCAATTCTTATCCTTTGAGGGGTTTTGATTCTTTCAAGAGTTACCTATAGGCTCAACACCTCTTTTTAAGGGCAAAGGTATCATCAAAGTTTTTGGCATAGTGGTATATGTCGTAATGAACGTGGTTCCATAGAACCTCATTCTAATAGTCCAACAGAAGGCCGAATGAATAAAGCATATACAAAAACACATGTGGCTCCTCAAGAGCCTTGCAACGGTTCACTAAGTCGTTAAACTCCTGTGTATAATTATCGAGGCTCTACTACCCCATCTCCAACTTAAACTTGTGAAAGTTCTCAATCCTATCGAGATAGAGACAAAAGCCACTTTGAAGACAAGCTGAGAAAAGAAGTCCATGTTGTCAACTTCACACAGAGATCCTTCCCCCACACAAATGCTTTATCTAAAGCATAATATGTATCTGACTGATACCTTGATCATTAATGTATCTGTATGGGTCAAAAAAAACATTCACTTCTTGAGCCAGCTATCTATGTAAAGCTCCTCACACTTTTTCCACTCCCAAGAAGAAATCCGCATGAAAAGAAATCTGTGTGGAGAGTTTACTAGCTGCAACTTGGAAAGCTTAGGAGTGTAACTCTTGTAACTTTTTGTACAAATCAAGAACTGTGGAGTGTAGTGAAGCCACAAGAGGAGGATGAGATCCAAGGGGATGAGGAGTAAGTGATGGCTATCCAAGAGGCGAAGGAGGTTACAAAAAGCCCATATATTACCGACATGGCTGAGCATATGAAGTAAAAGCAAGAAATTGATTTGGATAATTACAGGTAATGCTCCCTGGATGGGTTGTCCCATATACTGAAGTGGTTCCTACGATGTAGGAGACAAGTATACTTGAGTTCCTGGCAGTGTGTCCATGGGCTGAGTGGAGCCTTCGAGGGAAACCTCCGGTACCTTGTCCTACAATTGTCTATAGCAAGACACTTGTCTTTGTCCTCCACTGAAATAAAGTCTGAATGTCTAGGTCTTTGACTCCTAGTCGCCGTAGTAGATGCAAATGATTATTTATGTATCAAATGACTGAAATGGGGAGAAAAAAGTTTGAATGGATGCCTGACGAGCTTTTTGGCATGCCGGACCGACTGCCTGATTTGGGCATCCTGGCTCCTACATGATTTAGACCAATGTTTGATGCCCAGCATTTGGGCTAATAATTTGCCAGACATCTGCACATACATCAACTCTAAGTGCCATACAAAACCATGCGAGGTTCATGCATGAAAGACTGCCTTTAGTAACCCAAGCCTTCCCTGAGGTGATGGCGAGCAGTGGCCAGACATGTCCCTCGACTAGGGCTTACAACGGGGCACAATTCACATCAGTAACCCAAAACTAGCATATAATAGTGATTAGTGTGTCCACATAGCACCCAGTTGCAAGGTACATGTGACAATAAGCCAACTCAGCTAGTGGAACAACTTGATTAGATCAGCCAGTGTCTTTAGATTCTCGATTAGAGTGTGGGCTAGGCCTTTTTTTGCACTACATAACCCTCCATCAAGCACATTCTTTGTACACCATTTCCTCCCACTCTATGTACACTGTGCACATTGAACGTAGGTTGAGCAACATGTGCTTATGCTCTTATTAAGTAATACCACACAATTTTGCAAAACGTTGGCCATATAGTTATGAAACATCATAGGTTGCAATGGAATCCTTAACCTTGTGCTTGTTGATGAAAAACAGGTAGAGGGAGAGGAGACACACACAGGAGCAAACCCTAATGTATTATCAAACCCTAACCATAGAGGGAAACCATCTCCCTTCTCATACTATGCATAAAAAGCCATAATCCATAATCTACAACACATTACATGTGTTGTGTCCACACACTGCTAACCGTAGCTAATGTCCACACACTATGACCAGCTGGACACGGTCATTTATGTCTCACACATGTTACTACCTAACATGCCAGCACATAGTGCAACTGGCGCATAAGCTGACATCGAGCTTGAATCTCAACAGCCCCTCTCAAGCTCATGATGTACTGCCATAGATGAAGATGTAGATGAGCTTGGGCTATCAAAGCTCTCAACACTCCCCCTCAAGCTCATCCCATGTACTCCCAACATAGTACGGAAGTACTCAAACTTCTCCCTGCTAAGTGGCTTTGTAAAGATGTAGGCCACCTGCTCTTCAGTCTTCACATACTACAAATCCACTGTACCATCCACCAACACTTTCTCTCTGACAAAATGATAGTGGACCTTTATGTGTTTGGTCCGCGCGTGAAAAACTGGATTCTTGGCCACTGTATGCTGCTCATGTTGTCACAATGAATGACAACCTTGCCATCAATAGGCTCACCCAAATAAGCAAAGAGACTCTTTAACCATACTCCTTCACATGTAACAATGGCTGCACCCCTATATTCAGCCTCTGTAGTACTAGATAAAGTAACAGTAGGTTACTTCTTGCTACTCCAACTCACCACTGCACTTCCAAATGTAAAGGCATAACCACTAGTAGACCTCTTGTCATATGAGCTACCTGCCCAATCTGTGTTTGTGTAGCCGTGTACATCCAAGCCTATACCATGCTCATAAAGAAGACCATAATGTGCAGTGGTCTTTACATAGCGCATAATGCGTCTCATTGCATCCAAATGAGGTTTTCTGGGGCTCTACATAAATTGGCTTACTAGCCCCACAGCATAACTGAGATCTAGTCGTGTGATAGTCATATAAATAAGACTGCCACCAACCATCTTTCTATACATAGATGGATCATCTAACTCTTCACCAAAATCAGCCTGCAGCTTCACATTCTGCTCCAAAGGTGGCTTATGCCCTCACATCCCATATTTTGCCAACAAATCCAATGCATATTGGCATTGCACTAACCATGTCCCTGCATGGTCTTTGATCACTTCAATCCCAAGAAAATATCTCAACTCACCCAAGTCTTTCATATCAAACTGCCCACTCAATGCCTTCTTGACATACATAACATCTGTAGCATGATCTCCTGTGACAATCAAGTCATCCACATAGATGACAAGTAAGACACTCCCATGATCTGTCTTCTTCACATAGAGTGAAGAATTTGCTGAAGAAACCTGAAATCCAAGGGAGATAAGATATTGACTTATCTTATCACTCCAAGCACGAGGTGCTTGCTTCAAACCATATAATGCTTTCTTTAATCTGCATGCATGAGTGGGATACCTCGGCTGTACATATCCTTTTGGCTGTGCCATATAAACTTCCTCTTGTAAATCACCATTTAGAAATGCATTTTTCACATCCATTTGATGCATTTCCCAACCATTTGCTGCAGCCATAGCAACAATGACTGCTCTCACTATTCCCATCTTTGCAACAACTGGACTAAATGTTTTATCATAGTGCAAGCCTTGGGTTTGTGCATAACCCTTAGCTACCAATCGCACTTTATAGCGCCCAATGGAACCATCTGATTTGCATTTCACCTTATAAACCCATTTGCAACCAATGACATTTTTGCCTTGTGTGTAAGGCAACTAAATCCCAAGTTTCATGAACCAATATGTCCATCTCAACATCCATTGCCTTCTCCCATACATGCTTCCCAATAGCTTCTGTATAGCATGTAGGTTCCACATGCTTCACCAAAGAGGTCATATATGTGTAATGCATAGCAAAGTCATGATATGTCAACCTGTCAACTGGATACCCGACCCTTTGGGATCTCCGCAATACATGCAAATCACTCTGAACACCTGTCACTCTAGCATGTGAAGGCACATATCTATCCTGCCTTGCACCTAGTGTATGTGAAAGTGGTATGTCAAGTTCCTCATCCAAACTCTCTCGAACTTGACCACTCATAACCTGTAATGCCAATTCCTTCAACCTTCTTTTTCCCTTTATCCACAGCACTACTCCCAGTGCTCACACTCTCATGTCTCAAGCGTCCTGACCATGGACATATAGTGCTACTCTCAGACTCTGCTGGCCCAGACATAGAAATAGAACTTGCTTGTGGCAAGTTCACATGCATATCAGCATCAACGGAATCAATGACACCCTCATCCTTTGCCTTGTACCAAAACTAGCAAGTTCATCAAACACCACATCTCGTGAGATAACCACTTGCCTAGTTTGTGGATTGTAATATTTTTATGCCTTACGATCCTGTGCATACCCAACAAAAATGCACTTTTCTGCCTTAGGATCCAACTTCTTCCTTCTCTCGTCTGGCACATGCACATAAGCTATGCAACCAAACACTTTGAGGTGTCCAATGTCTGGCCTAAAACCTGTAAGATGCATCTCTGGCGTACTTCCATGTATTGTTGTTGTGAGTGTCTTATTAAGTACATACACTGCGGTGGCACACGCTTCTACCCAATAATAATCTGGCATGCTGTTTTCATTGAGCATCGCCTTGGCTACATCACAAATGACTCTATTTTTCCTCTCAGCAACACCATTTTGCTGAGGTGTGTACTTGCAAGTTAGCTGCCTTCTTATGCCATGCTTTCTCAATAAATTCTCAAAAGCATGTGAGGTGTATTCATCACCTCCATCTGTCCTCAAACATTTTATCCAAGAGCCATATTACTTCTCTACAAAATCTTTGAAGTCCATAAAGTTTCCCAACACTTCACTTTTCTCTCTAAGAAAGTAAATCCAAGTTATTCTGCTGAAATCATCAATGAATGTCACATAATACAAGCTCCCTTTAATGGATGGGTTTTGTGCAAGACCCCATACATCACTATGAACTATCTCACCAAGTGGCCTGCTACTCATGTTGCCTTCTTTAGGAAACGGCAACCTTGCTTGCTTTCCAAACTGGCAAGCATCACAAACATGCATATTCCCATCATACTTCAGTCTAGGCAGCCCACTAACAATGCCTCTTGCCTGCATATTCTTTAACCTTTGTATATTCACATGTCTGATCCTTTTATGCCACATGTCAATGTCATGTACCACATTTCTGCTTTTAGAGAACATGGCTGATTTCAACTCAAGAATCCCAGCATCCAACTTAAATAACATGGCTGATTTCAACTCAGGAATCCCAGCATCCAACTTAAATAACCTGCCTTCTTTCTTGCCTTTGGCAAAATGACTTTACATTTATTTTTGAAATCCTCAACGAAGCACAACCATGCTCTTTTTGAAACAAACCTGTAAACCTTGTTCCACCATTTGGCCAAGGCACCTCCTGCCATCCACGACCATTACCACGGCCTTGTGATGCAAATCTCCCCCCTACCTCTAAATCCCCTTTGTGAATAGAAAGCCTGATTTTTGCCATTATCATCATGGCTAGTAGATGCATCATGAAAAGAGTCACTGAGTTTGATTTCCTCAACAAGTAAGAGTGAAACCAACTCATCAAAATCTGGTAAACCTGTACTCCGAACAGAAATAGATGTATCAAAAGACTTGTACTCCTTGGTTGCCAAGACCACGCAAGGTAATGTCTACCAAATTATCATCAGGCATGGGGGCATTGATAGTTGCCAATGCATCTGCATACTTCTTTATCTCTTGAACATAATCATGGATGCTCCTTCCTTTCTGTTTTACATTATGAATCTGTTGTCTCAACTGAGACTTACGTGCATTGGTATCTGTATCAAACATCTTTACCAATGTATCCCATGCATCCTTGGGATTCTCAGCATCATGTATATGTATGAGTATAGCATCCGAGATACATATAGACAAATAATGCAAAACTTTGTATGCTTTCTCTGACCATTGCTTATGAGCTACAACCTGTTGTTGTGTAGATTGTCGGGGTAGTTCCGGCTCTCTGGCTCTGCACCTGTAATAAGGTTCCAAAACCCTTTTCCTTTCAAAAAGCTTTTAATCATGTACTTTCATGCCTCGAAGTTCTTTCTATCCAACTTCTCACCCACAATCTGTACTGGGTTGTCTGTCATATTTGCTCAATATGCAAATGCACCTTCCACACACGTCCAATTCTGTAAACGAGCCTTTCTCAGCTCAACCACACTCTAATAAGTGTTCCAGATACTCCAAAGTACTCAACAAACTTCACTATTGAGATGTACAAATTCACTCTGATTGCATTCAAATTAATCGCATTCAATTTGATGTACAAATTCACTCTAATTGCATTCAAGTTCACTCTAATTGCATTCAAATTCACTCTGATTGCATTCAAATTCACTCTGATTGCATTCAAATTGAACTGGTATACACAGTCCAAAGTACCCTATTTTGTCGCGCTTTCCAAGGCTTCAAATTGCAATGTAGTAGTTCAATCAAGTGTTGGTAACTTGCATTGACACCTAAACAAGCTCAATGTTGCATATCAACACCAACAAAGGTGCGTACATACCAAAAATATCAAATCCTCTTCTCTGTTTTGAGAAAAACCAGTAAAAACTAGTAGTAAAAGTACTCTAATTCCTTTGATTCTTGTCCAAATTGAGAGACCAGGCATTCATTAGCTTAGCAATGATGTCTACTAACTCCATGTAAAAGGAATTAGACCAATTGTTTAAGTTGAGAGAGTAATTAGTCGACTAATCACCCTTTGTTTCACTAATCATTGTAGATAGCCTGTTTAATCAGCTCATAATCAGCTCCATAATGCATAATTGCTTCAACCAATCATATAGCAACCTCCTCAAGTATGTGTATCACACAATTGCTAAGCAAATTCTGAATTTAATCAATCAACCAAGTAGAATTTGGCCTCCACTTTTCAAAAAGATGAGAAAACTACTTTGTTTCTTCCCTACAGGCTGCGCCGCCTGCTCCTGAGGTGATTTGAGAGGTTTATAATGGTAATTGAAGATAGATATGGGTGCCTAACACTCCTAGGCATGTACACTATCCATCAATATAGTGATTTTTGTAAAAAATTGGCTTTAATTTCATTCACAATGGACATCACTTCTCTGTTTTTGTGAGGGCTTCAAACCAGTGAATTTCCACTCACTAATATGCATCAACTTTGCTCCAAATTCAATGTAGGGCTTGCACATGAGTTGCCAATGCATTCCCCTTTGCCAGATACATGATTCTTTGTCAGATTTGCAACTATTTGCATCATACATTCACCACACTCAAGCTTCAACGGAGAGCTTGCAAAAACAGAATTTTTCCTTTGCTTTGGGCAACTCAAATCTATTGTTGTTTGTGTTTTTGCACCTGCAATACACTCAAGGATGTTTAGTAGTCCTTACCCGGTAGGCCAAGCTCTCAGATTTGATGAAAATCGATGTGCTCCAAGCTTCACAGCTCCAATGGCAAGCTTCACAGCTTCTTCTCCCTCTTCTCTCACTCACTCATAAACCCTAATAGAGAGCACCAGGCTCTGATACCGTGATGAAAAACAGGTAGAGGGAGAGGAGACACACACATAGGAGCAAACCCTAACCATAGAGGGAAACCATCTCCCTTCTCACACTATGCATAAAAAAGGCATAATCCATAATCTACAACATACTACATGTTTGTTTGAGTAAGAAAATACCTCAAACTCTGGTGATCTGTCTTCACAGTGAAATCAGCCCCAAGAAGGTAATGTTTCCATATAGTAAGTGCATGAATTACAGCCAAGAGCTCTTTCTCATAAATGCCAAGAGATAGCTCTGCATCATGCAATCTACGACTCTCATAAGCCATGGCATGTCCCTCTTGATTAAGGACAGCCCCTATGCAATTTCTAGATACATCACATTCCACACAAAAAGGTTTTTGCAATTCCGGAACGATCAACACTGGACCATGAGTAGTTGCATCTTTCAATTTGAGGAATGCATCTCTCTCTACATTAGTCCATTTGAACACGGCCTTCTTCTTTGTCAAATCATGCAAAGGAGAAGCAATCCATGCAAAGTGCCAAATGAACCTGCGGTAGTAAGAGCATAATCCAAGAAAACTACGGATCTCATGCACCGAACTCAATTCGGGCCAATTCCAAGAAAACTACGGATCTCATGCACTGAACTCAATTCGGGCCAATTCCGAATTGCATCAATCTTTGCAGGACCCATCCGCACTCCATCTTTGGACACAATATGCCCAAGATAATGTATCTTTGATAAGAAGAACTCACTCTTCTTTGCATTTATGAAGAGTTTATGCTTATGGAGCTCTTCAAAAACAATAGCCAAATGAGCTTTATGCTCTTCTTCGGTCTTCGAGAAGACTAGGATGTCATCAAAGAAGACACCTGTAAATTTCTTGTAACCACGGAATATGCGATCCATCATTCTATTGAATGTAGCCGGGGCATTTGTAAGACCAAAAGGCATAACAAGATACTCATAAAGCCCAAATGCTGTCCTGAAAGCAGTTTTGTGTACATCCTGAGCGGCACTACATGCACTTGATGATATCCACTCTTGAGATCAATTCGGCTAAAGCATGCCGATCCATCCAACTTGTCAAGGATGTCATCTATGCGTGGAATCGGAAACCGATTCTTGATGGTAAGCTTATTCAAAGCTCTATAATCCACACACATACGAAAGGATCCATCCTTCTTTTGAACCAAGAGGACAGGTGAACAATATGGGGAAGAGCTTGGCTGAACCAAACCCTTCTCAAGAAGCTCATTCACTTGCTTCATGATCTCCTCTTTTTGGGATGCACTTACACGATAGGCTAGCCGATTAGGTGGTGAGCTACCCAGCACAAGATCAATGCAATGATCTTCCGGTCGTATAGGTGGTAACTCATTTGGTATCTCATCAACAAAACAATCATCGTGCTCTTGCAAAAATTTCAGCCTATCATTACAAAGAGTGTTTACATGTACATTATTTTCCTCAACAGGATCTCGTACAAAAATCAAGTACGCAAAAATACTCTTTTTCATTACTTTCTTAATTTGTACATGAGATACAAGGGGAATGTTATCACCCTCTTCACCAGCATCAATTACATGTTCTCGGCCTTTATGCATGAAGGTGATCTTGTTAGTCTTGTAAGCCTTGCACGGATCAATACGTGTATGCCAAGGCTTTCCAAGAAATACATCACAGCCATTCAAAGGCGCCACAAGAAAATCCTCATGATCCACATAGCCTTGAATGTGTATGCGAAACTTGCCAAAAATAGGCATGACCTGCACTTCTCTACGAACAAAGGCAACCCCTGCTTCAATTTGAGGACCCATGTCCTCACTTCAATACCCAAAGCAGCTGCCATCTGAGTGGATATGAAATTTTAAGATGCACAATCATCAAACATGAACAAAGCGGGCTGATCTTTGAGCTGTCCCCAAGCTTTACATACAACCCTATCTTTGCTATCATGTGAAGTGTTGCCCTGCACATCTGGAACCATATGCACATTAGGCTTCGGTACATTAGCATTTTCAGCTTTCTTCTTCTTATTTGGGCATGCTCTTGCCATGTGCTCAGTGCTGCCACAAGTAAAGCATTTGCCTTCACGCATATATTGCTCCTTCTTCTCAGCACTAAGACCAAAGTTTGCCAGCTTATAAGGGTGCTTTTTAGCAAACTTATTTTCAGCTTTTGGACCTCATTTGGCTTGGTTTTGGTCCCTTTTAGGTGGCTGTCCATCATTTTGCAAGTTTTGGACAGCCCTCTCTTTGCCTTGAAATGAGGGTTTAGCCTTATTGGATCGACTCAATTTGAGTTCCAATTGCTTGGTGGCGGTGGCGGCGGCTGCGATTAATTGGTGTAAGGTATGACCAGGATACATTTGTAATCCCGCTTTGTACACGGGTTGCAATCTCGATTGAAACCTTCTCTTCCTTTCCGCCTCGGTGACATGCATAAATGGAGACTCCTCCAAGAGCACTCTCCAAAACTTTTGTACATATGTATTTACCGATTTCCCCTCATTTTGCTTTACCCAATCCCACTTCATTGTTATCTCATTCAATGCATTGGGAGGCAAGAATTGAGCATAGAACCTCTCCTTGAGCATAGAACCTCTCCTTAAACTCTTCCCATGATCTAACGGGATTCGGTGAGAGCTTCTCCGTGAACCACCAATGGGTAGCAGTGCCTTTCATGAACATGCTTACATGCCAGATCATGGATTTCTGAGTGAAATCCTCATCACTGAAAGCAATATCAAACTGGGCAATAAAAGCAAGTTTTGATGCATCATATTCCCCATGATATGTGTCAAACTTCACAGATTTGTCTCCGGCTTTGAAGTCATGAGACTTTGATGCATGTGTGTGCATCTCAACATGTTTTTCCCCATGTTTGTCCATTGGGACAGCCCCTGTGAAACTGGCATCATTTTTGGACCAAAAGGTGATGCATAAGGCATAGATACATGTGCCCTGTAAGCATGAGGCATGGTTGGCCCCTCAACATGCATTGATACATTTTCAGCCATAACTTCTCCCTCACGAGCACACTCGAAGGCATGAGTGGCATGAGAGATACGCAGAATACCTGCACCAACAGAAAATTGCATGTGTTGTGCATGTACATTTTCAGCCGGCAATGGTATTTGACATACATTTTGACCACTGCCATAAACATTGTATCCTTCACGGGCTACATGAGGTATTCCTACATGGCATGAAGTCACTGATTGTTCCTCTCCCATCGCATGGAGGTTCATCCTCTTAGACATAAGTTCTTGTTCGGGCACTTGTGGGGATTCCAAGACATGTGGGATGGTTGCCTTTTCTACATAGGCATCCTCGGTACGAGCCAAGTATGCACATGCCGCATCCCTCGGTTTCATGTGCAACTCTTGAGCAATCATTGCCATTGCATGATCCATATAAGATTCAGCTTTCTTGGCCTTCAAACGATCATGTACCAATGGATCCTCGCGGTGATAGAGATTCAATTCTTCTTGTTGTGCATGGAGAAGAGCTTGCATACGAGTAAGTTCAACCCTCAAGACTATGGACTCTTCTTCTTGTATCTTCTCTTTGCCACGGGATGGCTATCCCACATATTCATGTTCCCTATTGTGCACCACATGAGTTTGCTCATCCTGTAAAGCATTAGAGGCATGCATTTTATTGTCCCTGCCTCTTGTATTAGCATCTCCAACATTCATTGTATGACTGTCCATAATGTTCTAAGTGTAGAGATAGCTAGTGCTCACGGTGATCGTCTCTCACGATAGAAGTGAAAGAGAACTGTATGCTCTGATACCAATGTGACTTGGTTGAACACAATGCTAATCAACACACTTAAATACACTAAGATTTGAAGGACACTTGCTCAGATACAAGAAGTAAATTGCTGAATTAAGACAAGAGACACACAATGAGCCGGAACGGCCGACCCCTCCCTTGAGTAAATTGTATTACTATTGGAGAAATTCAATACATACCTTCATGGGAATCCATTGCCAAATCCTCCATGCCAATGCATATGAAATTCAACATTTAGAAAACAATGGTATGTCGATGTAGATCACCAAGGAGCTGCCTTGATGCCCGGCCCGGACTTCAGTGCCCATATTCTCTACCATTGGCTCTATGTTCTACCAAGCAAGGTAGCAACATCTTCAAGAGCACATAGGACAAGAGAAATACTACACAGGGCAGCTAAACAAGGAGTTCTACCCTTCTACTGAATAAGTAATGACAACACATTGTCCAATTAGCTTACCAGTCTTCATAGAAGTTGTTGCAAGCGGAAGCCTTTGCAGCACTGGAAGCTTTAGAAGTGTTGATATCTTCGATTTGCCGTAATCCTTCATGATAAAAGTCTTCAAGAGGATGAAGGGAACCCTAGAAAAGCTTCCCCTATGGTTCAACTTGAGAAAGGAAGGCTGAAATTAGGGTTTTCAGCAAAAAGACCAGAAATTACAGCAAAAATGAGAGCTGTTTTGCTGAATTTCAGTCTCATTGGGAGTGAGTAGGAGAGTGATTAGCACTTGAAAACACTCTTCGAAGCTTGGAAAACACCCTAGCAAGTTGGGTATGGCTATGGAGAGCTTGGAAATGGAGAGAAATGGTGGAAAAACAGAGTTTTCAGCCTCCAAAAATCCTCATAAAGAGAAAACACGAATTTTCTCTTAATAAGTAAGTGAATTGGGGTCCAATCAGGTGAGAGGACATGGGGAGATGCCCATTTATGAGTAAAAAGGGAGGATTAGGTCCTGGACATTGAGTCTTGTACGCCTTGGGACTTCAGTGAGTGTGAACTTGGAAGCCGTCATAATTTATAAGTGACATTTGGGCGCCCAAACTTTAATGAAGTGGAAACGCACTCACTTATAAATATTGGCTAAGTCCTAAAGGCTATTTGAGCCTAGATTGGGTAATACTTACCACCAGTTCACATGCCACACAACCATGTCAGCAGCACAGACAGTTTCACATGCACAGTTCACGGGCGGGCGTCCCCTAGCCCGGAACTACACATAGGTCATGCAGGCATGAAAGCAGCATGCAATTTCATGTGTAGACAAGCACATAAAGATGCTATGCAATGCAGCATTGGCATGAGCAATTTTCGTTCATGACACCATATAAGAGCAAGCGTTTCGAGGCAAGTATATGCGATACCAGACCTAGTGGAAAGCCAATCCTCCAGGCGTTTTCGGGCATGTACACAAAGGCACAAGTATATGCGATACCAGACCTAGTGGAAAGCCAATCCTCCAGGCGTTTTCGAGCATGTACACAAAGGCACAAGTCCCAATGGAAAGCCAAGTCCTCCAGATATTCCGGGCATGATAACGTCAAGTCCCAGCGGAATATCATATCCAACTATACAGCATGACACGTGTCAATCACATGCATAGGCACATTCCATAAGCCATGGACACCAATCCAATATGTACATACTGTGAAAGCAAGAGTGAACCATTCGGGTGGCCAAATGGTGACATTAATCCCACCGGGGCTTTGGTCCTTTACCTAACATTTCCACAAATCCTATAGGTACCAACCCTTTCCAACCCTTGGATGCCCACACCTTGGACATATTGACTAGTCTAGGAATGGGAGGTTACCCAAGGACTAGTGATTCCCTACCCACAGGAGCACTCACATACGGCCTAAGTGACTTATACAAAAACATGGCCATACAAATTTCAAAAATCATGGACAAATACAACCGGACAACTGATCCTATTCAATTCATTCAAATGTTTGAACATAGATGTGAAGCCTTTAGAAATCCAAACTGCCCCACCAAGATACATGCGTTGAATCTATGCTTAATGGGAAAGGCTACTCAATGGTTCATCACTTGATGTCGGCGATCAAGACAAACTTCAGAACCTTGAAGTCAACTTTTATCCATGGCTTTTCAAGACAAGATGATTAGTGGAGTGCAGCAAGTGAACTATATTCAATTGAGCGTAAACCAAATGAAACCAAATGAAATCAATTGAGCGTAAACCAAATGAAACCATTAGAGACTTTATCCTTCGGATAAAACTCTTACTCACGATGTGAGTCATGGGAAAAATTAAACGATTCTCAATTAAAGAGAGATGTTTCATGATGGGCTTAAAGAAAAACAGCTTACACAACTTGATCATTGCATCTAATCCAGAAACATTTGATCAATGTTGTAAAGAAGCAATATGTTTAGATGACAACATGATGGAAGACGATCATGATACGAGATGTTCCTTATCTAAACCAAGTGAAGCAATGACTAAAGAACGATTAATCTCAGAATTGTCATTCCCCGAATTCTATGCAGCCTTGCTTAAAAGCTTTTAATCAACATCTTTAAGAGAGGATGAGATCCTTCAAAACCAAACATCCTTAATGCCTCTCCAAGTGATGAGTGAAATGCCTTGTGTTTAGTGCAATCACTATGAGCATCCCAATCCCCATTGTGCGTACAAGGCGCCTATTTTTTTGTACTACATATATTGCAAAACCTTTGGTCATGATACTACCTAGTGTCCCAATTCATTAACAATTGACTCAAAACCTCCATCTCCCATGCACTAAACAGAAACATTTCAAAGGGTAGAAATCGCTCAAGAAGCAGTTAAGAGAACACTTTAGTGTTTCTATTATCATGGACCACACAAGGTAGGAGATTGCATAGTTTGGAATACTTACATGTCCACAATCACTAACACTTTGCAAACCCTATATGAACACTGTGGCATCGACCACATGTTCCAAGATTGCCCAAGGCAAGTTGCTTCACTACAACCTGTCTCATACAACTCTTAACATCTTAAGTGTACAAAATAGAAAATTGTCCACGGTACCCTTGAATGTGCTTACGCGATTGCAAACCAAGGCACGAGAAACGGTCAAAAAGAATGCAAAAGATAATACTTCGAAATGAGTAGAAAATCATACCTTAAAGCAAAAACCAAAAGAGAAAATAAAACTTTCTAAACCCAAGAAAAACAAGGGATAATAAACTATTGAAACCAAGGTTAAAAGAGAGGACATGGAAAAGGAACCTGTGGAAAACATAAACCCAAAAGAGCTAAAAACTACACATGATGTAGAAGCATCCACCTCAAAGGCTACCACACAAACCACAAGACTCATATGTGTGACACAGGATACAAAATCTCGAAAGAAAGTTTGATCTCATCATATAGGCAAACATAATGAAAACCTAACGATCCAAAGAAATTCAAAAGATGAAACAAGTTCTGGTACATCACTTAGTGTGAGGATGAAACAAGTTCGGATTTGTCACTCAGTGCACTTAATAGACCAATTAAGAAACTAGAACCCACCCAACCACCCCAAATTGAAGATCATGATCACATGACATGCGAAACATAAAAAGCAAGCTCAAGAGAGAATGCTTAGCATTGTTGAGTGTTATACACGATCACTAGTTGTGATTGAATCTCGTCATGCCAATCCTCTTTCAAGAGGAAGACATAATCTCTATAGACGAGTCAATAGAGGTAGATTGCAAGAATTATGCGGTTGAAAAAGCACGTGAGGAATTCGATGAATCCCTTACAAAATTAAAACAGTCTCTCAAAACCTCATTTAGAGGAATGCTCTTCTCTCATGGTGAAGCCAGTGTAGCATCAGCACTTGCACCTTTAACGACTAAACATGAGTTATTTAAAGACATCAAGACCTACATAGAACGGAACTATATGGATTCGTAAGTTTTCACACACACCTCAGTTAGAATTGTTAGATGACCGAGTGTACTATTATACACATTGGGTGTACTATTGCAAAAGCTAAGAGCCAAAAAGAGGATGAGAGTGAATGGGAATATGAAACTGAAACGGGATCTAAAGCTGAAACAAAAACTAAAACATCCATGGTTCCTCTTAAAGATTCTATCATAGTATGGTTAGATTTCCCTACAAGCAATGATGTTAAGAGCAGACGCACGTTGATTAGACCTTGAGCTAGTCATAACATCATGACAATGGACACTTGGGTGTCATTGGGATAACCTAAACTCATCCCTAAAGACAATGGTCTTGCAAGAGGGGCAAATGGACAAAACATTGAAGTTCCACCTTACTTTGGTATACTACTCAAAACAATTGGTGGAGATGTGGAATTTACATTCCATGTTACCCCAGATCCCCTTGAGTATGATGTCGTCCTTGGTGAAAATTAGATACGTGACTCGTTGTATTCACTTGATGAATCCATGCAAATAATCACTTTGAACACTCCTGCTCTGCAGACATTGTGTAATTGCTCTTATGGGAAGAAGAGACCTTGGAGGAGCTGGAACTTCCAACATACCTTACTAAGAATATTCCAAGAATTATGGTTGGATTGGAAATTTTTAATAAAATCACCACAATCCACGCACAACTTTACCCAACTCAAGAACACAATCTCATGACCCTCGAGTTATGGGATTTGTTAGGTCAACCAACACTTATGGCTCATCCTAAAAGAATCTTTTACACAAGACTTAGACATGCCATGTCTGGGGTACTTTGAACATACAATGTATATTGAAACTGGACATAAATGAACTATTGCTGCCTAAGTACCACTGTGATTTGCAACGATAGGGTCATCATGACGGTCAATGACACAGAGTGGACAATACAATATTATATGAAAGAGGATCCAACCCTAATGAATTTCTATGATGCTTAAGGCAAAAGGTTACAAGCCTCTTCCACAAAAGCCCCTTTACACAATGACCTACCATCTGCCTCAACGACCGACTCCGACAAAGCATCTACCCCTTCCACTCCATCCTCACCAACAAAGTCTAATGCCAAAACCATGCAATCAACCGCTATTCCTAAATAAGTTCCCCAAGCGCAACCATCTAACAAGGAACTCACGAGAAAAGCCTTGGAGCAAATGCCTCTTCATCAACCAACCTCGCCAAAAGAGGGGGTTGCATGCTCAAAAGCCTCCATATCAATAACCACCACTTTACAAGAGACTCGAACCTCATCATCGTCAACAACGCCCCACGAGTCTCAAACCTGCAGTCTCAGCGCCAACCAATGTGAAGGAGGGTCCAAAACCTTCCACTTTCACTAAAAAGAAAAATCCACCAAGACAACACAAATCAAGGTATCTTAATGGTATCAAAAGGTGGCTGGAGAAGAAGCTGCATATAGCCCAAGGCTACTACTACGAAGACAACACAAATCAAGGTATCTTATTGGTATCAAAAGGTGGCTGGAGAAGAAGCTGCATATAGCCCAAGGCAACTACGAAGGCACCAATCCAATTTGGGTGCCTCGATCATCAAAGCCTCTTTCTCAACACGCAGCACTCAAAGGCCAAGGAAAAATAAAAGTACTCCACAACACCATCCATAAAAGCCTATGCGAGTTCCTCAAATAACTCCACTAAGTCAACAAGTGTGGGCACCAAAAAAATTACTGCAAGCACAAGGGTACTACCAAAGTAATACCAAAGCTTGGATTCCCAAGCGCATCAAAAAGTCCCCTAATCCTTTTTAAAGAAACAAATCTCAGCACCAAAGGCATCAACCACCGATTTGTTCATCAAAGATGGATGCATGTGCACGTGCTTCAACAACAAGGATACTTTGATGGTAATCCCATCATATGGTTGCTAAAATCAAACAAAGTGAAGACAGCCTCGCTATCGACTTTAACCCCAACCACCTAAAGTTCAACAAGAATGGAGGCCCAAGCAACACCAAGCAAGTCACTCAACCACTCTCGTGCATTCAACACCTACACAAGAGCTTGTGTGTTCAAGCAACCCCAATGGTAAGCAACCAACAGTCTTACCTACCACCTCAACAACATTTGAGCTAAAAATTACAATGGAGGCTTGTGAGCGCATCAAAGACAAACTCACAATGCTCTTTTCACCCCTCTGGATGTTAAGTGTAAGTGCAAAAGCTATGCGGCAGACATAAGAACCTATTCTCTCAAAAAAGAGAGTAGCCCTAAGAACCTATTACTCACAAGGTGGTAACCCAAAAAAAAAACACACAAACATAAGGGAGTCACACATATGGCCTACCTATAAGTGGTAGAATATAACAAACAACTCCCAAGGATCTTAAGTAACCATTCCATTTTTATTAAGCTTATAGCTTGCTATTCTTTTGTTTAAGTTAATGTAGCAGTTGCTCCATGAGCACATATCCATACTCATGCACTGGAGGATATTTGCACCAAAGCCTCACCATCAACAACTTTCCAGGTACATCTCTTGATGGGACGGCCATGGTGGGCAAAAGCTTAGTTTATGGTACAACTCATCGCCTGGAATTTTCGCGCATGGGAAACCTTGGTGTGATCCAAAGAATCAAATTATAATTTATGTGATTTACTTTTGGGGCATGCCATAGGGTGGATTCAACGATATTGATGTGTATCTAATCTTGAAATTTGGCATCGAGTTATTGTCATGCATCACTTTGCTTATGGCTATATAGAGCTTGTAGGATCTACAATAGAGGTATGTCCACTCTTCTTTTGGTGTTTAATGAAGCTTTGCTATGTTGTGCTTTGTACTTTTGTAGACATTAGCTATTGAACATGTTCTTTGTCTTGTTTTGGGTCCTTGCAGTATGGTACATCTACATTGTTTCTAATCCGTAGACTGGGGATGGATCCCCTTGTCTTCTTGTCAGATACTATGCAACTATTTGATTTCCTTCAGATGCG
>NC_141078.1:23693900-23803900 GCF_041138505.1 Cibotium barometz | reverse complement strand
AATGCATATATTTCTAGTCAACGTTAGAACTTCCATAGACTTAGGAAGGAATGACATAATGCTACATCCAAAAATCCTCATGTTTTCCCATCATAAAACAATCTAATTTTTTCTAAAATCTCTCCCCAATGATACCACCTTTCCACCAAATGGCTTATCTAAAAATGATACATCTCATAAGCTCCTATTCTCAATGCTTCAAAATCAAAATGATGCATCATAGGAGCCTCTCCCAAATAATAAGCTTACAAACTCTCAAAACCTCTCTAAGCTATCCATGTACATAGATTTTACAAGTTGAACAATGATTTAGCTCCAAAGGTAACTTGAATCTTGAATGTGTTGTATGTCCATTTTCCAAGAGTAGAGAAGCAATATTCGACGACGTAGTGGCTAGAGTAACATACCCTTATGCACATAATCATGCAAGAAAGCACTTATAAAAATATATCTTCCCTAATCCCATGGGTCCATCAAAAAAAAAATGTCACTTGCATTGTTATAAACTACATGCAACACCAAAGCAATGTATTGGGAATCTATTAACGTTGACTCCATAGCACATGTAGGTTGGATTGTTAAACTATATCAAAATCTCTCTCTTCCAAAGCAATACGTTTCCACCCCAAGACCTCCAAATCAATTCTACGCTAAGGTATTCCATCAAAGTTTGCTAATGTTTGTCCTTTATCTCACAAAGATTCTTCCAGATACAAGAATACATGAGTTTTAGCTAGATGTTCAATACCGAGAAACTAACCCATGCTTCTCAAAAAAATGTATAGAAAATCTTTTATCATTGCCTCTTGAAATATCTTCCACAATGTTCCTAGAGAGGAAGGCTCACAAAACAAGAATATAGTACAAAAAGGCATCTCACTGCAAGGCATCTTGTATGGGTGATGCTTTATCCATACATGCAACCAATTCACAGTCATCTTCTAATATCTCTCTTTGAATGCAAGCTCCCTTGATGGAAGGAAAGACATAACCATTGAATGAATGCAAATCTTTAAATAACTTACATAGTAGGTGAACAAAGTATTGATCACCTACTGAAGGTACAAAGTACATGCACCCTCTAGTGTTTCATTCTTTCTTTTGGTCCATTTCTTCAAGGTGGATTTCAACCCCATTGTTGAGGAAAATTGATATACAATGTATCATTTGCTTTAAGATGTTCGTTACATGTAAAGTATTCAATCACAAAAGTCTTTCATTTTACCTCTCTAGACAACCTCTGCAATATTATCATCACCTTTGAAGATAACATTCACACCCCCTTGTAAGTGAACATACAAATGTGTCTAGCTTCTCATTATGCAAACCATTCAATCAGAAAATTATTTCATTTTCCCTTTGGACTACCTCTGCAATATTATCATCGCCTTTGAAGATAACATTCTGACCCCCAGGTAAGTGTACGTTCAATTGTGTCTAGCTTCTCATTATGCAAATCATATTCAAAGAGTCTCCAACGTGCCTCTGACACACAAAGACATAATGTGCATCCAAGTACCTCTCTATTTCATCAATGACTACCCCACTAATGTTAGCATCACCACATTATATAGTCCTTAATCTTGCCCCTTATAAATGAACTTGCCTCTGACACACAAAGACATAATGTGCATCCAAGTACCTCTCTATTTCATCAATGACTACCCCACTAATGTTAGCATCACCACATTATATAGTCCTTAATCTTGCCCCTTATAAATGAACTTGTAAAGATACTTCACTGTAGTGATATTATCGAGCATATTTCCACATTTATATGTACATTATATATGACTGAAAAAAGGGTTATATGGCATAACCAATCTATTATTATCAACGTTACATTTTTTTACTTCTACAATTCTTCCATTTTTGCGATGCATACACACAGGGTAATCCACTGCTATCCACATTAGTCTCTTGTGAAAACCTATGTGGATAGTTTCTTATGCATACACACAGGGTAATCCACTGCTATCCACATTAGTCTCTTGTGAAAACCTATGTGGATAGTTTCTTATGCATTTCCCTTCATTGATACAAACTACATTTGGATTGAATGGTCCGCAAGGCCCATGGATATTATAATGCAAGATAACATCATGTAAAGTAGTAGTAAACATATGCTTATCAGGCAATTCTACATACACCAATCTATCATAGTCTTCGATGGTCTTAAGTTTATGAAGACTATCCATTATCAATAACATGTGTGAATGTGGCGATCCTCTTTTTTGAAACTCAGTGATTGACCGCTAACACATACCCAATCACCTTACCAAAAAGCTCATTTTTAAGGATATTTTTCATCAACAAAGACCTCAATGGATTAGGTGATTCTATGAATGAAGGAAGAGACGCATGCCCATGTTTATAACAATATTTGGCAAGAACTTATGCAACTAATCTTTTTTTCACTCTCCCATAATCATGCTCCACAAAACCTACACTCATGTGTCATCCCTCCTAATAAATCAGTGGCTTGTAGTGCATGAGTATGCCAAAGCCTACATTGCTGCATGTATACCTGGTAAAGGTGGGAGTTCATGGAGGATAGACAAAGTCCCTTCCTTTTATTAAATACGTAACTTGGAATTTATATAACACTCTTTCCTCTTATGGTATTAGAAAATGGTACTTCTCTTTCATCATAGATAGAAAATCAAGACATTGTAGTTGCATCATTCACAAATTCTAATACTCTCATCATCTACCAATGCTCTTTCACCCCCTTCACCGCTACTCTCTCATCAATCACTACTCCCTAATCATCCTACTACTCTCTCACCCTTCACCAATACTCTCTCATCAACCCCACTACCTCTACCAACACTCTCTCACCCTTCACTAATCCTCTTTAATCATCCACTCTAATCATCCAATACTACTCTCTCATTTTTTGCCACTATTCCATGATCATCCGTCACACTACTCTCTCACCAAATATAGTGGCATCCTTGTTAGCTTCATTTGAAGGTGAAAGTTCTCACTCATAATGTGCAAACATGATTCAGATAACATACATGTATCAATAACTACAACCCTTCTTGTTGAACCCTCATTATCTACATTAAGGCATGCCACTACTATCTCATTATATGCCATAGCACTCTCATTATTTCCATTTATAAATAGCCTTCTTCTTCCATTAAAAGAAGTTATGTCAGTAGAGCCAATGCCATAATTATATTAACTATTGTAGGACAATCATTACTTCCATCAACAATTACTCTTATTATTACATTATAAGAGGTCTTGTTCCTAATGAAGTGTAAGTCTCAAACTTTCAGCTAGTGACATACCTCGACAAACTCCACTCATTATTTCCCTTGTTAATTCTTTCATCAAAAGAGTCCTATTCCTAGCAATATCACATGACAAAGGCTTATAGTAGTCTCCAACATTACCACTGATTGCCAAATAGCCTTGTTAGACACCCTTTGATAAGAGTAACTTGAGATCTCTTGCTACTAAATCAGTGTGCGGATGTGTTGAAGTTCCTCTTGTCTTGTTACTTATCTATGTGCTTCACTTTAAATTAGATGATTCTCTTACGTCATCACATCACCAATATTACATATAATATTATGCCTCTTTCCATCATAACAATGAGATGCATCTATTTGCACTTACTCTTTTTCCAATTCTTCCCTATTTCCTTGGAGCATTCAAGGAAATTGTGCAGAGAGGATGCCTCAAAGTACCTAACTCTACCATTCTCACCAAATTTCCTATTTCCAATTAAGTATTCAATTGAAATCACACTCTTAAAAAATTCGAGTCTCCCAAAAAACATATGTTGCATGTATCCATATTCATGTGTTTGTGCTTGTATGCACATATTATATGTCTATCTGTACATGCAAAGTTTCCTCTTCTGTCATGAAGTTTAAATTGAGTATCCTAAAAAGCATATGTTGCATGTATCCATATTCATGTGTTTGTGCTTATATATACATGTTATATGTCTACCTGTACATGTAAAGTTTCATCTTCTCTCATGAAGCTTTCTACAAACTTTGTATACACACTAAGAGAAAAATAACAATAAAGCATAGCCTACATGCAGGAAGAAAGAGAGATGCAAAATATGCAATGGAGAAAGATGCAAACTATGCCACAAAGTCAAGCAATATAAACATCACAAAGAGCCCTTTCCACTCTATACACATAAAAATGGCTCAAAGATAAGTATGGACTTTAATTTGGCATCCTTCCATTTATGTTCACAATGAAAACATAATGTATGAGGAAGTGTTTTTTTTTTGTTCCCAATCCTTAATCCTTCCATCTACATACATAGTATATATACACAATTGAATATTTAAAAAATATACTAAAAGGGGATTCATGTAGAGTACAAACTCATTATCTTTATGATAAAATACTAAATATTAAATAAATAATAAATAATAATAATAATAATGTTTTATCATATTTATGCATACATATGTATATATGCATGAACTATCTATCGTATTTATATACCTGTGTGTGTGTGTGTGTAAATATCCAATTATTGAGGTTCTTGCATTACTAAGCAAAACATACATACATAATATACATATGTTGCATGTATATATGCACGTATCCATATTTATGTGTTTGTGCTTGTATGTATGAAGATACATGACATAAGCCTATTTGTACATGCAAAGTTTCATCTTCTCTCATGAACTTTTCTATAATCTTTGCGTATACATTAAGAGATTATAAATCTCTCTCTCTCTCTCTCTCTCTCTCTCTCTCTCTCTCTCACACACACACACACACACACACACACACACACACACACACAGTGTGTGTGTGTTTAGAAATTATAAGTCCAAAAAATAAAGTTCTTTAAGCATGCATAAAAATCCCTTATGCACTTATATCTATACTCTTACCAAACTATTTGTGTTTAGAAATCATAAAGTCTGAAACATAAAGATCTTATGCATGCATAAACATATACTTAAGAAGTAAAAGAATAAGAAAGCAAAGTTTTAATAGCCTACCTCAACATAGCAAGAGAGACACAAACTTGCGAGGAATGCATACATAAACTATGATAGAGTCAAGCAATATGTGAACTCCACAAAAAGCTAAAGTACCTACATTGATACACAAAGTACACCACATGAGAGCCCTTTCCACCCTATTCATACAAAAAGCCTAATCCTTAGTCCTTACACATATAGGAACAAGACACAAAAACCTTAGTCCTTACACATATAGGAACAATACACAAAATCCACAATCCTTAAACCTTACATCCATAATCCTTAAAATACATTTGAAGGTAAAATACACACACATGCACACATGCACACACACACACACACACACACACACATGTGGCACATTTTTGTGATTATGAATATGTCTATACACACACACACACACACACACACACACACACACACACACACACATATAAGAGATTAGAAAACCATTCTAAATCATAAAATCTAAAACATAAATATTTATACATGCATAAACATAGACATAGGATGAAAAGAATAACAAAGCATAGCCTATATGAAGGAAGCAAGAGAGATGCAAACTATGCAAAGGAGAAAGATGCAAACTATGCAAAGGAGAAAGATGCAAACTATTTGATAGAGTTAAGCAGTATGGACACCACAAAGAGCCCTTTTGATCCTGTATACCTAAAAAGAGTACATAGATAAGTATGGGCTTCAATTTGGCATCTTTCCATTTGTGTGCACTAAGATTAACATAATGCACGTGGAAGTGAAATGTTTTTGTTGCTTGTCCTTAATCCTTACATTTACATACATATATATATATATGTATTAAATAATATATTTAAAGGTAGTTGATGTCATTATAGATAGATATGACTTCACAATATTAAAACATACTAAAGGTAGTTGATGTCATTATAGATAGATATGACTTCACAATATTAAAACATACTAAAAGGGGATTTCTTCCATGTGAAGTATAATAGAAAACATTAGTATGGACTTTAATTTGGCATCTTTCCATTGGTGCTGCACACACGAAGATTAACATAATGCATGAGGAAGTGAAATATATTTGTTCCTAATCCTTACTTATGTTGTGTGGTCTCCAGGTGATGGCCTCTATACACCACCAATAGGCACACAAGGATGAAAACAAAAGGGATCACAACTAGGGGATGTTGAAATTCCAGCTCCAAGGGCACCAACTGACCTGGCAACTATCCTCCTACCACCAGCTGACTCTATTAGCACTGTAGAACTCTTCAAAACCCTTCCAACCTCCCATCCGGTCCAGTTGCCTATTTCAGATGTCCTCCCAGGTCATCTCTCACCTCCAAAAGCTCATATATTTCCCCAAAGAGCCTCTCCTAAATAGAGCTGACCACTAGCTAACCAGATTCCACCCTAGCAGAACCCTTTGATTCTACCTTCGAAATCCTCTCTCTTGTCCTCAGGCAGAAAACCGTCCTCTAGACCTTCAAAGTGTCCTCTAACTATCACCTGATCTTAGATCCCAATCCCTAGGACCTCCCTAGATCCCCTGCTCTGTCGACCCTCTTCTAGTTGATCTCAGTTGATTTCTACCTCAGTAATCTAACTCAGAGCCATCTGACTCAGAACCCTTAAATGGATCAGAATCTTTCCTCAGGTGTGCACAGACTTCCTCGGACCCTCAAACAACTCTAAACTCGAAGGGATATCACATTATTAGCTCCCTACTACTGACAGCTGCTCTACGGGGTCATAGCTGCCTCAGAACCGGTTGTCTTCTCAAGGATGTTAAAACCTACTCAGTCTCTCCTCTGTGCTCGCAGAGACCTCTAGATACTTAGAACACTTGAATCAAGCCTAGTCCCAACCCTATGACCACTTAGTTGATAGCAGCTGAATCATGGCTGCTCCAGAAACTCTCTCAGCCCACTTGCCCTTATGACTACTGATTGTTGCTAACAGACCAAACTGTCAGCTCTGATCCATACGCACTTCTCTCAAGCTCAAACAAGTCAGGGAAAGCCCTCTGCACCTTCAATCGATCCATACGCAATTCTCTCAAGCTCAAACAAGTCAGGGAAAGCCCTCTACACCTTCAATCGATCTAATTGATGTCCAACTAACACAGAAATGGCTCAGAACCTTCATTTCTCAACTAACAAACTCTTAGTCAACACTAACCAAGATCCAACTCAACATATACAAATATCCTTTTTTCCCACAATCTCAATCAACAACCACACATATCCCATCATAAACAACAAGACAACGGATAAATCCCAAACTCTCATATTTTTTCATATATACTAAACAACACTATCCCAACAGCACTGGGACCTGGGCACTAAGAAAAGAAGAAATCACAGTGAACTCATGGATCCCCCTCTGGTTGATCCTTGTGGCCGCCTTTTGAAGCTTCCACTTTGGCAACTACTATAGTCAAAGTCTCTATAACAAAAGGGATACATAGAAAACCCGAAGTCACACCTCTAGGCCAATTCTTCAATCTTCAATCACCCTCTGCTCTGATTCACTCAGATCTTCCAGCACTGCACTATGTCTTTCTTCTTAAAACTTGAACAAAATCAAAAAATTATCCAAGCTACAAACTCAAACAAGAAAATAGCAATGCAAAAGACACAATTCACTGTAGTCACTTCACTAGTAGTCTCTCCAGCCCACCCCCCTCGGTCTGTATTTTTAAATGAACTCCCCTGCTATCTTGAGCCCGTTGTTGCCGCCTCCTTGCCTTCTTCTAGAATCTACATCACCCATCTTCCATGATCACCCATGCTCTTGCTATTTTGATTTACGCACCTACGCCTTTTCTCCCGGTTGCCATGTTGCCTTTCACTAGCTTGGATTCACCATACACAACCTTTCGTACTTTACATCCATCTAGGCATTGGATTTTGGAGAAGTCATAGATTCTCCCCACAACATCTAGACATACATAACATATACACATACACAATAGAATATTTAAAATTTATCTATATCAAATACTACATTTAAGGTGGCTAATGTCATTTTAAATTATTGATAGATAGATGCATCTTCACAATAATAAACATACTAAAAGGGGATTTGGGCCATGTGAAGTATAAAGCCATTTTCTTTATGATAAAATACTAAATAGTAAATAGAAAATAATAATAATAAATTTTCTATCATATTTATGTATACACATATGTGTATATACATGAAGTATCTACCATTTTGCATTCACGTGTGTGTGTGACTAAACATTACTAAGGTTCTTGCATTACTAAACATAGTATACATACATAGTATTCATATGTTTATGTGTTTATCACATGCCTGTTTATATATGCAAAGTTTAATTTTCTCTCTTGAAATTTTCTATAATGTCTCTCTCTCTCTCTCTCTCTCTCTCTCTCTCTCTCTCTCTCTCTCTCTCTCTCTCTCTCTCTCTCTCTCTCTCTCTCTCTAGAAACCATAAAGTCCAAACATAAAGCTCTTATGCATGCATAAAATCCTTATGCTCTTATATCTATACTTCTTATCGAACTATAATAAACTAATCATGTTTAGAAATCATAAAGTTTAAAACACAGTTTTTTTGCATGCATAAACATAGACTTAAGAAGTTTAAAAAATAGTTACCTTTCAACAAGTAACGTCACAAAGGCATGCTTCTCCAAATGACATGTATCTACTATACAAGCATGGATGGCTTCGACAATCTCTTTGATTTCGTGGTTTGCCTACTTTCATCGCTTTCACCACAAATGTAATGATCAAGATTGGCAAGCAGGCTTTCCACATTCAACACATGGGAATTAGTGTCGTTGGACCAAATGAAATATGGTTTTTGAAGTTACCACTCTCTTCCCATATTGAATCAATTTCTTCTTCGTGCTATGTGGCATCCACTTAGCAGAGCTTTTCAATTTCCTTTTGCATCACTTGAAAGCATGCAAAATTCATTGTGACTTGCCACTATCTCCTCTTGCTTTAGGTTGCTGAGGTTCTAGACACTCTTCATGAAGGCTTCTATCATCGATTTTGTAGAGAATACCTCACAACAACTTCTTCGCTATCTAGTGATGGGTAGGCCAAGCGGAGAAAGGTTTCCCTTTTATTAACTCGCTACTAGTGCCCCCCATCTAAAGATGTATAGGTGAGTTAATGGAGTCGAGGTTTTGCTCAAAAGTTTTTTTGTGAATAGTGCATGAGTGGGACTTGTCTCCATCACTCCTTTGACTCCGACTTGGACTTGACACTTATGCCTATACCACATTCTGCATAGGCAACTTTGGCTTCAGTTTTATGCTTGCCTCTCTAGCACAAGTGACTTGACTTTGAAAGTGTCACAAAGGATACAATGTGGTGTGCTTAGTATTTACACTTGGGAACATTTTTGCCTTTTGTAACCTAACTCTTGAGATTTCTTATGCCCTTGGCATGGCATTTATCAATCTTTTAACTCACCCTATACCTGCTTTGGTGTGACATGTTGGTGCATCATCATTGAGCACGATGATGATTTTTTAATGCCCTTTTATTCTCCTCCTTTGGTGGGTTGCACCCTTGAGCGGGCAATAGCCAAATGTCTCTCTTCTTGGTAGTATCCTTGGGCTTTTAAAGAGTTTTTTGTGATCACCCATCAATTGTGTGGCTAGATCACCCTTGGGTTTGTAGCTTCTCCCTTTCTTTGGGAGCCATATTGGCATCCATTTACAGGCTTGAAATATTAGCTTTCAGGATCCCTACCTGTTTTGGCCTTTTGACTATGGTTTTTGGAGAAGTAGAGGGTATTGTTTCTGGAACCATTGAGGCTTTTGGGACCCACATTGATCATTTTTATCATTTGGGTATCCTCTAAGAAGTGGAGGTAGCAAGGATTGGAGTATCCTTGGTAGTTCTTTGGCTTCTTACCCAAATCCTCCTTGGTTCTAGCTTCGGTTTCACATCCTTAGGGTTGATTGGTTTGTTGGACTTGGTTCTAGCTTGGGTTTCACATCCTTAGGGTTAGTTGGTTTGTTGGACTTAGTTCTAGCTTGGGTTTCACATCCTTAGGGTTAGTTTTGGTTTGTTGGACTTGGTTCTAGCTTGGGTTTCACATCCTTAGGGTTAGTTGGTTCCTGATAAGATTGAGAAGGGTTATTTCAAATGAGACTTCGGGCTTGTCAATAATTGTACTTACCGGCTCGATAGGACATGTTTATAATAAAGTGAGCAATTTATGGGGTCATAGTTTGTGTCATCTAGTCAATACTGCAGTCATGTTTGGCAATCCATTCCCTCCTAAGGATGATTTCTTATGTCATAGTTCCTAAAGTCATGATAAAGAAACTACCTTCCACTTGATAAGAGTTGATGTGGAAATAAAGTCATGATAAAGAAACTACCTTTCACTTTATAAGAGTTGATGTGGAAATTAGGATTTCTTACTCCTTCACATTCATTATACAGTCCCAAAATAGTTTACACTATGGCTTTGTAGGCTAAAGGATAGGTTTGTCTAATCAGGTCAAAGTCTCACAAGACATCAAACTCTTTCCTACTCCTATATCTAATTGAGCAAGTTAGGCTATATTCTTTTGATTTGTCTAAAGTCTAAACAAAGCCTTACAGTATTCAATTCTTCCTAATTGAGCAAGTTAGGCTATATTCTTTTGATTTGTCTAAAGTCTAAACAAAGCCTTACAGTATTCAATTCTTCCTCATCCTTATCATTGTCTACCATTCTTAACAAATAGCTGCACTTGTAAAGCCTCTGAGTGGTATGACTATGTCCTCCTTGGAAGATGTTTTTTCTCCTTTCATATCTATCATTACACTGCAGTTTTAGGTGATGTAATCCCTTTAGGTTCTGAGACTATGGAAGATATTGTTCTAATAGGAATGATATCATTTTTATCTTTGTCAAAGAACTGGGTTTTTTGGGTTCTTGTTCCATCGTAGCCAATAAACGCATCCTTTTTTCCTCCTCATCTAGGCGAGGAAATGAAAAAATGCAAGTTTCTTCCTCATTAGGGCTAGGCAATGAAACAGTGGAATTTTCCTCCTCATCAAGGTCAAGTAATGAAACAGTGGAATTTTCCTCCTCATCAAGCTCAAGGAATGAAACAGTGGAAGTTTCCTCCTCATCAGGGTCAAGTAGTGAAACAATGAAAGTTTCCTCCTCATGCTCGCACCTTTTACAGCTATGTCCGTTATGAAAGATGTTTATGATTTTTGAATGTGCTATTGTATTTAACCCTAATTCATCCATAAGCGTCCTAGTCACATCTCTATAAGAACAGCTTTTTAGGTTTTCACCTATCATCTTATCAAAGGTATTTCATCTCTTCATAGATTAACATCGTTTGACACATGAATGAGTATCCATAAATCACATCCTAGTTCGTAAGCCTATAATAGCAAATGTATACTCATAGACTAGGCTACATGACATTACTTCTCCCGCTTTTAAAATTCCTATGGGTGTTCCACAGTTACTCTCAATTATTTTTAGGATAATTTTTTAAGGTTTAAGGGGCTTTCTTCCCTATCTTTGCCACATATCTTTGGTCTAGATGAGCCAACAATTTCACATATTAAATAATAATATTGTACATAAATGCATTTTTTGGTATGTAATAAAAAGCAAAACATTGTAAAGTTGTGCTTGACCATAGAATCCAAACTATCACATGGTTATATATGATATATATATAACCATAGAATCCAAACTATCACATGGTTATATATGATATATATACCATTTGAGGCCTTCTATATTAAACCATTTATTATTTTTTACATTGACATAGAAACCCTCTAGAAACTTACAATTCGGATAGATTGTACACATTTTAAAAACTCATAAAAGACAATGATACAAGGTACATGTCCTTTGGATATAGCAATGTGTTTGTTTTATTTCCCATCACTATGTGTTTAGACAAACTTTATGCCTGTTGCATGTGGCAAGTGCCCATGAAGGACTTTGAATTAAGATTTACCTTTGAGCACAGCTTTCCTCTCCCCATGCTAAAGGAATAGATATTATAAAACAAGGGGCATGCTATACAGGCTGGTGAGCCCATTTTTCAACCACCACCACAATCAAGGAACTATTGTGATGATGTGACAGCTTTGGTGTTGAGAATAAATTTGTACTTTAAAAGGTTGAATAGACCATTGTGTTGGTGCCTTAGCAATAATAACGAGTACTTGTCGAAATGGCCAATGAGAAAAATCATTGTCAATGTACACACAAGAGAGGGTTCTCATTAGGGATCCCTTTAATTTTTCAAAAGCATTATAGCCACGTGTGCGTGTGCATGTGTGTGTGTGTGTGTGTGTGTGTGTGTGTGTGTGTGTGTGTGTGAGAGAGAGAGAGAGAGAGAGAGAGAGAGAGAGAGAGAGAGAGAGAGAGAGAGAGAGAGAGAGAGAGAGAGAGAGAGAGAGAGAGAGATGGTTTTCAGATGAGCACCTAAGGAAAAGGAATAGAAAACCGTCATGAACACGAAACCCATAAAAAACAATCATAACATGGATATTATAGATATGACAATTTTGTAATTCTTTAAACACAAAAGCAATCATAGCATAGATAATTATAGATATTAGACTTTTGTGACTTTTTAAGTATGTTAGGCTAAAAACTCAAATAACACTATTTTGATTTTGGAAGGCCTTGCTTTTGGAGCCAAAAATCATGTTTAGGATATAGAAAATTACAACTTTTCTTGGAAAAGAACTAAATGAATTGAAGTTGCTACAATATAAAAGGTTGAAGCTTTGAAGATTGGCAAAAAAAGTATCAAATAGTAAGTTGGTAAAAGAAAATTGAAGCCAAAAGGTCCTTTACTAGTTGCCTTAAATTGCAATCCCTTTTTTTTTAAGGGGCGAGGGAGAATTACCGAGTGGCAAGCCCTTGCCCGCTTGGGATGTAGGTTCGAACTTCCCCCCTCTATGTGTGTACTCTATGTCCTCACAAAATAATAATAATAATTGCAATCCCATTACTATCTTTAAGGAAATTTGCAAGCTTTACGAATTCAATTGCATAAAATTCACTAATTCAATTGCATAAACTACACTAATTCAATTCCAAACTTCACTAATTTAATTGCATATACTTGTAGAGGTTGAATGCTTGTTGGAGAAGGTTGAAGCACACCACTTAATTCATAGGATAAGGATATAAAAGTTTGCCATATTATTTAGTGTATTATCTCTAAGTATGAAACTTAAAGATGTACCTTGGATATTAGCAACTCCCTATAGTACTTAGAATGTGACTATTTGAAATTAATTACACTATCCAAGGTACTTATAGATACCTTGGATATTAGCAACTCCCCTATTTGAAATTAATGCTAGAGACTCACTAAGATGTTTATTAAGAGGCATTCCTTTTAAAAAAATGTGACGTGATTTAATTTCCATTGAACTAAATCAAGCTACTAAAATATTATAGAAAAGTCCACACTCTAGATATTGGTTTTTTGAGGCCACGACCTTACATGAATGCTAAAAAGGAGCCAAGGTACAAAAAAGAAAATTATGATTAACTCATGAATCCCCCCTGGGCATTAATCTAATATAGCTCAACCCTTTTATCCATCACTATTTGTGTAAAGTCCAACCAACTAGTAAGAATCCATGCCTAAAGATCCTCTCCATGGACCATGGCATAACAAGAGCTAAATGCCCTTGCTTGGGATGTGAAAGCAAAAGATGCATGGGCATAATTGAAAAATGAAGCCACTCTAGGTATCTTGTACTCCAAGAAAAAAAGAATAAAGGACCATATAAGTGAAGAAATTGACCCAACACTTTGTTGCCATATACATTGAAGATCCATACAGAGTCCATTTAAGAACAAGAAAGGTACCCTTAAAGTGAAAAACTCTTTTGAATAGTTGACATACCATAATCTAGAATTTTGAGATAGGAGGGGCAAAATAACAAAAAGGAAAGAACTTCACAAAATCTTGCATACATGAATTTTGTGCCATGCATATTGAATCATAATGTGGAGTTTTTGAATTGTTCAAATTTTGTGGAAAATTGGGCGAATAACATTTGACCATTAGTGTGGCAAACAAAATCATCATTACATATGTTGACACATGAAACATAACAACTTGTGTATTGGGGCTCTTATATCTTCAAAAGTCATAAAAGTGGGCTTCTATTGCTTGCCATGTGCACTTGGTGGAGCCAAAAGAATGTGAAGGGACATACCAAATAACCTTTTTAGTTTGTACAATCAAAAAGCTTTATGATGGTACAAGAATGGTATGCACAATAGCTTAAAGTAGGTAAGGTTTCCCCACCAATGTACGTAGCTTTGTGGGATGCTATTGTAGGTAAGGTTTCGCCACAATAGGTGATGTTTCCCCACCAATATGCCCACCATGTGAAATGTTATCATAGGTAAGGTTTCTCCATCAATGCTTTTATCCCTTCAATTACTAGTAGTAGGTAGGTTTCCAGTCAAGTTGCCAGCTTGTGGGTTTCATGCTTATTTGCAAGACAATTAGCTTAAGGTGTGACATGTGTGGAAGTAAGCTCACAAATAGAGGAGCTCTCATAAGTGTTGGTTGAGGATCTCTATGTTAGAAAAAGGGGAAAAAATCACACGTCTACTTTTTTATATAATAAATTGAGAGTGCCGTTAGGGTAGATTTGAACTAAATACTTCCTTGTAGAGAGGGGAACGGTTGCTACAATTGAGCTATAACCTAGGAGAAAAAATTGATAGGTCACCAAAATAAATATTTTGAGAGTGGAAAAGTTGTGTCTTTATAACATAACTGTATGCCTATTATTTAAAGTGGTCAAGTTAATTAATAGGCATACAACGCTAAGATAACATAACTGTATCTTTATAACATAACTGTATGCCTATTAATTAAAGTGGTCAAGTTAATTAATAGGCATACAACGCTAAGAGAAGGTGGCATGCGGCCACCTTATCTTAGCCTCTCTATAAGGATGAGTTCCACATGGCGTGAATTGGGAGACTCGGGCATGAAGTTTGGAGGTTTGAGGAGGGTAGGCTCCTACTCGTTGAAGATGAATGAGGTTACTCGTATTAAATAAAGTGGTCAAGTTAATTAATAGGCATATTATATAAAGGACGAGTTTCATGGGACTGCTACGTGGCAAGAATTGGGAGGCTCGGGCACACAATTTGGAGGTTCGAGGAGATGAGGAGATGAGGAGGTTGGAGGAGGGTAGGCACCTACCCTCCGAACATGGGCGAGGTTACTCGTATTAGTTAAAGTGGTCAAGTTAATGAATATGCATACAACACTAAGATAAGGTGGCGCGTGGCCACAACCAGCCCATTCTACCTGCTCATGCTCATCGAAGAGAGACGGATGAAGAGAGAGAGAGATATTCACGAATCATGATTACCCTACTGCTTCCTTTGGCCTGCCCTCTTCCTCTTTGTGTTCTCCCTCTTGAGAGTTTCGCAGCCCCCTCACCTTCTCATGCTAATAGAGACAAGTCAGAGACATGCAAGCTGAGAGAGAGAGAGAGAGAGAGAGAGAGAGAGAGAGAGAGAGAGAGAGAGAGAGAGAGAGAGAGAGAGAGAGAGAGAGAGAGAGAGCTTTCCCACATGATGTGCGGTAGGAGAGGGGGATAAAGAATGCATGGTTTTGTCAAACTTGCCAAAAGAGGAAGATAACTGTACGTAATGAACCTTAGGAAAACCTTATGAAAAAAAGACTATTCTCCCTTCGTTTAATAGGGTCCTTGCTCGAAGAGCTTGGGATGACCCAATTTTTATAACATTTTAGCTATAATTTAATTTCACATGTAAAGTAATTGTAAGAATAACAAAAAAAACGGATTAAAAGCCCGAGTAATTGTAATTTAATTTCACATGTAAAGTAATCGTAAGAATAACATTTTAGCTATAAGTTAGTTTCACATGTGAAAGTAACATAATTTAGTTTCACATGTGAAATTAAATTAACATAATTTCACATGTAAAGTAACATAATTTAGTTTCACATGTAAAGTAACATAATTTAATTTTAGCAATAAGGCCTACACATGCATCCTTTCCTTAGTCAAAAATTTGACTATCCGTCTATGGCAGGGGTTGGTGATCGAAGTATTCGAGGTGCCCTTGATTTCCAAAGGTTTAATCCAAAAAAAAATAATAATTAATAGCATAAACAAATAAATGGCTTATCTCGTAAGAATTACAAAACATTTCAACGGTGGGCGGGGCCCAGCTGGCGCTTCGGACAGTGGGACTAGCCAATTTAAATTTGCCACGCAATCCACTAATGATTTTATAACACGTGGAGATTTAAAGACCTGCCACGTGAAGAGCATGGGGGCTCATGAAATCCTACCTGGCGCCCTCGGGCCACGTCATAAGTTAATCGGCAGCCACGTGGCAGAAAATTGACTGCCCAGTCAGCCACCATGTCCTCGTGTGGTGCAGTGGGTTTTAACTTTTCAGTAGTGTTGTTTTCCGCAGAGGGCTCGTCGACCGCCATAGCCATCGAGCTTCAAAGCCCAACTAAACCCCACTTGCGCGCGCTCTTCCTTCGTAGCGCCGGATCTGCTTTTCACTCACCTCTCATCTTTCCTGCACGCCTTTCGCCTTCCCGAGGAGCACTGAAATCTTCCCCACTTTCTCATTTTGCATTTACTTTTCTCATTCCCCCCTGAGCTTGCTCTGCTTTGTTCCCCCGTTCAGCTTGCTGCCCTGGTTTTTTAATCCGATCGCCGGTTGTCTACTGCATTGCTTCGGTGGAGTTGGAATCGCCTGCTTCTTGTAGGTTGCTCAACTTGCTTGGTTGCCTAGCTTTCTCCTTCTGCCACTTGCACGCTGCTTTTATAGTTTGCGCGGCGCTATTGCAGGTATCTTCAGAGTCTGAGCTTCGCGCGTTTGATGAAAGAAAGATTTTGGGTACTGAAAATCTGTCGATCTCGGGATCACAGGCAGGGAAATGGCCCGCAGTACGCTGGAGCTATTGTTGGAGTCCATCAACGAGAGAGACGAAACGCCCCCAGACCAGCTTCCTTTGCTGCCTCAGAGGCCCACATCGAGGGCTCGCTTGCCTTCAAGAAGAGGACACCCACCGCTGCTTTTCGCCGACCCAACCTGTGACCGATCGAACGGCCATATGCGACACCAATCCATGGCAACTAATGCTACTCCGGATTCTTTTCTGCATCCGAGCAACGCAGAGAAGCAAGATTCGCACCGCGGGGCTAATTTGCTGCAGGAGGGTGTTGCCGCCGGCGGAATAGTGGGCACTGGACGGAGCTCGTGGGCGACGGAGGTTTCCGGTGTCGGACAAAATGGGCGGGAGAAGGAAACGGAGAATGGAAACGAGTCTGCGCAGAATGCAGCAGTAGAAAAAATTATGGTAGGCCGAGCTAACGGACAAGAGGAGATGATGAAGAGGGAAGGAGAAGCTTTGCCGGAGTCTAACGGTGATTCTGTGGAGCAGAAAATGCATTCGCCCAAGAAGCAAAAGCAAGAAGCTGCTTTCACTACCTTGAAGAAGAGGAAGAGGGACCATCGCATGCACACTCTGAGAAAGGTGCTTAATCTTGTCTTCCTACTGCTTAATCAGTATTAATAAAGGCGCTCATCGTACTGCTTAATTATTATTAATAAAGGGGCTGATTGTATTATCTAAAAGGTGCTTAATCATGCCTTCTACTGTTGTACCAATTAAAAAAACTTAAAAAGATCGGTGCACCTGGCCCTGGTGGTTTGTACGGCACTTTTCAACCGACCAGTGAAATAGGGGTTAGGAGAGCTGGCCCTATCCGCATATTATCTGCCATCGTGTTTGCTTGTCCCTATGCTCTTGTCCGTGCTCTTGATTTAATAAAAAGAGCCCTTGCTATTCCCTGTCCGTGCTCATATTGAGTGTAACGTCAAGTCGCCACTTACATTGGCTATAAAGCCTTACAAATACTAAATTGGGACTAGGGGCATGACCATCTACAAAACCCATAAAAATCATTTGTTAGGCCGTAGATAGTTTCAGGCACATGGGTGTGTGGGGGCTCCGAGAGCTCTAGCCCTTTCCTTTGGACACACATCTATTAAAAGCTACGCAATTCCTACACCAGAAAACAAAATTCACTCGTGAAGTCCTTCCTAGGCAAACAAGCTTTATACATAATGTACCATTGTATTGGTCAAACTTCCCATCTTCCAAGCTTGTAATTTTGGACATTGGTTTAGACACAAGCACAAGTCCTACTCACTGAAATCCAACCGAAGTCTATAGGAGTCTCGCTCATAACTAATGATCTCGGGATCAAGTTGAAAGTTAGTGACAATAGTACGATCATCCAGCACGAATGGTGTACTTTGAAGCAATGTCTTGCAAGTGTTTGCTCCAATGGTAATGGAAATTTGGGTTCCCAATATACATGCTCGACATCTGCACAAAGTACTCGCTCTGACATCCTTTCACAGTGTGCATTGTCTTTGACTATGACTATGTGTGTTGGCTACCACATTCTCCTTCCCAGGACATAGTCGATTTGAAAGGTAAAGTTGGACAACAAATTGGACGAGTGAAGTTGATGTGGAGATAAATCTTGTAGGGACTGTGAGTTAGTTTTGAATATTTGATAATGTGTACACATCCAGAACTAAGCACTAATTATATATTGCTGAAGGGCGTGCACCACCACAAGCAGCTCTTGGTCATGTGATACTATAACGTGGCACCATGGTGCCCATGCCGCTGCTGCAACACTGTGCAGACCAACAGTTTGGCCAACATTTCCTCTGTCACATGCACAGCATGTGGACATGTTTAATCCCCAGTTTTAGGCTGTGATTAGGAACCTTTTGGGGCAGTAAATAGACCATTTTAAAGCTAGGTATTTTGCCAAGGCAGTTGGGCAAGTGCTAGACAAGAAAACCGTTTTTGTATCCTAAAACATGCCAACTTTTGGTCTACTGGCCGGCTGCATTTTGTGTTTTGGGGAGTCTATAAACAGGGATATTGAATCCACTTGTATTCATCTGATTGCAGGTTTGTGGGACAGGTCATAGGCATAGATGTTACCTTTTTGGAGGCCATGTTGGCTAGGATCTATGTACATATTGATACATACAGAAAAGAGTGTTACAACAACTTCTCTCTCTCCTCTCTCTGTTCATCTTTGCGTTTTGCAGAGTTCTTTTGCATGTGACATTGGTATCAGAGCCGGGATGATCCCAAGGTATCATCGCTGCCCATGTCCCACCCACCCTTACTTCATCGCGCAAGTATGAAACCCTCGCCAGTGCCTTGACCTTGTGGTGGTGTCGACCAAGTGGTGGCATGGATGATCCTAGAGGTGCTGAATTGCTGCATGATTGGAAAACACACAGTACAAACATAGCTGTTTTGTGGTCCCTAGAGGAAAATGCAGCCAAGTGGTTCTTCAACAGCAAGTATTGCGGTGGAGCTAGAATGAGGGCAGCCATGGGGTATAGAGCCCCTAGGTGGGGATCATGGGGAATGAAGCTCCCAGATGCTCGCAGCTCAACCCGGTGGCCATGGTACAATGATGAGTGGAGGAACAAGGGGTTGCAGGTTTTCAAGAAGGGATTAAGCTCTCAACCTAAGAAAGGTACATGTCTTCACTGAAGGAGGGGACAAGAAGAATAAGTGAACAATTTTCAACGCAGAATAGAGCATTAGAAATTTGAGCAATCCAAGATTGCGGCACAAGATTTTCAAGACTAGATCCAAGTGGTCAAGCGTGGCTCGAGTTTTGGAAGCAGGATGCTAAGGATGGAGTCCATTAAGGGGATGATGTCAGTCATCCAAGTTCAGTCGGATTCCCGTCATCAAACTTAGCAATAGGGCATGTCACATGCACAGCATGTGGACATGCTTAATCCGCAGTTTTAGGCTCTGATTAGGAACCATTTGGGGCAATAAGCAACCTAGTTCAAAGCTGGGTATTTTTCCAAGGCAATTGGGCAAGTGCTGGACAACAAAACAAGGTAATAAGGCATTATTAGATCCGTTTTTGGTTTCCTAAAAGCTGGTCTACCAGCTGCCTAGATTTTATGTGATTTTGGGAGCCTATAAATAGGCATATTGAATTTGACTTGTATTCATTTGATCCCATGTTTGTGGGAAAAGTTATAGGCGTATGTGTGACTTTTTTGGAGGCCATGCTGGCTAGGATCTATGTACATGTTGATACAGATATATAGAAAACACTGTTACTGCAACATCTCTCTTGTCTCTGTTCATTTTTGTGTTTTGTATAGTTCGTAATGCAGGTAGTATTCTGCATGTGACATTGGTATTAGAGCTTGGATGATTCCAAGGTATCATCACTGCCCATGTCCCACCCACCCTTACTTCATCGCGTAGGGATGAAATTCTTGCAAGGTCTTCACCTTGCGGTGGTGTGGAGCAAGTGGTGGCATGGATGATCCGAGAGGTGCTGAATTACTGCATGTTTGGAAAATGCACAGTACAAAGGTAGTTGTTTTTGGTCCAAACACTGGACAGGAAAACGCAGCCAAGTGGTTCTTCAACATCAAGTATCTGGTGGAGCCAGAATGTGGGTAGTCAAGGGGTATAGAGCCCCCGGGTGGGGATCATGGGGTATTGTCACGTGCACACATGTAGCGCCATGATTAATCCTGCAGGTAGGCTCATTTGGCAGTAGGATATGACAATCGGCAGCATATTCAGCACAGGATATGACAGTTGGCAGTAGTTAGACCTACTCGGCAGCATCATATTGACAGTTGGCAACATGAAGACCCCACACATGAGAAGCATAGCATTTAATGCTACATTTTCCTCAGCCATGGAAATCCAGAACTTGCCGACATCATCATCAATGGCCGACCAGCATTTTACAAGACTATATAAGGAAGTAGCATGTTAGTTCATTGATCATGTCACTCCTTTATGGAGTTTGGTCATAGAATAGTAGCAGCCAATAAGTAGAAGTAGTGAGAAGAAGTTCTGTTTGGAAATCATACACGGAACCTTTTTTCATGTATGTAATACAATATACTAGAAAACTACTCTCTCTCTCTCTCTCTCTCTCTCTCTCTCTCTCTCTCTCCTTTCATCATCTTGCATTAAGCTTCCTACTGGGTGCTTAATGGTATCAAAGCTTCCTACTGGGTGCTTAATGGTATCAAAGCATCCTACTGGGATTAAGGCATGAAGGCTTCCGGTATGTCTTATTGGTATTAGAGCATCAGGTGCAGCCACATATTGAGCACTATAGGTCCCAAGAAGGTGTGTAGTTCAGTAGTGGAAGATAACGCAAGCAGTTAAAGTATTGGAAGGTCAGGCATTAGGCCAATCCTCAACAGTCAGCCCATGAAGTAGGTGCTCAAAGGAGGACCTTAGTAACTTCTTGGGAACAAGGGGAGCAACCTTAGTGTTGCCATGATCAACCTTATTCATCAGTTATAAGCAAGTGCGTTCAGGGACAAGGGTATGTAGGTAAGTTGGAACAAGACGCACATTCCTAGTCATGGAGTGGAATCAGAGGCAAGATAGGAGAGTATAGTTGCCAGGGAAGAAGTAAGTATGACAAAGAATCCCAATGAAGTGAAGGGAGGATGACGTTATCTAAAGTCAAAGACAGCAGAAGTTGGATTCCCGTCATCAAGCTCAGCAGGAGGGAATGTCACGTGCACACATGTAGTGCCATGATTAATCCTACAAATAGCCCCATCTGGCCATTTGACAACAATATTAGGTACATTTAACACATGCATCTTTAGCATATGCGTGCATCATATTCAACATAGGATATGATAGTTGGCAGCAGTTATGTCACATGCACTCTGCACTGTGGTGCACGGTGACAAGATGGCTTATCATGAATGCAACACTCTACAACAGTAGAACCCTTTAGGATTTGATATTTGTCGTACGTTGTGACTCCGTTGTAATCCTCAGTCCAGGATATGTCAGGCACGAGCTACGGAGGTCATTCCTCAGTCTTAGTGAGTCAGTCAGTCAGTCGAAGTCCCTTAACCTACTTGGATAGAATCATTCATGCATATAGATGTCATAGAAGCCTTAGGGTTTGCATCAGGACATGTTTGCATTTTGCATAGCATTCATCCCATATGCATTTAGACCACCTAGACCATTGCAGAAGCCTCAGAATATTATCTGGTATTTTTTTTCATATTTTATAGTATTTATCTGGCATTTTTTTCCATTATTATCACCATTATTCATTTATTTGCAAGACATGAAGCGGTGGGCCAGTTTCAGCTAGCTGACTTGCTCATGTAGTGCATATAAATAGCATCACTTGCTCATCCTATCAATTATCTCATAATTCAGCATCAAAGCCTTTAAGCGTTTGATCCTTCAGCACAAGGAGTATAAACGATTGACCATTCAACATAGCATCAACAAAACACGGCATTCAGTTCCTTCAGTATTCAGTGTTTTTAGCATACAACTAGTTTCCAACATTCATATCATCATCGTTTTGCTACAGCCCTTCCGGTGAAGGTGAAACGCACACATTCATTCATTTTCAGCGTTTCACAGTCTAGAACCAATCCCAATTAGCCCATATCTCAGCCTCAGATTTCCAGCCTTCCTACATTCCATTGGAAGAGTGCATTGGCTTGAGATCAGTCATCATTGGTGCTTCTATAGCCATGTAGAGTTCAACCCGACTCTTGGTCTTTCAAAGATCTTGTGTTTGGCTTATCTTCAGTCCAAAGTCATTCTCTTCAAAGATAATGAAGCAAATATTGCTAGCAATAGGAGGGGGCCCTTCAGTGGTTAATTTCGGACCCAATCTAGTGTACAGTTCTATCTCTCTCTAAATCTCTTAAAGTTTGAAGTGCTAAAAGTGGATTGCTAAAGACTTGTGAAACTCAGGATAAAGAAGGCGATGTAAGACTTGAGTGACAAGATCCCTTATTATGCATAATTTTATTGCATGTTACAAGTTATACTTACTCGATAGCATCATATGGACAATTGGCAACAGGAAGACCCCACACATGCGAAGCATAGCATTTAATGTTACACTTTTCTCAGTCGTGGACATCCAGAACATGTTGATAGCATCATCAGTGGCCGACCAACAGTCTAGAAGATTATATAAGAAAGCAGCATGATAGTTCATTGATCATTCACTCCCTTATGGAGTTTGTGTTAGAATTTGGTGCATCTCAGTGTATGTGGGCAGTACCCATTTTATGGGATTTTATATATTTTTTCTCATGTTTAGTGAGTCGTGGGTAGTTGGCTGTCCCAAAGGCAGTCGGCTAGCCTCCTTGCTTCACTATAAAAGGGGTCTCTCATCATCACTTGTATTTAACCATTCCCAAGCACTTGTTCAACACTCCTTGCTGGCTTATTGCCATTATAATGCCTTCATGCTATTATAAAAGGTGATTTTGTTCACAAGCTCTCTCTACTCTCTTGTTTTGTTTATGCTTTTGCCTGTGCATTCTCCAACATGGTATTATTCGCTTAGGTTCAGGTTGCTTCATTCTTTTGCAAATTGCTCGCCGTCTTCTATCTTGCTGTCTGTTTTGCTTCCATTACTTCTCCGGTTGCAGACTAATCTCCTTCAGTGGTTGCGGTTCATTACCTTGCTGCGTTTTCTGGTCCAGCCCTCTTGTTGCTGTTGGCCAGCCCTCCAGGCGTCGTTTTGATTCTTCAGAGGTAAGTTGCGAAGTGTGGCTGTGTTTTTTGGTCTAGCTAGTCCTCTCCTTGTTGTGGACCAGCCTTACAGGCTGTGTTTTGTCCTACACAGGCAAGTTCTTGGAGTTGTGGTTGTCTTCTACTTCAGCAGTAGGTGTGGTGAGCTTCTTGCATGTGGTGTTGCTAAACAAGGGGCACTACATCTCCTTCCTCCTCCACGAGTCCCTACTCTTTCGGTAGGAGGTTCCCTGTGGTTTCTTGGATTGTTTTGTTGCTGTTCAGTCTCTGTCTCTCTTAGGTTTGAGAGGGGGCTGATTGGTTCTGGAGCCTCGCTTCGTTGTAAAGCACTTGAGAGAAGTCTTGGATGAAAGAGTGCACAGAGCGGAAGCAGAGTGGCACTAGAATGTGCTGAACAGAGAGTGCAAGAGAGAGATATGGAGAAAACTATGCTGAATATACTGAAGCAAAACAGTCCCAAGCAAGAGACACTACAAGTCTCGTAAGTGGGGAAGCAAAATATGTACAAGACTGAATGAACAATGAGAGGCCAGCACCCACTATTTATAGTAGGGGTAAGCTGGCCGATTGGAGCTGCAAAACAGGCCGACTGGAGCTACTGGACAAGGCCGACTGGAAAATGCCAGAAAGGTTGGAAAAAATTCCAAAAAATACGAGATAAAGGGGTGGCCAGCCCACAATCAAGGGCATACAAATGGGACCAAAAGGACACCAGAAATGGGCAGAAACTGGGGATGAATGTGCTAACACCCCCTCTCAGCACCAGATGCTGAACATAACTCCGAGAAGCCGAAGAAGTCGTCCTCTGTCAAAGACAAGAAAGCAGCAGCACAACAGGTACCAGGAAAGCTTCACAAGCAATCTCCACAGCAGCTCAGCTACAAAAGTAACAGAACAAGCTTCCAGGTACATTGTTCTTCCAGAAGAAATCAACCATGAAGGTTGCATCGTGTTGTTCCAAATATCGGTGCCAAACCCAAATATAAACACAGTGTCATAGGAATCCCTAGAAGCCTGTAGCTCCAAGAAGATAATACCCTCAAAAGAAAGAGTCCATTTGCTCCAACTCTGTACCAAGAGTAGCCAAATGCTGTGTAATAGCACCCTCCTCGAAGGTCGGCGCCAGATGTAAGAACTCAATTGCTCCCTTTGAAAACTGATGTCGGGACTCCACAGACCCAACCAAATCCAAATCCCAATCCTTCAATCCCTGGAAGTACCATTGTGCCCCAGGCACGGTCACGGACATACCTGACCACAATCCAAAATCCTCACATAGAGTAAGGGAAGTAGGAACATTCACAGTAGTGGTAACTGAAGTAGTAGTAGCCTCCTCAATAGCATCACACAGCGTAGAAGCAGGCTCCTCCATAGAAGGCAAAGGGACCAGTAACACATCTTGGTCACTGGTTGTCGAAGAATGAGTTGGAGGCGAAGCAATAGGAGAAAAATCCCCCTCAGAAGCTGTGAGCAAGGATAGCCCACTATCTTCCTCAAAAACATTACCAAAGATATCATCCTGGCAAGGAAAAGTATGCCCAGAAATTAAAGGCAGGGAAACAGGAGAAACAAACTCCTCAGATGCAGTGAGCAAAACTGGTCCACTATCCTTCACTGTAGGAACATCTCCAAAAGAAGTATCCATAAGATCACCGGCTGCAAAGCACCCAGAAGCAGAAAGCATCTGCTGATCATTGGCATCACCATACAGGTCACAAAGCAACTGCCACACATAGAAGGTAGAAGCATCATCAAGAGCATAGATGAAGTGTCGAAGAACCGAATCTTGACAATTCAGGAGGAGAAAGCCATAGATCTGTCCGTTAGTCTTCCTCCGGCGACACACATCCTCCGCAGAGGCAAGGTCCGGCAAGCACCGATTCTTGTACGAGAGAAACTCCATCAAACCATACTCCCTGAGAATAGAAGTAACCTGCAACTTCCATGACTGAAAGTTACCACCATGTCATCCTTGATCCAATCAATAGAACCAACCCTCATAAGATAAAAACTGTCCAAATCAGAAAACGCTGATATAGGGTCTTTCCTCCCACCAAAACGCAGCCCTAAGAGGCTGGACAGCACCCGAGAATATGCTGTAAGAGGGTGCAAGAGGGAAAGGCAACAACAAGGACAGTAGCTTGGGCTCTCCTCAAGAAAAACGCACAAATTCTGAAGAAGTGGCCTCCACAGGTACCAAGAGTGCCACCAAAGCTTGAAACACCACAGACCCCCTCTGCAAAGGGGAAAGCCCATTGGAGAGGAAAACGCAGTACACAGAAGGCTGCTGTCCTGAAAAAACAGGCTGCTTATGTCCAATCTCCACGTGGAAAAGAAAACGCTGATCAAAGAGTACCTGATGGCTGTGTCGGTGAAGCCAAACTGTAGGCGAAAAGACCAGCAGGTGCTGTCCAGAAAACGCAGCAGCAAAGGGCTGCAAATCTGAGAGAAAACGCAGAGGAGAGGGTGCTGAAAACAGTGCTGAATCTGGGGCAGCAAAGAGGTTGCTAAACCGGGAGCGATGATACCATGAAAGAGTGCATAGAGCGGAAGCAGAGTGGCACTAGAATGTGCTGAACAGAGAGTGCGAGAGAGAGAGAGAGATGGAGAAAACTATGCCGAATATACTGAAGCAAAACAGTCCCAAGTAAGAGACACTACAAGTCTCATAAGTGAGGGAGCAAAATATGTACAAGACTGAATGAACAATGAGAGGCCAGCACCCACTATTTATAGTAGGGGTAAGCTGGCCGACTGGAGCTGCAAAACAGGCCGACTAGAGCTACTGGACAAGGCCGACTGGAAAATGCCAGAAAGGTTGGGAAAAATCCCAGAAAAATACTAGAAAAAGGGGTGGCCAGCCCACAATCAAGGGCCATACAAATGTGTAACACGCGGAAGCTCTGGGAGTCTTCTTTCAGCCCTAAACACTCCTGGCAACATGCTGATGCAAAAAACGCAGATATAGAGAGAGTAGAGAGAGAGAGAGGTGCTGGAAATTCAGTATATTGCTTTAGTACAAAAGGTACTCTTACACACAGCCCTAGGCTGTCTTCATGAAAAGGGTGATAAACACCAAAATTCTGGTCCCTACTTGGACCCTAAGGATCCAATCCTTGAAGGACTGAATGCTAGAACTATGAGCATCTTGGGCTATTTATAGGCCTTTGGCATGCTTGGGGGAACTGGCCGACTGCTAGTCGGCCAGCAGTCTTGCCCCCTTTAATCCATAAATTTCAACGCTGCCCTTTGGTTGGCCAGCCGCCCACCTTCTGTAAGCAGCCGACTGTCCCTTTTCCCTTGTTCAGTTTCAGCCGACTGTCCCTTTTCCCTTGTTCAGTTTCAGCTGCGACAGCTTCTTGCTTGATTCTGGTACAGTCGACAGGCCTTCCTCTTCAAGCCCTCCAGCCTTGCTCCAATTCCTACACTGCCAAACAGCACTCTGTGCTCCATGTCCTAGTCGTAATACTCTTTTTCTTGGCTGCCCCTTCTGGATTTAGCCTTGAAAATGTCCATGGCATTTATCATGCACATGACATCCCCCTCTGCTAAACTTGATGACGGGAATCCAACCTGCTCTTGGATGACTGTCATCATCCCAAATCTTTTCCCGAAGTCCCTCTGTCATCCTTCCATCCTTGGCAACCCTTTTCTCTAAAATCTCAGCCCGGTCTCCAAACTACTCTGTCACCGACTAAGATCTATGCATCTGGTTCCATCAAGTCCACAATACATTCCTGCCCTGACTCTGAACACTGTCTTGGTCTTCATTCCTGAGAAATGAGTCTGGCACTCTCACATCACCCTTGGAGGATAACCTCCCTTGGGACCGTTGCCCGAGAACCTATCTGGCTCACAGGACTACCATCCCCTTTGGCTTTGTGGAACACCACCAACAAACCTCCTGGGAGCTCTTCCTGATTTCGTGTTCCTTGCCTTGGGCTTCGTATCCGTGTAGTTTCCTGTACCTTGGACCTGTACACCATCATATGGGACTGAATCAGTGTTTAGCTTTGCTGAGCCTCATGCTCTGATACCAATGTAACATGCGGAAGCTCTGGGAGTCTTCTTTTAGTCCTAAACACTCCTGGCAACATGCTGATGCAAAAACACAGATTTAGAGAGAGAGTAGAGAGAGAGAGATGTGCTGGAAATTCAGTATATTGCTATAGTACAAAAGGTACTCTTACACACAGCCCTAGGCTGTCTTCATGAAAAGGGTGATAAACACCAAAATTCTGGTCCCTACTCGGACCCTAAGGATCCAATCCCTAAAGGACTGAATGCTAGAACTATGAGCATCTTGGGCTATTTATAGTCCTTTGGCATGCTTGGGGGAACTGGCCGACTGCTGGTCGGCCAGCAGTCTTGCCCCCTTTAATCCATAAATTTCAACGCTGCCCTCTGGTTGGCCAGCCGCCCACCTTCTGTAAGCAGCCAATTGTCCCTTTTCCCTTGTTCAGCTTCAGCCGACAGCTTCTTGCTTGATTCTGGTACAGCCGACAGGCCTTCCTCTTCAAGCCCTCCAGCCTTGCTCCAATTCCTACACTGCCAAACAGTACTCTGTGCTCCATGTCGTAGTCCTAATACTCTTTTTCTTGGCTGCCCCTTTTGGATTTAGCCCTGAAAATGTCCATGGCATTTATCATGCACATGACAAAATGGGACCAAAAGGACACCACAAATGGGCAAAAACTGGGGATGAATGTGCTAACATTGGAGAGATGAGATTTGTGTTCTTTGTTGTTGTGGATATGGCTCCTCAAGTTTGAGAGGGGGCTGATTGGTTCTAGAGCCTCGCTTCGTTGGAAAGCACTTGAGAGAAGTCTTGGAGAGATGAGATTTGTGTTTAGTCTTTGTCTCTCTCAAGTTTGAGAGGATACTGATTGGTTCTGGAGCCTCGCTTCGTTGTAAAGCACTTGAGAGAAGTCTTGGAGAGATGAGATTTGTATTCTTTGTTGTTGTGGATATGGCTCCTCAGGTTTGAGAGGGGGCTGATTGGTTCTGGAGCCTCGCTTCGTTGGAAAGCACTTGAGACAAGTCTTGGAGAGTTGAGATTTGTGTTTTTTGTTGTTGTGGATATGGCCTCCCCCCCCCCCCCCCCTGTACGAACAAGGATGACAAGTTGAAAGGACCCAAATATGCACATTGGAAGCTTCAAATGCGGATCTGGTTCATCCACAAGGGTTTGTGGGATATTGTTCAGGGCACTGAGAGGAAGCCCGAGTGTCCTCAGAACTCTAGGAGGTGGACTCAGGATCAAGAGGATGAATTTGTTTGTGGAATTACAAGACTGGGAGAATCGGGATTCGAAGGCACATTCAGTGCTTGTGCGGACCATCTCAGAGGAGGTCTCATCGGTCGTGCAAACTCTCACCAGTGCTCATCAGGTATGGTCTAAATTGGAGGATCGCTTTACTTGAGATTCGTCGATGAGGGCAGTTACCTTGCAAGGGCAACTCTACGGTTTGTTATTCCGTGTTGCAGTTCCATGTAGTCGTTTCCCATGAAGGCCAAGGTTATCCATGACTAGTTACTACTGGCTATGGATGTTGCTTTGTCCTCTGCTTAGTTGGTTGCACTTATCCTCACTAAGCTTCCCCCGGACTATGATGTGATTTCTCAATCTTTGCGGTGCCAGGTCACATCCACTCAGTTGGATTTTGATGATCTTAGCTTCCTACTCTTGGAGGAAGAGTCTGTCCTCGTTTCATAGGGTAAGTTGAAGGTGTGTCTCAACAATTTTGACCAGTCACTTTCTACAGTTGAGAAGAAAGGTTGGAGTCGCTACTTCTCTTGCAAAAAGAGGGGACATTTGTCCAAGGATTGTCTGTCCAAGAAGGACAAGACCAAGGGCAAGTCTTCATCTCAGAGAAAGGGCAAAGACACGGCACATGACAGTGATACAGATTCTTCTAGTACCACTTCTAGGGCTCCCAGGACACTTCTGGCTCAGGACTTAGATGGTGTACTTCTCTAGTATACATGCAATTTCCTCCAGGTGCTTCCAGCTAGAGGAGGCTTGTGGGTGGGAGAGGGGGCTGATTGCAGCTCCACTTACTCGTGCATGGGAACCATGATTCGGAGTTCCAAGCATTTGACATTTGGCAGGACATGGTTATCTTTTATGTAGCGAAGATTATGAACTGAATCTGTTTCGAGTTCATTGTTCGAGGCTTTTGGGATGTGATGTGTTTTTCGTCCACTGTCGGGGATTATGGGCACGGTGTGTCCAACAGCTCATCATTCTTGGAGTTCATTGCACACTTGTGTGGGAATTCGTAGCCAAACAAAGTTCCTTGCTGTTTGTGATGGCATTTTGTTTCGAGGAAACAGGTTGGCGGGTGCTCTCTTCGAGGTGATTCTAGTATTCGCGGTGCTGGAGGGCCCATGGTTGCATCTTCATCAACTTATCTTCTTCAGACTCTTGCACACTATGAGCTGCAGAGGGGGTGTTAAAATTTGGTGCATCTCAGTGTATTTGTGCAGCACCCATTTTATGGGATTTTATATATATTTTCTCATGTTTAGTGAGTCGTGGGTAGTCGGTTGTCCCAAAGGCAATCGGCCAGCCTCCTTGCTTCACTATAAAAGGGGCCTCTCATCATCACTTGTATTCAACCATTCCCAAGCACTTGTTCAACACTCCTTGCTGGCTTATTGCCATTGTAAAGCCTTCAATCTATTATAAAAGGTGATTTTTTCCACAAGCTCTCTCTACTCTCTCTCTTGTTTTGTTTATGCTTCCGCCAGTGCATTCTCCAACAATTTGGTCGTAGAATAGTAGTAGCTAGTCAGTAGAAGTAGTGAGAAGAAGTTCCTTTTGAAATCATACATGTAACCTTTTTTCATGTACATAATATAATATACGGGAAAACTTGTCTATCTCTCTCTCTCTTCTCATCATCTTGCATTAAGGTTCCTACAGGGTGCCTAAGGGCTGTGATTAAGGCATGAAGGATTTTACTATGTCACAGGTATAGAGCTCCATATGCTTAGCTCAACTGTCATGGTACAAGGATGAGTGGAGGAACACGGGGTTGCAGGTTTTCAAGAAGGGATCAAGCTCTAAGCCCAAGAAAGGTACAAGTTTTCAGCCCAAGGAGGGGACAAGAAGAATAGGCGCACGTCTCTCCGCATAGAATAGAGCATTAGAGATTGGAACAATCCAAGGTTGCGATCAAAGGTTTTCAAGTCCAGATCCAAGTGGTCAAGAGTGCCTCAAGTTTTGGAACCAGGATGCCAAGGATGGAGTCGACATGCACTTAAGGGGATGATGTCAATCATCCAAGCTTAGTCAGATTCTGGTCATCAAGCTTAGCATGACCCTAAAAATCTCACGTACACACACAAGTCCTATGAATGGAGGCTTTGCACTTGAGATAATCCCAATATGGTGGTTTTTGTGCCCGTACAATGGCAACTTATATGGCGGATCGAGACTTGCTTCTTATCTTCCTCTAGCTCATCTGACTCCTCCAACTCCAACTAATCCAACTTTATAACTTGGACTGTCACATGCAGCCTGCACTGGAGTGCTATGTGACACATTGGCTTTACATCAGTGCAACATTCATTAGTAGGATTTTACCTTTTTAGGAATATTTGTCGTATGCCGTGACCCCATTGTGAGCCCCAGTCCAGGACATGTCAGGCACGTGCCATGAGTTACGTAGGTTAGTCTCGACAGCCATAGAGAGTCTGCATGTGTCAGCCCTCTTACCCACTTGGAGAATTCATTAGGTAAGGCATGTAGAAGTCAAATCCATAGCATAGTTGCATGTAGTGCATTGTAGATAGCTCTATGGGCCAACCAAAGGCCAGCCCATAAGAGCAACATCAAGCCCATAAGGGGCATAGGCAGCCAGTCGGCAGCCTACACCTGCCCCATAAATGCAGTTGGCTATCATACAGCCTATCCACATCAGGTCGGCCAGCATCTACGAGTCGGCCAAGCCTCAGGAGCAGCACATGAATAACATGCAGCAGTTATGCTGCAAAACTTGCATTTTTTGTCCAATGTCTACTGGCAAAAGGCCATATATAAGGAGCGCTTTACATTCAGCAATAATCATCCATCAAACCAATCAGTTTATAGCAGTTCCCAGCAATGCAAGTGTGCCTACAGCCACCAGCTCCCTTGTGCATACTTTCAGCAGCATCCCCAAGGCTCCACAAAAAGTATCTTCAACATTCAGCTGGCATATGTGCATCCCTCAGTTTTGGGATTGCATAGTGGTCATTGAAGAGCAATTCAAAGGAGCTTGGATAGCATCTAGATCGGCTTGCGTTCGGTCTACCTCGTCCTTGCGTTTGGCAGTCCCCTCAGTCGTCATTCATATCCATTGTAAAAGTTCTCCAAAGAAATATAAGGAAATACTCCCTTCAGTGAGTAAATTGGGACCCAATACTGTGTCAACTACTATCTTCTTTCTCTCTGTTCTCTTCTCTCTAATTGAAATTGCACAGACTCATGGGTATAAAGAAGGCTTTGTTGCGCATTACGACGATCAACCTGTTGCATGCTACATTGGTATTAGAGTTACAAATTGAAACCCAACTTGGGTACCCTAAAGTGAGCATTCCGTAGATGGTAAAAGTGCGGTAAAGAAAACACCTAGGCCTCTTGAAAAGGCCAAAGCAACCGTTGAAAAAACCAAAGAAGAAGCAGAAAAGCCAAAAGAGCTCTCAGAAATTTCTTCTTATGGAGCAGCAATGGCAAAAAGAAGACGCCAAAAAGGCGGAAGAACGATAGGCCAAAGAAGCTCGACGTGAGGATAAACGCAATGCTGAAGAAGACCAAAGACGGGTAGACCAAGCTACTTGAAAAAGGCTTGAATGTGAGACCGTGCAACTCCAAAACCAATAGTTGATAGCTGCTATGTAGGTGAATGTGTTGTCTCTTCTCCCTACACTGGTGAACCAAGGAGCGAGTTCCTCCACCACCCCAACCACCACCGTCATATGAGCTCAACTCAACTTTAGTAAGTATGATGGTAAGTGTGATTATGCTACAATAATGCAATTCATTCATTAGTTTGTAGCATATTTTCCATTGGCTAAGCTTTCAGATCCACAAGATCGAGTCCACCTAGCGGCACCTCACCTTTCTGCAAAGCAGTCACTTGGTGGCAGCATTGGTCGAGTCTACATGTAGACCCGTTCACAGGGGCTCCACAGAATGTATGGGACACCTTTTTGTCTGACCTAAAGAAACGGTTTCTCCCTGTACAATACATGACCAACCTTGAGGATGAGTTTTACAAGCTCTCCCAAAATGGGTCACTCACCCGTGTTGACATACTCTAATAAAGTAATCACGTCAGCACAACAATTAGGTATATGAGGAGGATAAATTGAAACAATTCATTACAGGTCTGGATACTAACATTAGGTTTATTGTATGTAATTTTGAGCCACAGTCTTATGATAGGGCTCTCACTCTTGTTCAGAATGAGGAAATGATGCTGAACGGATGTAAGCCCAAGCAACCCCAAACTAGCTCCAAACCCCAACAGCAATCATCAACCACCCAACAGTCACCGTCTCAAGGGGGAAGGGAGCTTAGAATAGCAAAGACACTAAGAAAGAATCCTAGAGCACCTCAGGCGGCAAGATGGATAAAAACTTCATGCCTAAGAAAACACATGAGGAAAAGGCCAAGAAAGGCATCATTGGTGCTATCTCCAACCAGAAGAGCAAACGCGGTATAAGGGGGAGAACAGATGTTTCTTTTGCCACACCGTAGGGCATGGTAAGAAAGACTGTACCAAGTGGCAGGCTGCCCAAGCTGCCAAAGCCTCTGCCTCCGCATTGGCCACCACCACAACTACTTCTACACCTCTTGCATCGGCCACCAACATGATCCAACTCTTACTGGCCTTAAACACCGTACCCACAACGAGCACGTCGATGATACGTAGATCATGCAAATGGTGTGAGATCTTTATGCCTTGCTCGTGAATAGTGGCAGACACCGACTCCGTGCTCCAATCTGTCCTCGGTAGGGGGAAGGAGAAGATCATCGTGCCAGTTTCTTGGTGGAAGGCGTGGAGTGATGTAAAACCACACATATACGAATGAGAGCCACTGTCTCCTCGAAAATACAGGCTCCTTTGATGGGAAGGCATTGAAGAAGTTGTAGTCGATTGGGTGCTCCAACACTCGTGGGGGGGAAGGAGGGGGGGGCTTTGGAGGGAGAGCCCGCACCGGGGAGACACCGGCGAGGCAGTGATGGTCATCTCTATCGACTCCACGAGATGGTGGTCCAAACGATGGATTGAACTAGCTTGCTGCCTTAGCTTTGGGGTCAGGCGCGAATGGAGGGCAATGGGAGTGCTCCGATGAGGGGGACGAGAGGGGGCAGATGGAGGGGGTTCTGATGAAGTTGGAGCGGAGGGAGTTGTAGGGGGGAAAGTCGGAGCAGAAGGGGGGGAGGGGGGCCGTCGAAGGCTTTGAAGGGTCAGAGAGCCTGATAGGAACCTGAATGCCTGGAATGGGATCGCAATGAGGCAACGATCTCTAGAAAGGAGGGGTGGTGGTGGATTCCTCAAGGGCACTTGGGGGGGGTGGACATTACCGTGGAGGGGCTCTACTAAGATAAATGCTCGTAACAATTCTATGACAAAAGCGTATCCTCCTGTGTCTTGCTAGCTTGGTGCGCTTGGCGGTGCCGCTCTACTTTGGAAGTCAGACGATGGTTCCGCCTAGGGCTAGTGATCTGCCACTCTCTTGCACTGGGATTGATCGAGGTTAGGCCCCAGTGTTGTGATGCTTGGTGGCCGATATTCCCCACACCCCCCTAATGAGGATCTGAACTAGGAAGGAGGGGGGGGGAGGACCATTGGAGGCTCTCTCTTGGCCTCACGATGAGGACACACACTAGCAAGGTGTCCCACTTGTCGGCAAACGAAGCATTGGCATGAGAGGTTGGAGTACTCAACTCTTTGTAGAATAGGATCTCCCCGGAGGCAAGGAAGCAATATGGCGTGAGGAACCGACTTTGGAGAGGCTATGCAAATACAAAGAGATGGAATCTTGGCCGTCCAAGCTAGAATCGAGAAGCGGCGGGGGGGGGGGGGGGGGGGGGGGGGGGGGGGGAGATTCCATCACTCTCCCAATACCACCACCTATCACCATGAGGAGAGGAAGGTATTCCTTCTAACCATGATGGGTGATGGCCCTTTGTCACGTGCACACCCATCAGGTGTACAAGTGGCATGGCATCATCAAGCATTAATCAGACATCTAAGTATTAGTCAGGCATTTATCAGCATAAGCATGGGGGTGTTTCATCACCAACATCAGCACCTTAGTCTTCATAACCATGTAAGGTATTCATTATGGGCAGCCGACAGCAATGTTACTCAGCCGACAGCCTTTTAAAGTCAGCCGACTGGTATTTATGGCATTCATGGCCAGTCGTGAGCATTCAGCAACACTGGCCGACTGCAGCAACACTGGCCGACCTGCATCAGTACTACCCACATATAAATAGAAGCGCATCATCGCATCTCAGATCATCAGCGTTTTCAGCATTGAGTCCATCATCGCATCTCAGCGCATCAGTCCATCAGATCAGTAAACGCATAGAGCATCATCTCCGTCCGGAGAGCATCTGCGTTTCAGTTCAGCAGTTCAGCATCAGTTCCCAACCATCCCTTCAGCGTTTCCTTCCCAGGAGACAAGGGAAAGACAGTGGGACAGCAGTCCATTCAGCATATTCAGCATATAGGCAGCATATTCAGCATATAGTTCATCATTCCTATCTCCTACATAGAGGGAAGCCGGCATCGAAGGGTGGACCTCAGCATTGGAGCAGTCCTCAGCATCAGCATTCAGCCTATCCCTCTCATCCCGAGAAGGATATCTGTTAGATATCCGTAACGCCGCTACGGGCATTACCACGAGAGGGGACGGCCTCTGGCTCACCACCCAGCCATAGAGGAAGAATGAGGATTGCCCCTCATCCCCCAGGCTATATAGTGTGTGGCCTGCCGTCCACACTAGCCTGGCCGCCCATGACTCCGCATGGGCGTCCTCTCCCACTGAACCCCGGATATGGCCATCCGGTCTGCCGTCGGTCACAGGCATTACAGCCTACGTGACATTACCCCAATGTTAGATATCCGTAACGCCGCTACGGGCATTACCACGAGAGGGGACGGCCTCTGGCTCACCACCCAGCCATAGAGGAAGAATGAGGATTGCCCCTCATCCCCCAGGCTATATAGTGTGTGGCCTGCCGTCCACACTAGCCTGGCCGCCCATGACTCCGCATGGGCGTCCTCTCCCACTAAACCCCGGATATGGCCATCCGGTCTGCCGTCGGTCACAGGCATTACAGCCTACGTGACATTACCCCCCCCCTTAAGAAGAGTTTTCGTCCTCGAAAACAAACTGGGGAAACCTTTTGGAAATTGCACTACGGCGTTCCCAGGTAGCTACCTCCTCATCCCTATCTGTCCATTTAACAAGTACCTCCTGGTACACTTTATGTCGGGTCTGTCTATCACGATACTGTAGAATCTTTTCAGGTTCATGTGGTATCTTTGGTGGCTCTATCAAGTCCACCAAAATCTCTGGAGAAACTGCGTTCTCTAACCCGTGAACTGATTTCTTCAGTTTACTGACATGGAAGACAGGATGGACTTGAGAACTCTCCGGTAACTCAAGTTTATATGCTACGTCCCCAATCTTCTTAAGGATTTTAAAAGGACCACAATATCTCGGAGAAAGTTTATCACACTTTCCCGTTTTCATGGTTTCTGACTGCGCAGGAACCTTGAGGAACACAAAGTCACCTTCTGCAAAGGTCACCTTTCTTCGTCCTTTATCCGCATAAGTTTTAGCGCGATCCTGAGCGCTACGAATGCTCTCACGTGCGGCTCTGAGCATATCATTCATATCTTCAAGGAAATCCTTGACAGATTGAATCTTCTCCTTTTCTAGGCCTACAGCCATTGGAGATCTCGGCTGGAATCCATACATTAACATGAATGGTGTAAATCCAGTTGCTGAGTGTTTGGAGCTGTTATAGGCAAACTCCAGTAAGGGTAAGTACTCTTCCCAATTAGATTGCTTCTTACTAACATAAGAACGCAACATATTCTCTAGAATTTGGTTAACTCTTTCAGTTTGACCATCAGACTCCGGATGATCTGCCGTACTCATACTCAGAGTAGTATCCAGCTTTTTGAAGACTTCCCTCCAAAAATGACTGTTGAACTTTCTATCTCTATCCGACACTATATCTGCGGGCAGGCCATATAGCTTGTAGAGATGTTCAATAAAGAGTTTTGCCAACTCTGGCGTTTTAACAGTTTTCTTCGTGGCAATAAACTTTGCCATTTTAGTTAACCTGTCCACTACCACCCACACCGAGTCATTCCCTCGACTCGTCTTGGGTAAACCGGTAATGAAATCCATGGAAATGCTTTCCCATTTCCCTTGAGGAATCTCCAGCGGATGGAGTAGTCCTCCAACCTTAAGACGTTCATGTTTATTGACCTGGCACTTATTGCATTTCAGCACATAAGTCTGGACGTCCTTAAACAAACTAGGCCAATAAAACTGTCTTTTTACTAGTGCCTAGGTCTTCTGAATCCCGGGATGACCCGCACTTGGACTATCATGACTTTCTTTAAGAATTTGGGCCCGAAAGTCACCAATAGTTGGTACACATATTCTACCCTTGTAGAGTAAGTACCCGTCGTCAATGGAGTAATTAGCATATTTCTCCCCCCGACGAAGTTTATCACTCCCCTTTGAAGCCGTGGCAGTCAAAGGTGATGAAGGGCCTACGTCAGAACTCTCCGGTTCCAAACTATACCCAGAAGACACGGCTAGTCTCTCCGGACTAACTCTCGCTTCCCTTCCCGTTGCACCTTCGGCCAGTCTCTCCGGACTAGCAATACGTGCCAACGAGGGAGGTGGTCGCGTCTGTGAAGAAGTGCGTACGCGTACAACGCGCCAGACCTCTGTAAAAGATGGATCATGCTCACATAAACCACGTAGGGACTCCAAGAAATCATTCTTAAAGACTGTGAAACTAAGTTCATTAATTTGTGGCATGCGACTAAGTGCATCTGCCACCATGTTATACTTACCTTTCTGGTAACGTATCTGAAGGTCAAACTCTTGTAGAATCTCCGCCCACCGAGCTTTTCTACCCTTCAGTTCATTTTGACTTGAAAGCCATTTCAGACTTTCATGGTCCGTTCGGACCTCAAAAGTGGCACCATATAAATAGTGTCTCCACTTTTTCAGTGCATGAACTATCGCTAGTAACTCTCGCTCGTAAGCCGAGTAGTTACGCTGCGCACGATCTAACTTTTTACTTTCAAATGCAATTGGGCGTCCCCTTTGCATAAGTACGGCCCCAATGGCCTCATTACTAGCGTCTGTTTCCAAAACAAACGGCTCATTTGGATCGACAATTGTCAAAACAGGTGCAGCTGCTACGGTCACCTTGAGCTTATCAAAGCTTTTCTGTTGGGCGTCCCCCCAACTAATGTTCTTTGTTTTTGACCGTAACTGGTCCGTCAACGGGACTGCGATCTTCGCGTAGTCCTTCACATACTGTCGGTAGAACCCCGACATGCCAAGAAAAATCTGCAGTTCCTCGAGATTCTTCGGCGCTGGCCATTTAAGAATAGCCTCTACTTTTTCTGGCTCCATCCGCGTACCATCGGCGGATATAATATGGCCAAGGTAGTGAATTTCTGTTTCAAAAAATTCACATTTGCTTTTCTTTGCAAATAATTTGTGCTCTCGCAACAACTTGAACACTAGACGCAAATGCTCTATGTGTTCTTTCTGTGTCTTACTGTACACAAGAATATCATCTAGGAAAACTACTACGAATTTTCCCAGATATGGACGTAAAATACTGTCCATCAGCGTCATAAACGTCGCTGGAGCATTGGTTAGCCCAAATGGCATAACCAAAAACTCAAAATGCCCGAAACGGGTCCTAAATGCTGTCTTCGCAACATCTTCTTGTTTAATTCTAACCTGATGATACCCAGATCTCAGGTCTATTTTTGTGAAGTATCTCGATCCATAGAGTTGATCAAACAACTCATCCATGCGTGGCATCGGATACTTGTTCTTAATCGTTATCTGATTAAGAGCCCTATAGTCTATGCACATCCTCATAGATCCGTCTTTCTTCTTTACCAGAAGAATAGGCGATGCCCACGGACTTGAACTAGGCCGAATAAAGCCTTTGTTCAAATATTCCGTTAATTGTTTTTCCACCTCCTGTGCCTCGGAGTGGCTTAATCTATAAGCAGGTTTGCTTATAGGTTTTGATCCTGGCATAACTTCGATGCCATGGTCTACTTCCCTAGATGGTGGTAAACCATTTGGTAAATCATCAAGAAAAACATCCTGAAATTCCTCTAATAAATTCGTTAAAGTATCTACGTACTTTTTCTTTAATGTCTCATTCACCTTGGATTTTTTCTTGTTTGAATCACATGCATGCCAAACAGGGTTTTCAAACAGTGGGTCTCGTCCAAGGTTATTTTGTTTTTCTTGTTTGTCTACGCAAACATCATTTATCGTTTCATCTACGGAAACAGAATTCAAAAGAGGGTAACAAGCATATACCTCTGCTATCTGGTCTCTGCGGACCGCTGTACACAACTCCATGGAGGAAATAAGTGGTGTGGCAGGGACAGTACGGTCGCCCTGCAGGGTGATGACTCTACCTCCATGCTCAAAACATAGCGTGTTATGTAAGTAATTCCGAGCTAGACTAGGGCCCAAGCCATACAGCCCCTCCTTGCCTAGATATACGTCTGCTCTGGCTAAGTGCATGACCTGAAAGTCAAGCGGTGCCTCATAGTCCTGCATAGATAATGGGACCCCCAATACTACGGTATTCCATACCGTTTTGTCATATCCGTTGGCTAGGCCAACAGTATATTCATGATCACTCCGGGTCTCAGTCAACCCCAACTTCTTGACTAACGAATAGTTCAAGAAGTTGTGGCTAGCTCCATCATCAATAAAAACTGTGACTCTACGGCCACCTATGGTGCCATACATGCGCACCATGTCATGCGGACCTACAGTAGGCTGCCACATCGCTGGTGTCACTGAACAAGCGTGATGCTCATCACAATGACACACTGTCACCTCTCTGAACTCTGCGGAACTGAGAGGGAGTCTCTGCACTGTATGCAACTGCCTAGAAGATTTACCATCTTTTTTGGGCTCGTTGCCACTCGTGCTTGCTTTAGGCTTTGGACACTCAGCCTTCGTGTGTCCTACTTCATTGCAATTAAAGCAGCGATTTTCCTTTCGCGCTTTAATATATTGCTCTTTCTTTTGGTTTTCGGGGTCTCTTTTTTTTCTGGATGGTCGCTGTCTTTTAGACCAATGACCACCCTGTCCTTCTTGGTCCGTCCTATCCCCTTGTTTGTCACTGCGGAACCCTTTTCTTTTGAGGCCTGACCTCCTCTTTTCACTACCCTCGGCCCTGCTAGAACCACCACGCGTACTACGGCGCTTAATGTCATCGAATATCTGTGTATATTTTTTTTTTTCCGAGAAAAGATCCTTTCATTAGTTATGTAAAAAACGCCCGTAGGGCTACAAAAGAGATCTCTCCTGCTCCTAACAGAGAGAAGAGCAGTGAATACATCATGGCAGCCCGGGAGACTCTCCCTAGGTGCTGCAAAATACAAGCATCAGTCTAAAGGACTGAGCGGCTAAATCATACAATGGGGGGGGGAAAGAGCCAAACAGGTGGTCTGTAGTGCCAACGGGGGGATCCCGTGTGTAGGGTGTAGAACGGGCCGCAGCGCCAAGTGGTATGAAAGGCCTGGCGCCGTAAGATCGCCTCATCCGAGTCTCCCCGGATGCGGTCGTACTGTCCTCGCAGGGTGTGGATCAACTCCTGCCAAATCCCCCGAACAGTCTCTGCTGGTGGCTCCAATCTCCCCTCAAAGGCCGTGAAATACCGGGCCCTCCAGGTGAACCAGATGGTGAGGCTGCTGAGGAGCTCCCATCGTAAATCCCTCTCCTGTGTCCAGCTGGCGGACGAGAAATCCGGTGCCGGAACCAGGCGAGGCTGGCCCCTAATAAATCTGATGGCCTGACTGCCCTGCTCCATCTCATAGCCCATAGCAGGCCCTGACGAAGTCGACCAAGCAGCGGCACCCCACGTAAACATACCCTCTGGAGAGAGGGGGGCCAGAATACGCAGCATCCGCAACCAAATCTGCTGTGCCTGAGGGCAGTCCCAAAGGCAATGTCTCTGTGTCTCCATAGGGTGGCCGCATCGGACGCAGGCCGCCGGAAGACCGCTATAAACAAGCCAAGTGCCTACTGCTGAGCCCCTGTGGGCGACCAGCCACTGAAAAGCCGAGATCCTGCGGGCCTGTCGACTAGCCCATAGCCGAGCCCAGAAATCCTCCAGGAACTCCTGTGATAGTCCCTGCAATCGCCAATGCCCCGTTGCCGCTGGAGAAACCGTCCTCCTCGCCGTCAAGATATGCCGTCCCAACCTAACAGTATACTGGAAAAATGTGATCTCTGTGGCCTCAAGGGATGCATAAGGATCATGCCACTCGTACTCTCCGGGGTCCCACTGCAGCCGGGCCAAGGGGCGCGCTGCATATGCCCATATACGCCAATCCGGGAGCACGTCAGCAGGGTCGGGGTCAATATGCCACTTCCGAGAAGCGGCAGCCACTACCCGAATCCTCTGAAAGGTGCACTCTGCAACCAAAGGCGACTCCACCTCCACTCTCTGGAGTCTGCCCTCATCGTGAATCTCATAATAGAGGCATCTGCCATCCTCAGTGCTAGCTCTGACAGCAATCAGGATCTCCAACTGTGTAAAGGCTCCCATCCACCGTGGGGCCATTGGCTCGAGAGGTGTGAACCACTCCTCTGAAAGTGCCTCCTGAATATCATCCCTCATAATCAATCCCCCTCTGAAGTGACTCAGCCTCTCCACCTGGGTCTCCTCTGGTAGACTGCAGAAAGCCTGCCAGTCTCCAAAACTACGAGCTGGGCCTGCCGCTAAAGGTCCCCAGGCTAGACGAGGCCGAGAACCCAGCATATGACCCTGCTCTGTACGAACCGCTGGGCTCCAGATGAGCGGCTGCCTGGCCCGCTCCTCAACACAAGAAGGAGGCCGCTGAGAGAGCCCCGGTCTCAGCAGCTCCCAAGCTCTCAGGATACTCAAAGCAAATCTGTCCTCCCATCCTCTACTGAGGCCTGTCCTCCTCATCTCTATGAAGATCCAGCGAATCTCTGGTGCCCAAGTACCCCCTGCAGGAGGCGCCCGGGCCTGCAGTCGCTGCAAGAGGAGCTCTTTCCAAGGCTCAGCGCTTGGAAGCAACCCCCGAACAATAAGCTTCCCCAATAAGGCTCTACTCTGATCGACTGGATCTATAATGCCCAAACCGCCCTGAGCCAGCGGAAGTGTAATAACTGCCCATGCAACCTTTGCCCGAGCTGGCTGACCGTCCCGCCCAGACCACAGAAAGTTCCTGATCAGCCTCTGTACCTGGCTGATGCAAGAGCTCGAGAAAATCCAGCAAGACGTAATGTACCACATAGTCGCTAACAGCACCTGATTTGCCACCACCACCCTCCCAGCCAAGGATAGTCGAGCTGTACTCCAATACAATAGCTTCTTCCGAATGCTCAGAAGAAGCGGGGCAATCTGCTGCTCAGGTGACAAATCGAGGCCAATCTGGCATCCCAAATACCGCACTGCTGTGCCGGGAGGAATCCATCTAAAACCGGGGTCCGGACTCCATGCCGGAGTGGGAGCACTACTGATCCAAAAGGCCACTGTCTTGCGCCAATTGATCAATGCTCCCGAAGCTGCACTAAAAACCTGGAGCGACTGCTCTGCCCGAATAAGATTGGCCTCTTGGCCATGCAAAAATAAGCCCGTGTCATCTGCAAACTCAGCATCAAGCAAATCCTCCCCCCGGACTGGGAGCTGAAGTCCTCTCAAACCAACCTCCTCTGCCGACAAATACATACTCATAGCCTCCGCAAAGAAGAGAAAAAGGAAAGGGGCGAGAGGACACCCCTGACGGACTGATCTGGTCAGCTCAAAACTCGGCCCCCGACCTCCTGCAATCAGCACCTGGCTGCGAGCTGTGGAATACAAAGCTGCCACCCCTCTGATCCATCCTGGCTCAAAGCCCAGGCGTAGCATAGTGCCCTCTAAGAATCCCCAATCAACTCTATCGTATGCCTTCTCAAAATCGAGAAGCATCACGACCAAGTCCTCGCCAAGAAACCTAGCTCGGGCCGTCGCCTCCCAGAAAGTAAAGATGTTGTCAAGGATACTGCGCTCCTTGACAAATCCTGTCTGAGTAGCATGAATCAACTCCCCCAGGAAGGGCTGGATCCTCAAACTCAAGGCCTTTGCCAAGACCTTGTAGACAGTATTGAGGATCGTAATAGGCCTCCAATGCCGAATATCATCTGATACTCCCTCCCCCTTGGGGATAAGATAGATCAAGCCCTCTGAAAAGCTCTGCGGCATCACCCCAGTGTCCAAAACATGCTGAAAGCCCCTGCGGAGGCCTGGCCCCAAAAGGTCCCAATAGCGCATAAAAAAGGCCGGCGTCAGTCCGTCCTCCCCTGGGCAACTATGTCGCGGCAGGACCCTCAAGGCCTCGGCAAGCTCAGTCTCTGACAGAGGCGCATCTGTGCATATTGAATTGCCTCTGCTAAGTCTTTAGGCTGTAGGGGTTCTACGTACTCAAGGTAATCATCTTTGAGGCCTCTCTTAAAGCCTCGCAATGTTTGGAATGCATCGATTCCCTTTAACTTGAGTACTATCTCCCTGTAGTTCGAGATGTACTGAGTTAGGGATTTGTTCTCCATCGAGCACTTGTCCCATAACTCCCAGCTTCTCTCTGCCTCATTAACAGGCAAAAATTCTTTTCGAAACATTGTTTCAAATTCCGTCCAAGTGGCAGGGCGAGTTGTCAGACTCATCCACCACTTGTACGCTTTGCCGGTTAAAGAGAGGCTAGCCTCTACGGGCTGTATACGGCTAGGCTGTTGTCGCAGCGCGTGCAAATCTGACCACTTCGCTAGAAACATATTGACTGAGTCCTTGTTTCTCTCCTTTTCCTCGCCACCAAAACTAGGCGGCTTTAAGTCTTTTAACAACGACGAAGCTGTCGCTACGGACGGCCCCGCAGGCGCATCGGCCTGTACTCCTGCAACCACTGGCGAGGCTACGCTCACCCGTGCTGTAGGAGCTCGACTACCACGAGGAGTCGGAGTATTAGCCGAGGCGGCTGTCAGTGCATCTAACCGTGTGGAGATGCTCTGTAGCATCGTGACTAAATCAGCCTGGACTTTACCCATAGTATTCAATTTGGCATTAAGATATTTAAACAGTCCACTAGAGAGCTCCGTCTCTGTCAGGACATCAGCAGGGTCTAGTAGGTCATAGTCATCGTCGTCATAATCCAAGAGGTCCTCCTCGGTCCCCTCGGCGACGTCAGTGTTCATGTCCTCTGGCTCATCGGCCAGAAAGGGGTCATCAGCCAATGCGGCCGCTGCGGGCTCGCTGGGTCCTAAGGCAGGGTCAATAGACGAGGAGGGCGCTGGCGGATCACGAGTGATCGATAAGCGCGCTCCGGACCGAACAACGGTCGGGCGTGTACGGCCTGACAATTTGGTCGGGGTCAAACCCGCGACCGAGGACAAGAGACTGGAAAAACCTAGAGAAGTAGAAGGCGGTGGGGACACACTACGCCTAGCAGACATTTTTAATTCTTGCAAAAAATAATGCGAGAACTCGGAAATTACTAAAAAAAAACTCTAATAAAAATGAGCAATGGTGGAGAGAGAATAATAGTCACCCCCCTTTACGGTCGCCTGTCGATTTGTTGCGTTGCGAGCCCCTACAAGGACGCTTCCGGGATGCTCCGATCCACGAGAAAATATGCCTGAATTCATAACAAAAATTAATCTCCGGAAACACTTATTTCGTGCCGGGATTATTTCTTGCGGGGATGATTCTCCTCCCCAGTCGAGAGAGAGTTTTTCTTGAATTTTCTCTTTAAAAAAAATAATTTTTTTAAATCTTTATTTTTTAATAAATGAATAATGAAAATTATTTTAAAAAAATAATTTTTTTTTGGGTCTCTGGCCGCTGGTGGGTTGGCTGTTGGTGCTGGCCATTGTGGCCCTTGGCCGCCGCCGCCATTGGCTGGCTGGCTGGCGCCGGCGCCGCTGGCCGCCCATGCTGGCTGGCCGCCCCCCCCCATGGCTGGCTGGCCGCCCATGTTGGCTGGCCGCCCCGCCGCCCATGGTCGGCCTGGCTGGCTGGCCGCCACCGGCTTGGTGTCTTAGTCATGTTAACGACGACGCTGACGACGACGACGACGACGACGCTCTCAGTACATCTAACGTGGACAAAACCTTCACCAGCCGACGCTGCCGCTCTCCTCTCCTATTTGTAATTCAAGGCTCTAGCTTTGGGCAGACGAGGAAGCGTTCGAACAAAAGGAGCTCAAGCAGCGCACCAAGTTGATTGGTGGTTGACTCCAAGGAGGTTCTGGACAGTCAATTGAACCGCAACACACACGTTCTCTCAACCAGCAGAGGAATGGGCACTACGAGAGCTTTGCCCTACAGGCGTAAGCATAGGAGAGTTGCTGGTCTGCTGCTTGGGGCAAACCACCCCACACCCACGGAATTTCAGCTTCGCCCCCACACACACACGGAATTGGGCCCTGCTTCGCCCCCACACACACAGGGGCTGGTCGTGGGGGGTGGTCTGCGCCCCCCACTTCAACAACGTATATGTGGGTCGCCCCCGTTCATCCCACCTTCATTTCGTGGGGGTTGGTCTGCGCCCCCCCCCACCTCGACAAAGGTTTCAATCCTTTGAAACCTTCAACGGAGAGTATTTCGAATCGATTCAACGCAGAAAACAAAAGAAAAAAAACCAAAATTTTCTTACCTGCGATGCTGTGTGTGTCGGGGAGAGAGAGTGAGAGAGAGAGAGAAAGAGTTCTTCCCTTCAAGAGTCTTGGCCCTCCTTCCTCCACACATTCCCTTGTGGAGATAAGGGTGAGGAGATTGTGGATGAAAACCACCGAGTGGGCTCCGGTCCCTCGTTCGCGCGCGGACTCTCACGATCCCTTCGAACCATGCTCTGATACCAATGTTAGATATCCGTAACGCCGCTACGGGCATTACCACGAGAGGGGACGGCCTCTGGCTCACCACCCAGCCATAGAGGAAGAATGAGGATTGCCCCTCATCCCCCAGGCTATATAGTGTGTGGCCTGCCGTCCACACTAGCCTGGCCGCCCATGACTCCGCATGGGCGTCCTCTCCCACTGAACCCCGGATATGGCCATCCGGTCTGCCGTCGGTCACAGGCATTACAGCCTACGTGACAATATCCATCTAGGAAAGCATCATAGATCTATTCAGATCTCATTGTAACCCATTCATCTAATATAGTTGCATTGCATTGCATTGACACTATCTGTCTTTTCTCAAGCATCATTAAGTGCAGTTTAGTTAGCCTAAGGTTGTGTTTACAACGGTCAAATCCCTCGCATGTCACACCCTTTGTGGCAATACTTTGTGAGGACTTCATGGCCAAGCGGGGTAGTCTCTCTGGACCCATGCCTCTTATGTAGGCTATGGTCTGAAATAGAGCCTCTACCATCATGGGGGGCACTGCAAGCTCTGCTCTGACGATCTCATGTGGTGCTTATGGTTTGCTGCAAATCATCCTAGAGATCATGAGGATATGTGGTCTCTTCATCTGACGCCAATCATATGTGGAGAGGTTAGGGGTCCATACCGGTGCTTCATATATCATAGTTGGGGTGACTAAGGTGTCAAATAGCCATCCTTTGGTGCGAGGCTCCTGGAAGTGAGCTTGATGACACTATCGCTCCATCAATGCAAGGGCAGCATAACCTCGGGTGAGCTTGTCCTGTGATGCCTGTTTCATGGAGAAACGGCTCCCATTACTAGTGAAGGTAATACCCAAGTATACATATGATTTTGTCATCTCCACTTGGCTGCCTCTATATGTGATCATTGTATCTTTCATAACCCATCCGGAAGTGTGTGAGATCATAATCTTGGTTTTCCCAAGGTTCACTGAAAGGTCTCTCTGTGGACAAAAATCATCTAAGGCGTCCATGTGGATCGGCGGTCCCTCCTGCGAGTCAGATATCAGAAAGATGTCATCCGCATAGAGTAATAAAGTGACCAGAACCCTTGGGAGTGATGCACCACTCCCTCCTCCTCTGTCTATGAAATCCGTGACCTCATCTATGTACAGGCCAAAGAGTGTCGGGGAGAGTGGGCAGCCCTGCTTCACCCCCATAGTGCTATGTATCTCCTCTCACAGGCCACCTAGGCATCTGGCTTGTCCCGTCACCCTCTCATATAAAGCAATGATCCATCCCCCAAATCATATCTGAAGGCACCCCAAGAGTCTGCAATCTCTGTAGGAGCCGGTCCTGTGGCATTGTGTCGAATGCTTTGCGGAAATCCACAAAGCAACAATAGAGTCTCTGGTCTCGTGACTTGGCCTGCTCAATTAGGCTCCTCAAGGTGAAGATATGATCTAGTGTGCAGAAGTTACTGCGGAACCTAGCCTGTCCCGGAGGACGAAGACCCTCCCTCTTGGCTAGAGAGTTGAGAGTTGTCTCTAGTCTTGATCCATATATCTTGGCCATAATATGGCCAACCATGAGAATCGTGTAGTTCCCGGGGTCCATCGGGTCGCCTGATTTGTGAATGGGGGCAGAAGAGTCTCTGCTCTCGTGACTTGGCCTGCTCAATTAGGCTCCTCAAGGTGAAGATATGATCCAGTGTGCAGAAGTTACTGCGGAACCTAGCCTGTCCCGGAGGACGAAGACCCTCCCTCTTGGCTAGAGAGTTGAGCGTTGTCTCAAGTACTGATCCATATATCTTGGCCATAATATGGCCAACCATGAGAATCGTGTAGTTCCCGGGGTCCATCGGGTCGCCTGATTTGTGAATGGGGGCAGGGGTCCATAAAGGATGTCCAGCATCAGCAAGAGGGGGTGAGTAGGGCCCCTAGATCTGCAGGGCTGAGGTAGCAGCTACAGCTCGGTGGCGGGCGAGGATCTCATCAATGTGGGGCTGATGAGCTTGGGGTGCTCGAGGTCCAAGAGGGTGAGGCTGTTTGGCTCTCCAAATTGCGGTGGCACGAGGCATGGTAACTCGAGTCGAGGGGTGAGATGGTGGGCCCCTCATCGCTATTGTGGTGGCCTCATCCGTCTGAGTGTCCTTCTCTTGTGGGCAGAAAAAAACTGGTGATGGTAGATTGAGATGGGGGCCGGGGTCGAGGATCTTTGAATAGTAACTGTGTGTGTTGTCGGATCTCCAACAGGAAGACTCTGAGACAATGCTGATTTGGATACTCTATAACCCGAGATAATGGCCCAAACCCCTCTTTGAATAGCAATGGAATCTCCCCTTGATCTCATAATACACTGGGCACTGACAAATATAATGCTCCTCAGACTCTACTCCTCCTTGGCACAATCTCTAGAGTGTGCTTTCTTTGTAGTACTGCATCTTGGGTGGTAGGCTTCCCTGGGGTAATCCATGTATCTCGAATGTGTAACTGTAGCAAGTCATATCGAATTACCTGGTTCCTATCCACATGTGTGAGCTTGGTGTAGGGGGAGTGTGGGTCATTCTGAAATGGGGGTAGTTGGCTCATCTGTAGTCCGTGTGTGGTGAACCATGTGAGGACTGAAGCATACCAGGATGGATGCACCCCTCTTTCCGCCATCACCCGAGAAGACTGTAGTAGTGGCAGGTATGGTAATGGTGACGAATTGGATAGCATCAAAATCTGTGGATGCTCTATGCACTGCCAATCTGCCGCTGATAAGCCTGGTGCCCAGAATGGGGATGCATACATCATCGCCGGAGTCTAGTGTGTCAACAGCCCTTCGTCCTGGGCTCCTGGAAGTGTCTAGTGGCACTGTCTATCTAGGAGGGCAAGTGCAGCGTATCCCCTCGTCAATCTGTCCTGTGATATCTGTCTCATGGAGAAGCGTCTGTTGAAGCACGTGAAAGTCACCCCCAAGTAGACATATGAGTTTGCTACCTCCACCCAGCTGCCCATGTAGGTGATCTCTGTACGAGCGAGAGAGAGAGAGAGAGAGAGAGAGAGAGAGAGAGAGAGAGAGAGAGAAAGATTTTATTAACGTCTTCCAAAAGACCGAACTCGGCCTATGAGACAAATCGGTGTACCTGTATGGGGTATCCTCTGTCATCCCAACAAAATGAAAAAGTACTGAACTAAAAAGCTGAATCTGGATTGCAATCTCTTGAAGGATATATAAATGTTTTTGACCTAATTTGCCTCACATTGGTCTCTGTTTGACCTAATTCATTCTGTATATGGCCTAAGTCGTCATGGCTGCATCTGAGGCTTGATGCCGGTGGCATCCCCTTTGTAGCACTCACAATATTAGATGTTTTTTGGCTCACAATGACAGGTTAAATGTTTCTTTGGCTCACAATCGTCTCTTTGACATAATTTACCCTGTACATGGCCCAAGTCATCATGGCACATGCATCTAATGATGCTGGTGGCATCCCCTTATGCATATCTTCAAACATGAAGCCGGAGTGTTGCCTTCAATGTTCAGCTTGTGATGAAATGAATGCCCAAAATTGCTTCAAGTGCCTGTAATGGTGAAGGTGGCATCCTGAATGTGTGTCTATTTGCTTAACCATGTATAACGACAGCCGAAAATCACTTCCAGTGCTTGTAAAAGGCGTCCTGAATATGTATCTATTTGCTAACCATGTATATCGAGCGTCGCATTCTATGCTGGTGAACTTGCATTATACACCTCTTGAAAAAACACCTGACAAAATACATACTTCAATGGGTGTTACTAGGAGCTTAGCTTTGTGTACCAACTGCTGGGACCAACAAATCCTTTGTGTTTAGTATCAATACCTTGACTCCATTCACCTTTCCAAAATCTCCTTCACTATTTACCTGAGTGGCATTTCGAAGGTTAGGGCAATGTCCCTCTTCATCTGTTCTCCTTTATATAAATGTCAACCTCTTCTGGAGATTAAGTCAGCTTCTTCCTCAGCGTATGAAGGGCTTCTACATGACCTCTACACAATTAGCTGCATTGAGACATCCATGACTTTTCTCCAGACATCTTGGAGATCCTCAGCATCCAACAGATCCACGGTTCGTGGAACTATATCCACTAGTGGAGACCACAAACTTCAAAGAAACATAAGGAGATTGTGAACAAGTATAGTGGACACATAGAGGGCGTACCATCTTGTCCCTTGAAAGATGAGGTTCTGAGAGGCCCTTGTAACCCCATTGCGTTGATAGAGAGGAAGCTTGCTGTCCTGGCAGAGGCACACATGGCGAGGGCACACTAGTGCTTCATAGTACTAAACTGGCATATCCTTTGTTATATGGAGTTGATGGTTTAAAGCAAAGATCTTATGTATGTAGTTCATAACTTGGAAGACATGATTGGAATAAATTGGGGTTTCAACACTGACAATATCTCTGTTTGCGGGCAGAACTCTCGAGTATGGTTTTTGAACCAAGAGAATAAATGGACGCTTGGTGTTGTCCAATCATCTGGTGACAATGACTCAATTATTTGTATGGCAGATGGCCAGGTGACAAGCTCTAAAGGTTATGGGTTTTCAAAATCTTTTGAAGTACTGAAAACTGCTAAGTTTGCTGCCAGTTCAGCAGAAACATTACCCGTCTTTGTGTTTGGTAACAGTTTCTTTCTTTTTTTGTTGTTCTTCTGATGCTGTTGTAAATCTTCTTGTGCAGCTTCTAAAAACACCGCTTGAAAAGCTTCTTCCTGCAAACCCGGAAGTTCTTGATGGTGTGGAGGACCTTATGCAGTTGAGCTTCATCCATGAGCCTGCGATTCTACACAATCTGCAAAAGAGATATGGGCTTGACAAGATTTATGTAAGCTTCAGACCTTGTCATTCAAACTCATTAAGTTGAGTCATTCAAACTCATTAAGTTGATAATGCACAGCTATAACATCTTCGACTTGGAAACACACATTGCATGATGCTTTGTATTGCAATGCTGGATTCTGGGCATTGCAGACAAAAGCTGGATCCATGTTGATAGCACTCACTCCATCCAAAGAATATCAAGCTCGAAGCCACAACTCTTTGGAAGCATTTAAAACAAGGGCCAAAGGCACTGTACATGCCCATGTTTATACAATAGCAGACAATGCATTTGAAGCCATGATGCGGGGTATGCATTGGACTTCTGTTACCATGCCGGTTTTATGCAGTTCTTGAACTTGATTTTTATTCTCTTCTCTGAGTTGCATCTAAGATTTTTGTTTGGTCGCTTATGTTTCAGAAGGGATGAACCAATCAGTTATTATCAGGTGTGTTCAGATTTCCATTTGATTTATGGTTGGGAGTTTAGACAAAGGTTTCTATGCAAGGAAGCAACTACTTGAATATGTGTATACGTGATGCATTGTTCTGATTTAGTTATTGTAGAACGGTTTTGTTTCGTTTATTGTTGCTTTATTCTTGGAGGTGGAGTGGCCTTGAGGGCTTACCATTTTGAATGTCAGTAAACTTGTTTTGTTTATTGTTGCTTTATTCTTGGAGGTGGAGTGGCCTTGAGGGCTTACCATTTTGGATGTCAGTAAACTTGTTTCGTTTATTGTTGCTTTATTCTTGGAGGTGGAGTGGCCTTGAGGGCTTATCATTTAGCACTGTTCATAACATTGGTACTGGAGCATGTTTGCCTTCTGGTTGGTCTTGTGTTGGCAAGGTTGTTGAAGCTTGATAGGATTACCAAATGGGTCCATCGACTATGGATGAGTTTTTAGACCCAATCTGTCCCACTTGCCTGCTCTTTATAATTTGCTCTGCATCAGTTCGACCATGTAGTTGTACTCCTTTTCTCCCTTTCACTCCTGGAAGAATATGGGACACCTGTCTAGAGCTGTTAGGAATGAAGTGCATGCCAATGGAATGCTGTGTATTGAGAAGGTGATAAAAGGGGTAGCTAGCGTGGATACACTGTTGGGCTTTTTTTTTCAAGGATACTTTCATTAAGCTTGGAAGTAGGGGAATAGACTAGCTTCTTAGAGAACGGCTTGTTCCTTCAGTTGATTTTTTTGATGAGCACTAATGATATAGGCAGAGGAATATGAAGGTTTAATGGAGAGTTTTTGGACTCGGGGAGGAAAAGCTGCTTGTGTTCATAAACTGCCAGCTTCTAGGAACAGGTGGTGGGTCAGATCTACCTCAGTATGGATCATCATCCTAGGCTATTAAATAGCGTGTTGTTTTTTTATGCTAGTCTGTGAAAATAAGCAAAGCTTGATTGTGTGAAGCTTATCCATGCGTGTACTTTTCAGTGGTGAGAGTGGTGCAGGAAAGACAGAGTCAGCCAAATCAACAATGCAGTACTTGGTTTCTTGTGGAGGAAACACTCAGCTTGGAAATATGTTGTTGCTGACTAATCCAATTTTGGAAGCTTTTGGGAATGCAAAGTTGTCCAACAATCCCAATGCAAGCCGTTTTGTATGTTGCCCAAATGCTCTAATCTTCTATTTGATTTCAGATTTTGGCCTTTGTGAACTGTGCAATAATCTTTGATCATTGCTTGCATGGATGTTAATAGTATTGTCAATGTATTTTGGCCAATATGTGAAGTTTATATTGAACTGATGTTGGGCCGTGCATTCTTGGTGCTTAGAAAACAATCTTAAGCTCTTGTTTTGTTTCCAGGGAAACATGATGGATGTCTATTATGATCATTTGGGAAAATTATGTGGTGCGAAATGCCAAACTGGTGAGGATACTTTTAAATTTAGGACACTAATCCTTCCCCATTTCTCTTTCTTTCTTCTGAAATGTCATAACTCTCTCAGGCGCCACTGAGGAGAGCTATGACATTACCCCATTGATTCAAAAGAGATTATGGCAGACTTTGGCACTCATACAAGAGATCTACTTCTTTTGGTTATTCTTACATGGTGGTCTCCCCATTAATCAGTGGAGGGGTATTTTTGGAGCAAACCTCTCTTGTCCTAGATGCCTTGGTAACTTTTGAGATAGTGCAACATTGCATATGGGGGTGTAGAGCTGCCAAGAGGATTTGGGGCTCTGTAGCTCAGCTTATGAGCAGATTGAGGAGAGAATCGAGATACCATTAATGTTACTTGGGGTGCTATTGTTTGGTTCATTTAGTGTGGTCCACATATATTTTTTGAGGAGAGGGATTTGGACTCTGCCATAATGATATGCAGAGGTGTGGCCCAACGTTGCATGCTACTGGATATTCCTCATACACAGTATAGACCACCTTTGCAGAGCATTGATACTACTTGGGAGATCATTGCAAGTATCACAGCTTGGCAGATTTGGAGGGCTAGATGTACAGTGGCTATAGAGGGCATTCAGATATACGTCACTCAGTGCATTTGTACTCTCTGGGGAGATATTATTCACACTCTTATGGCCACATGGGCTTGTATATGGGACCATTGAGATCTGTGCAAGCAAAGCGCATTGTGTGTGGTTTCAATGAATCTTTTTCTCATTGATCCCCACAGGACTCTCTTGGCACCTTTGTGCCCCAGATTTGTTGAGATCACCATACATTTTAGGATGAGGATTTTTTGTTCCGGCTTCTACCTGAGATTTTGTATGGTCTATTGATACGTAATAGTAGTCTGCCAAAAAAAAATTGAATGCTTTTTTCTCCTCCTCCTCTCTCTCTCTCTCTCTCTCTCTCTCCCAAAAAAATCACGAAAGGCAGGCTTCTTGTATAGAAAATTTTCTCTTGTTGGCTTTTTAATTGCAAATTTTATAGAGAAGGAAAATTCTGATTTGGCCACTGTTCATTTTCTCAAATGGGCTCAACACATCCTTATTCTGATGCACATCAACGGCTGGCTCTAAAGTTTTCTTTGAGAAGGTAATGCTTTTGTGTATATAGTTGTTGAATGCTAGTGTAGGTTAGAATACTATTTGTGGATTAAGCGTAAAAGTGTGGGGACTATTAGGAACATGTAATTCATGCTTAGTGGTAATTTGGCAATTAACTTTCAGTGACTGATCTGAAAATTGCTGTGTACAGTTTGATTTGATAAATGCTGATTTTGAAGTTGCTGATGATGGCAGTCGCGAGTTGTATGTCGGGCTGAGGGGGAACAGTCATATCACATCTTTTACCAGCTCTGTGAAGGAGCAGGCCCTTCCTTGAGAGGTAAAACATCGAGTGAAACTTTTTGCTTGTCTTTTCCTTGATCGTTATCGGTGTTTAGGCTGATCCTTATGTCTTTGCATGTGATGCAGAGAAGCTGAACCTAAGAGATGCAAAGGAGTTTGAATATCTGAACAAGAGTGGGTGCAATGGTGTGGATGGGGCTGATTATCATGCCCAGTTTCAGTCAGTGCTTGTGAGAAACTCTTGCGAAGAGCACACTCTTTGCTTTTCTTTCCAGCTTCTAATGGTGTCAATAAGAGTCACAAACTACTGTGTATGAAAGTCTAGTCTTAATAGCTTGATGTTTTGGATGCAGAATGCTCTGTGTACCCTTGGATTCACTGAGGAAGATCAAGAAGCTATTTTCACTATGCTGGCAGGAATACTTTGGCTTGGAAACATCACGTTTTCTACCCTTGATAATGAGAATCAAGGTATGTGGTACTGATATCTCCCATAAAATGCATGCACCTACGCTACCCTAGTGCATCCCGGCCTGACTAAACACATGCATTTCAGCTGTTGATAATGCTACAAAATTGCTGAAGTGCTCTAGAGAGCACCTATTAAAAGCTCTTGGTACCACAGAGTGCGCAGTTGATGTAAGTACACATCTTCTTGGGTTTCAGCCTGGCAAAGAAGCTAGCCATTCCTTGCAGGTTGCTGAAGGATTTTTGTAACATCTGCCTTTTTTTCGCTGGAAGAAAAGCCATTTCTAAGATCATGACTTGATAGTATTGCTTGGATTTTAACTCACATTTTAGGAATGCTGTGGATTTAGATGGTTGCTGCCAGGGATGCACTGGCCCAATCAATCTATGAAAGGTTGTTTGAGTGGCTTGTGGTCCAAATCAACAAAGCATTAGAGGTTGAAAAGGATGGTGATGTCAAGTGTATTACTATTGTGGATGCACCTGGTTTTGGTTTTTCTAAGGTTTGTAACCGGTTTGGTGTTGTAAATGTCGATGTGCATTTGCTATCTTGGGCAGTCATGCTGACTCACCAGCATGGCTTTCAGAGAAATGGACTTGAAGGCATGCTTGTAAATTATTCACATGAACACTTGCAGCACTATATTCAACACCATCTTTTTCAACAAGATGAAGAGGTAGTCTTTTTCTAATTTGTATAAGCCTTTGTTTCCCAAGAGAAGCCTTGGCATGGCATTTCTTTAGGAAATGATGGCATGGCAATTTAATTGTGTTAGCTTTTGCCTCATTTATTGAATGGTGATCTTGTCCTTGAGGATACATTTGTGGACGACTGTGTGTGTGCATGAGGTGCATTGTCTTGTCTATCATGCGTGGATGCATGTGTGTACATATAAGATGTTGTCTTACCCTATCATGTGTCCTACTCTTAACCTTTCTATCAACACTTGAAGCATAAAAAAATGAGTGGTTTTTATGGTTTACATGACAGGACATTATTTGTGGAGGATCAAATAGTTCTAGGATTTATTATTCAAGGAACGAAGAAAGCATTAATTTTATGGAAAAGGTGAGTTTTTATGCTTTGAAGTCTTTGGAAGTACTTAAATGGTGTCACTTGGGTGGGGCTCCATGGTGCCTATGTATGATATTAGGGTTTCTGAGTAGTTTATCATTTCGTCGTGGGTATGGTATTACATGGTATTTTGTTTCACATCCTTTAAAAGCCTTTTGTGATGTGTTTGTACAGTACTTAAGAGTGACTTTGTGTTAGCTACCTTGAACAGGGTTTATTTCCTTTATTACACGATGAGAGCTGTGCTTTTTCGAAGGAGTTAGATTTGAGCTTCACTCGAAGGTTTGAAGCACTGTTCGCTGATAGTGCCTGCTGCAAACAAAAGAACAGCCTGGAGTTTGTGATCTCCCACAGTTTTGGAGAGGTTCATGTTGTTCTGGTTAAAAGAACAGCTATTGCTGTTTGTTTTAATATGTTCCCATTTTGTAGATGGGCAGTAGTGCTTTGTGACCACGAGTAAAAGATGTAATCAATTTATCTGCAGGTGACATATGAAGCCTCTAGTTTTCTTGAGGGAATCAAGGAGACTCTTAGTCCTCAGCTTCTCCAAATCTTACATTCATGCATGGCGCGATTGCTGGGGCTTTCAACAGAAAAGGATAAGGATCCCTTCCAAAAGAGCTGGTCTGCAGACCTGTTACAGGAGACCTTTTTTTTCAGACGCCAGGTTAAAGGAGAGAAATCTTATACTCAATGTTTGCACTTATGGCCTTGTGTTGCCCTAGAGGCTAGAAGAGACACCCTTTGTTAATGCGTGCCATTAGAAAGTCTTGGTGCTGATGCAGAACATTCTGTGTCTGATGCAAGGGGTTTCCAGGAACGAGTGTTACAGATGATGCAGTGGTTGGACAACACTGCACCGCATTTCATTCTTTGCATCAGGCCAAATGAATCGTTGCTCACAAACTCACTCGAGCAGGATCTCTTATTGCAGCAGCTGTGCTCCAACAGGGTGCCTGAAGCTGTGAGAGCATCAAGGTCTGGCTATCCAATAAAAATTTCACATCAGCTTTTTGCAAGCAGGTATTTCCTCTTTCAGTTTCATGTAATGCTTGATTGAACTGAGGGTTTTGGTACTTGATTTCTCCACACGTGTACTCTTATATGCAGGTTTGGTGTCCTACTTGCACCAAATGTTGCAAAGGGCCAAGATGCTCTTGGCATCTGTGTAGCAGTACTGCAGCGATTCGATATACCTCCTGACATGTACCAAGAGGGATTGACAATGCTCTTTTTTCGCTCTGGGCAGGTGATTTTCTGCTCTTACCTTCATGCAAATCCAAATAACTGCAATGCTATTCAAAGTAAGAAACCCTTTTTGTAAGAAGCAGCATGGGATTTTAATGCTTAAGCTCGATGTGGTTCAAGCAGGTTTGTGAGTAGCCATGATTGTATGGCTACTTATGCTACTGTCTTACATACTTTTTTGCAGATTGATAAGTTGCAGCATATCTGGGAAAAGCTTCTTGAGAGAATTGTTAGTGTGCAAAAGACTTATCGAGGTTATAAACTCCGATATCACTTAGAGAAGCAGAAAAGGGCAGTAACCTATTTGCAAGCTTGTAAGTCTGAAAAACATGATTTACATTACTCGTCTCATTGAGTTTCTTTATCAGACATGGCCGTATAAAATTTTCCCATACAGCAAGCTACAATGAAGCGGTCTTGGATGTGTCTATGTGCTTGCCCTCTCTTAAAATGAATGTCTTTACACATATACCCGCCCATCCAGAAGCTTCAGATATCTGGCAAGTGGCAGGGGGAGTCAATATTTGCTTGTCCATATGGGATTCCCGGTGCACCCATTATGCTCTTATATGTGTAAAGGGCCTGAGTTGTGCTTGTTGAAACTTGATGCTGTCAAGCTTCTGTACATTTTCAAGCATTTTCTTTCCAACTTAGTTCAAAATCTGTACTTTGATGGGACTAGAATATTGTCCAAGATAATGACAATTCTTCGTTTGCAGTGGTAAGAGGCTGGCTGGTCAGGAAGGGACTTTCACATCAAGGTGCAGAAAATATAGCAATAGGAAGGAATTCTGATATGCATGACAAGCTAGAATCGAAGCCCATTTCAGAAGACAACACAAAGAACATGGACTTGTCAAGGACTTCTGTGTTAGAGCAAGAGGATGATGCCTTCATGTTAAAAGTTCCCTTAATCATAACCAGGGAAGAAAAGCACTCAGTGCAGGTACACACTCAGTGCCTTATCAGGAACAAAATCTCTCTCTCTCTCTCTCTCTCTCTCTCATGTACACATGCGTGTGCACACACTAAAACACCTATGCATGCATGAACACACGTGTGCAGGTACACACTTGGTGCCTTATCAGGAACAAAATCTCTCTCTCTCTCTCTCTCTCTCTCTCTCTCTCTCTCTCATGTACACATGCGTGTGCACACACTAAAACACCTGTGCATGCATGCATGCACGCACGTGCGTGTGTGCACACACATAAAGAAAGATTGTATTAAACGTCTACGAAAGACCCAAAGGGTCTATGACACTGAAAATGGTTTATTGTCTTGTGGATGACTACCATGAGGTTATAAATTGCACTTTCTTATAAGAGAAATTTGGGCATGTTCCTAGATTCATCTAGGTATGTATATCTAACACATGGGATTCTATGACTCTTGAGAGGCTCACCGTGTCACTACTCGATGGAGAGGCATCGTGTGTCACTGAAGAATCTCCTTGATGTGAAAGGAAGGCTGCCGTAGACCAGAATCTGTAGACAATGGGTGCACTGCTGGTGGGCTTTGTTCAGGGTGACTCTTGAGCCTTTTATCAGTGTGGAATTTCGAGGAAAATCATGCTGGACAATTGTCACCAGTCCAAGACATTTCCAGTATGAAAAGGGGTCAAGATGGCCAAATATGCATTATTGTACAAGCTTTGGGAATGGGGGGCGAGAGATGGTTTCTTGGACACAGAAATAGGCATTGGAACCCAAGTGTCAAGTGAAAAGCATGTATGGTGAGCTCCCAAGGATTTGGGAGAGATCTAGCATTGAAACATGTTTCTACATGGTTCTCACATACATGTGGAATACAAAGGAACAGACTCTTAAAATATAGGAGGGTTACTATTTTTTTTTGACAACTCCCAATGGAAATTCCATTCGCACCATTATGTTCGTAAATTAAGCAAATGGTGGGACTTGCCAAAGCACCTTTGACAAAATGTATACGTTGAGATATTTTTAAAGATGAAGTTTATGGAGGAGACCATCTCTTAAATTGGGACATGTGGTAGGATTGTGGATCAAATTGAGACAAGTGGCCTTATTCATGTCACCTGAGCTCTCCACTGGTCATTATAGCTTTTACTTACCATTCTAGCTCATGAGAGCCCCAAATCTTTAATTTGAGATGGCTCTATTGTTGCAAACTAGCCTCTTCCATGTTGGTTGCTCGCATTCTTGTCTACAACACTCTATGGAAAGTCTTCACACACTACTTTCCTCTACAAAAGGATACTCTACCTCTCTAACTTTTCTATGGCGGTACCCTTGCTATTTCAGCACAAACATTCAGGCTCAGAAGATGCACAACTAAAGCAAGATCTACATAAGGTGACCAGAGAAAAGCTGAGTATAAATGATTACTCAGTGGAGGTTAAAGGGCTTGCATATGCCCTTGCTTCTATTAAATCATTAGTACTTGTGTACCAATCATTGTACTTGTTGTACCACCAACTGGACTTGCTACGTTGCCATTGTACCATAGTTGTTAGGTACGAAAAGTTCGATTCGGTACGGTACGTTCAAATACGGTCTCGGAAGGCACCGTTAAATTTTAAAAAAAAAACAATGGAGGTACGGTCCATTAAAAAATACTTAAAAATATAAATATAGATTCAAAACTTAGAGAAGTCACAACTTACAACTTCTAACTTACCCAAAACATAAAAATTTAGAATGTTGCAACTTGCAAGTTGTATAGAAATGAAAGTAGACAAATGTACACGTGATGAGGGGTTGGAGTTGGTGAAGGGGGAGAAGGATGCGGAGAATGATGAAGAGGATGTATCCCTTGCCGGTGGGATGACTTCGTCTTGAGTGGCGGCAACGGCCGGGAGGGGGGGGAGTGTCTTCCACTATCACTTGCTTTGCCAAGCAAGGAGTACTTCTTCACAATGCTATCGGAAATGTCTTGAGGGATCATCTTGCAAGGTGCAATTTGCCCCCCATCTTGGAGAGATGTGCAAGAAGCCTAGTGGCACTACTAGTGTAGGCCTTGCCACAATACTTGCAAGTCCACTTCCATGCCTCCAAGTTCCCCTTGTTCTTCTCATGGGTAATGGTGTGCAAAGTAAAGGCTTCATGCTTTTCTCGCATGGTGAGAGGAGAGAAGGGTCCCAGGAGAAGGAAAGGGAGAGGTAGGAAGAGGGAGAGGGAGGGAGAGGCTTGAGGAAGACTCAAGACTCAAGAGGGAGAGCCTAGAGGCTTGAAAGTTGAGGAAGAGGGAGAGGCTTGAGCCTTGAGGGGGAGGCTTCAGCCTTGGCCCTTGAGGAAGAGGGATAGAGCCTAGAGGAGACTCAAGGGAGAGGATAGACTCGAGCACTTGTGAGGGGAGGGTTGAGCAATGAGAACTTGTGAGGATGGGGTTGGGGGAGGGCCTATTATATAGATAATAGGGAGAGCCTAGAGACTCAAGCCTCAAGCAAAGGCAAGTTGGCAACCAAAGGGCCAAGTTGCCAACTTGCCAAGCCTCAAGCCTCAAGGGCCAAGGCAAGCAAGCAAGAGCCCCAAAAAACACCCATCAAACGGCTAGAAAACGGTGGAAAAAATGGCGAAAAAAAACGGCAATCTTTGAACCGAAATGAACGAACCGGATCGAACCGAACCGAACTGTTCGAATCGAACTTCTGCGGCGGTTCGCGAACCGGGTGCAACTATGCATTGTACCTAATGTACCAACCATGTACTTGTTGTGCTAGGTTGTGCTAGCCACTCTACTTGTACCAATGATTGTATTTATTGTACCAGCCCATGGACCTACTGTTTTAGATTTTGTACCTGTTGTACTAGCTGTATTGGTGCTCCCCGACCTGTTTTGGTTGCTCATGCTGCCACAGCTCGACTTGTTCATAGTGTTGGGATGGTGCCTAAAGTTGTTTGGATTGTTCTACACGGATTTTATAGTTGCCGGAGTTTGTATTTCTTCAGTGTTTTTGGATTTATGGTATATGTGGAAGTATTATTTACTTTAGCTTAGTTTTTTCTATCACATATGGCATCTTGAAGACCCATGGTGATGGGGAAGATCACTAGAAGAGGTGGTTTACTTACATCCATGGTAATTTGGGGCTTCTTTTTTTTAATCTGACTAGCCTTAGACCCAAGATCCTCCCATAGTTACCATTTTTCACGGCCCGTAGGCGCATTTTATCCACCTACAAAAGTGATACCGTTGAGAAAGCACCTTGTGGGGTTTTGAACGCAAACATCTTCACCACTTGGGCTATCACCTCATTGGCTAATTTGTTGATTCTTTTAATGATAGCCCGTGTGTATGGTGAAATAGTGGTTGCTTATGGATAATCTGGCATCTCTCGTCGGTAGAGGAAGGCCCTCAAAGCTTGACCATGATATTTCGGATGTAAGCATGGAGTAGTCTCAAGGTCTTGAGTCCAGGTCCGAGGAGTCAAATTGACTCACTTATATAGGCCTCCTATAAACAAGGAACCAAATATAGCATGTCTCATGAAAGCTACTAACCCCCACTTAAGATGTTTAATCCCTACGCCATGGTTAACCTAACTTGAAGGTCTTAATCTTGATTACCCTTAGGATGTAGCATACTTCTTCCCTTAAGAACCATTGATATCCTCGACATTGAATTCAAGGAAGCAACTATTTAGATTGTGCATAGACTCCCATGTAGCCTCGACCTCAGACTGTCCTTTCCATTCGATCAAGTACTTAGAGTAGATGATATGCTGAGACGATCTAGTAAATCCATCCAGAACCAACTCGGGTTTCATAAGAATATACCTAGTCATATTCGTGAGGTTAGGGATCTCCTTTACTGACACAATCTCATCACCTTCACCCGGTCGTTCTTTCAAACATTTGACGTAAAATACAAGGTGAATCTTGATTTCAGGAGGTAGTGCTAAGTAGTAAGACATATCACTAATCTTCTTTGTGATCTGATAAGGACCACAACATCAAGAAGATAACTTGTAATGTTTACTAGTCCTCATTATCTTAGAGTCCCTTGGGACTTTCAGATACGCCCACATGCCCTCTTGTAAAACTATCAAGGTTCGTAGTTGGTTAGTGTAATACTGAGCACGATCTTGAGCCATCTTTACACTTTTCCTTGCAACTTTCAACATATCTTGCATATCTTGTAAGAAATCCATTGTTGATCGCAACTTGATCCCATCTAGCCTTGCGACAATGGGTGACCTTGGCTGATAACCATACATAAGCATAAATGGGCTAAATCCAGTAACCACATGCTTACTATTGTTATAAGCAAACTCAATCTATGGAAGATATCTTTTCCACTCAAACTATCTTGCTTGACATACAAGGTTGATTGATTGTTTTGATTTAGCTCTTCCATATCCCTCACTTATTGTACCCTATACCTAGCATAGTAGGATCTAGATTTTTCATCTTGTATAATCTCAGAGTTTGAGATCTTAGCTTTCAGTTTTCAGTTTTAGTTTACTGTTGTTTTCTCTTATTTCATGTACACTATGTACGCATCATTTTGGTCTCATCCATGATGAGATTTCATGTACACTATATACACATCATTTTGGTCTCATAGACCCTTTGGGTCTTTTGAAGACGTTAATATAACTCCCGGATAGATCTTCTCAGCCTCTACACCCATTGCACATGGATCACACCTCCAGAGCTCCCCATGAAGATGCACTTCTACAGAGATCACTTCCTCACACTCACTGAGGATGGATTCATCCAGCAGCTAGGCTACTTGAGTGTTCAGATGTCCCATGCCATGCGGATTGCGATTGGCCACATACGGGTTTCATCCCACCGCCTCAGAGTGGAGACAAGTAGAGCTGAGCGCATCTGCAGAGTCGGGAAGCTCATACGAAGAGAGCCATAGAGGAGAGGATGTCCAGTATACTATGAGATCTGCGGGAGGTTTCATTGTCTATTTCGTGAGGGATTTGGTCCACTCTACAGGATCATTGACTTCCAGGACCAGCATTGCCTAGGCCTCTTCCCTGCTTGAGCTCCGCAGACATAGGGACACCTTGAGAGAGCTTCAGCCCCAGCCACCCCGCCCCCTCCCTCGCCAGCCAACCATCACCAGTTTCTTCCAGACCCAGTAGGAGGAGGACATCGATATAGTGGATCTTGTGGACCCTCCACGAGTTGCTCCGGACCTACCTCACCCGAGAGGAGTTACCTTAGACTGAGCCTCCGCACTCTAGTGTGCCCGACGCCCCCGGTCCCTCGGCTGTAGCCACGATCACCTCATCGGCTCCAGATATAGGACATGCTCCATTGCTATCGAGCTACCTTTCCACGTGACATAGCTTAGGGAGACCTCTTGGCCATACTCATTAGCCCCATGCTTGATATTTTTGAGAGTGGTATACCATCTACTCGGAGCTGATGTTACTCTCATGTCTCTATGTTCTTAGTAATCCATGATGAGTTTCCATGGACGGTTTTGTATCACCCCATGAGATAGCTATGTTTATTTTTTTTTTCTGTTTTATTTTCCATTCCATGATGAGATATGCCATGGACATTATTGTATCACTTTGGTCTCATATGCCCATTGGGTCTTTAGTAGACGCTTAATATATCTTTCTTTCTTTCTCTCTCTCAAAATACCATCTATGTGGCTTGAATCTCCACCTCTCTCCTTGTACTTGCTTCTCTCCCATAGGCACACCATGGAGACCTTCAAGCCACCATAGCTTGCTCCCTCTCATCTTGTGATATCCAACTTGGTATTAGAGCAATGGTTACCTTTGTTGTGAGCTTTGCCATCCATGCTGCATCTTGCGAACATCATTAGAGCTACCATCATCAGATGCATTGAAGCCTCCCTGGCCGTGTGTTAATCCACAACACCCACCGCCAATGCTCAGCCAGCCACCACCACCTGGCATGCCGTCTTTCAAGCCACCAGCTCTAGCGTAGACCTCTCTACCTATGCTGGTGTTTTTTGGCCCTTCTTGGTGGTGTTGCTTCTTGTGCATGTTGCGCTTGTCGGGCTCCTTTGCACCCGTTACTATTGCGTGCAACCCCAACCCAGAGCTACCAAGCTCTACGTCTACATTAGTTGTTGCATCGTCAACAAAGCTTTCATGTTTTTGTCAAATCTCTATGTTTCTCTTCAATCTTGCGATTTTTATCAATCCATGTTATCACCTGCAAAGTTTGGTATGAGGTAAAAAAATTAGGCAAATTTAAATGCTTTTCTTCTACTTGTGCTCTGCTTCATTAGCGTAACAACTTGCACATGTGCTTAGTGATCATATCATTTTGAGTTAAAATATCATGGAGGTTCTCTCGAGTTCTCTGCCCTGGCTTTCATGCCTAAAAAGATTTTAACCATCAATACTGCGAGCATCATCACAAAGCATCTGTTCTTTGCAAGTGCTCTTCCCATGACAATCGAGTGTCGGAATCTTGGAAACATCAACGCAAGAAGACTGCATCAGATCATCATTGACGTTCTGCTCTGGGGGGTTTTCAAACTTCCAAAATCATCTTTTAATTATGTTTGAATCTAGTTCTCTACTTGGGTTGTTCCCCAAAATTGGAGTATTTTGGATGTCTTTTAGATTTGTTGTAAAGCCTTGATGCTATAAAAGTCAAAGATGTATTCTTGTTGTAACTACACCAACCAAGTGTGAATGTCCTTGGGCACCATCTCATGAACAATACGCACGCCGACACTTAAAATGTAAAAGCCATATTGCACAAAACAACTGAATGATACAACATTGCACAAGATAATCTACAAAAGAGATAGGCACTGCACAGTACACCACCGTTGGGGCTGCCCCCCGCCCCCCCCCCCCCCCCCTTTCCTCTCCTAATACTGAATTGTATTTAATCTGTACAAAGTTCCAAGGGCTTGCTTGCCAGATATTCCAATGCAATGCAAGTATGAAGACAAGTTACCCAAACAAAAGTGTGTCGGAGTAGATTGTTGATGCCAAAACTATCATTCCAAGACCACGCACAAATAGGCGCTCTCGTACCCTCGCAAAGACCGTGGCTCAAGCCTCCTTGGTACGAGTACACAAACAAGTACATGTACAAGTACACGAATAGGTACGGGTACACAATGTCATCAGCCGGTACTCAAACAAGTACACTTGGTGCCAGTTCACAACACTGCATCTGGTACTGTAGATATAGGATGATATTCAGCAAGTACTTTCCGGTACAGTAGGGTTTTCAGCATGTACTTGCTGGTACAATAAGGGTTTTCAGCATGTACTTGTAGGTACAGTAGGGTTTCAGCATGTACTTGCACCCAAGTGCCAAGTGGCACCTCAAACTGGGGTGGGCACCTCTATTAATAGTTCACACATTAATGTGTGTTTATATGGCTAAGGGTGCCCACACAAAGGTCTATTGGGCATATGCAACGGGAATGGGCAGGCTGTCCAGAACGGGAACACCACATCAATGCCATATATAAAGCCCTTATCAACCGGACAAGTACCCATTTGAAGGTACTTTAGTACCTTAGGTACTATATTAGGTACCTTAAGTTGTAAGACGGCCGTTGCATGCCAAGCCATCACATGGAACAGCTGTTCTAGAAACGAGAACGCCGTTCCCGTGTCACGTGCACACCCATCAGGTGTACAAGTGACATGGCATATCTTAGCAACCATAAGCATTAAGCAGGACATTTAAGCATTAATCACAGCATAAGCATGTGTTTGGGGCTTGTACAACACCAACAGCAGTTACGAGGCATATAGCAGCATTTAGAGCATTCATTATATCAGGTCAGGGCTGTTGTGACCAACCGACAGCAGTGGAAGGCAGCCGACAGTAGTTAATGGCAGCTGACAGCATATTTTAGGCATTTTTTGCAGTCGTGAGGGGTACAGTCCTCTGGCCGGCAGCAGTTTAGGTACCCGACCAGCAGCAGCTCACCATATATAAGAAGCGCATCAAATCAGCATTGGATATATCATTTTCAGCAGGTGATCTCATCTTCTCTTCAGCATTTCCTATCCAGGGAGCAAGGGAGACAGCAAATGCAGTATAGTCAGCATATTCAGCATTTAGGTCATATTCCTACCTTTTACTTAGAGGAAAGCCAGCATTCCAAGGGTGGACCTCAGCATTGGAGACGGGAACAGTCATTCATCATCAGCATTCAGCTTCTCTCTCTCTTCCCGAGATAGATACTCATCTAGGGACAGCATAGATCTATTTACAGATCCTCGTTGTAGTTAACTCATTCATTTAATATAGTTGCATTGCATTGCATTGACACCATTGTCTATCTCTTAAGCATCATTAAGTGAAGTTTAGCATTAGCCTAAGGTTGTTTACTACGGTCAATCCCTGCATGTCACATCCTGAAATGGCAGAAACCGTTGCCTTAGGCCATGCCACATCAGCATCCGTTCCGGTGTTCCGTATGAAAGGGAAGCAACGTTTTAAACCACAAGGAACAACATTTCTTGTGACTATGTTGTTGGGCCCTGGGCGACACTGGTGCTTAACTTTAATGAATGTGAATAGTAAATGTTATAAGATCTAGATTAATACTTACCACTTGTTCACATGCCACAAACCATGTTAGAATATAGGCATTCACACGAGGTTCATGGGTAGGCTTCCTTGCCCATGAACCGGACACGTCATAGCAGGCATTCACATGAAACCAAGTAATGCGAAAAAAGTTTCAAGTAGGCAGAGATGCATCTATAAGCACACTATGCAATGGATATATCTCCCATTCGTGGAACCTGTAAATAACATGTCTTCCCAAGCAGAATTGGCTCAGTGGGAAGCCTAAACTAGGATCCTTGATAGTGGATTCCACGTCTTGGCCACACTATGGGTGACATGAGGCTTGGCCTCTCATAGGTGATGTGAGTGCTGGCCTCAGTACAGGTGACACGAAGCTCCTTGGCCTCCCATACCTTGGCATGAAATTGGGGAAGACCACTTGGGTAGCCAAATGGTGACACTCATGCCAATTAGGAACAGCGATGCACATGGCTAGGTTGCCTCTCTATAGTGATGTGATGGAGTTGGAGGTTGGTTGCTTCTTTCACGTTCTGGTCTCACCATCTTCACTTCGAAGGGGAGTGTTGGGATAGTCGGAGTCTCAGTGGTGTGAACACCCTCTTATTTAGGGTCAAAAGATAATGCCTTTGTGCCTATAAAAGCATGTATTTGGGTGGATTCATTATCACAATGAATATCATTTGAGTTGTGCAAACTTGCTCTCTCTTGGCTTGAGTATCTCATCTCCCTCTCTTTCTCTTACTTTCTCTCTCTCTCTCTCTCAACACCATCTCCATGGTTTGAACCTCCATCTCTCTCCTTGTACTTGTTTCTCTCCCACAAGCACACCATGCATACCTTCAAGCCATTGTATCTTGCTCCTTCTCATCATGTGATATCTAACTTTGGTCACTCAAAAGGTAGGAATAAAAACTCATAGTGACCATATCGTATCCGAAGTGCGATCTTAATCACGTCTTCATGTTTAATCCTTATTTGATAATAGCCTAATCATAGATCAATCTTGGTGAAATACATAGCACCCTGAAGACGATCTACCAGGTTATCCATTCTCGGCAAAGGATACCTGTTTTTGACAATAGGTTTATTCAAGTCTTTGTAATCGACACAGAAGCGCATGCTACCATCTTTCTTTCCTGACAAAAGAAAAGGAGCTCCCCATGGAGACTTACTAGATTGAATAAAACCTTTATTGAGATAATCTTGCAATTGTTGAGCAATCTCGTCTTCTTCCTCCTAGCTAAACTAATAAGGTTGCTGGGAGACCAAATTACTATCGGCCTCTAGGCAATAGCCTATTAGCATGATCTACGCCCGTCTTGAGTGGCAGACCATCAAGTAACTCACTCAAAAATACATCACGAAACTCTTTTAAAATATCATCGACAATTTGTTCTTTAGTTTTCACTACTTGAGATTGAATTACATTCACAAGATGATGATCTTAACAAAATTTCAAAACATGAAAACAACAAAATGACTCACAATTTGGATCAAAAAGAGTTTCGTATATATCCTTGGCCAAAACGTAAGAGTCAAGTTTACATCACAAAATCCACAGGGGATACCACCCTGAATTACATATAGTTCACCGTCATGAACAAATAAGAGCCTACGAGACCAATAATGTAACATCATCGTTTCACTCTTATCAAAAAACTAGGACATTTCCAAGATCACGTCCACCTTGTCGAGGTTCATGATGTGGAAGTCCAAAGCCTCCCGGTAGTCCTGAATATCTGGACCTCCAACCCAGGTACCATTGATCCCACACTTCCATGTCTGTCCTCTAGCAAGGTTGACCACATAACGGTGATCACTTGCCACCATGGGTAGTTGGAGTGTCTGCATCAAACATGAAGAAATAAAATTGTGAGTAGAGCCATTGTCAAACAAAATCCGCACTTGATGGCCACCTATAGATCCCTCAACTCAGAGGAGATCAAGCAAACTAAAGGCATACTCACTAATCTGACACCCTTGGCAACTATTGCTGACTAGATGATGAATTACAACAGAAGAGATCAAAGAGTTACCTTGTAGTTCCGTAATATGTACAGTGGCAGAGGTCTTACCCCCTCAAGACTTCTTCTTTAGACAATCCCTATAGTGATGGTTGGGCTGGTTGCACTCGAACCATAACTTGTCCTTCCGCATCTTTGCCACTTGTCCTTCCACACCTTTGCCACATGTTCCTCGGTAAGGGGTGTAGAGTTTCGCTTGCCTCTGGAGTGCTTGTTGGGATTGTGCTGCAACGGCTGACCCTCCTAGGAGGCTGCAACAAGCCCCTTGCTTCTTGTCTTTAGAGGATTTTTGGCTCTTTCGTGAGGAATCACCTGCAAGCTCACCACCCCTTTTGACTGCAAGGGTATCATCAAAATTCTTGGCATATCTGTAGATGTTGTCCAGTGTATGAAATAATGAATATGATTTCGGAGAACCTCATTCTGATAATTCAGCGGAAGTCCGAACAAGTATAACATGTAAACCAACATGTGAGACTCTTCATGGGCCTTACAATGATTCACCAAGTCTTACCAACATGAGAGGCTCCTCAAGGGCCTCACAACGATTCACCAAGTCTTTAAACTCTTGGTAGTAGTTGTCTATGTTGGGTGTTGGACTCACACACTCTCACACACACAAACCTGCACATTAGGGTTAGGTGCAGGGTAGAGAAGCTCACACACAGAAATGAGAGAGAGAGAGAGAGAGAGCCAAAAGTGTGGTATCCACAAAATGCAAGTCAACCCTTGCATGTGTGCCACATCCATATAATATAGAAGTACAAAATATTATATGTTAGAGTGTCCTTTCACACTTGATGTCCAAGGGGAAAAACCACATGGGAAAAAGTGCCCTTGGTTAAGCCCTGTTCACACATAGCACTACCATAAGTGAGCATATGCCTACAAATCCCCCCTGTAGTGGAAGTGTGAACCTGTACAAGGTAGCAGATCACTCTCTGTATGAGAGTAAGCCCAAAGCTTTGCGGAAAGCTTCAAACTTTTCTCGAGGTAAAGCCTTTGTGAATAGATCTGCAACATTATCCTGTGTAGGGCAATAAGATAAACTGATCTCCCCTGCATGTAGCCTCTCTCTGACATAGTGATAATGAGTCTCTATGTGCTTGGTACGTGCATGAAATACTGGATTTCGTGCCACGGCCATAGCACTCTGGCTATCAGTGAGAATGGTGGTGGGTGTCTGCTGACACTCACGAAGATCAGCCAATAGTCTCCTCAACCATACACAATCTACTGTAGCTGTAAAGACTGCCCTGTACTCAGCCTCACAAGTAGATGTAGCAACAGTGGGTTGCTTTTTACTCAACCAAGATATGCATGAGCTGCCAAGAAAAAAACAATTCCCACTGGTGGATTGCCTGGTATCGTAATCACCAGCCCAATCTGAATCACTGTATGCATAAAGCTGCAAGCTGCCCCCCCTGGGATAGAACAAACCAAGATCCAGGGTACCCTTAAGATATCGAAAAATGCGTTTGACTGCTTGCCAATGCTTTGTGCCTGGGCTGTGCATGAATTTGCTCAACAAAGACACTCCAAAAGATATGTCTGGCCTCGTGTTACACAGGTAAATGAGGCATCCCACTGCCTAGCTATAAAGGCCGGCATCAAAAGGCTCTCCAATATCATGCATAGTAAGCCGTACACCTGGTTCTACCGGAGTAGAAATGGGCTTACATTCATCCATGTGAAACCTTTTTAGCAAACTTTTTATGTACTTAGTTTGCTGCATAACAATGCCATCATCTGTATGAACAAACTGTATGCCGAGATAGTAGTGTAAAGGCCCCAAATCTGACATATCAAATTCAGCTTTCAAATCAGCTTTGAAATCTGAAATTTGTGCTTTGCTTGTACCTGTAATGAGCATGTCATCTACATACAAGATGACTATGAGAATATCGGCATCGGTTTTCTTCACATACAATGTGCTTTCAGCTGGACTATTCTCATAACCTTGGCTGGTTAGATGAGCATGTATCTTATCATACCAAGCTCTTGGAGCTTGCTTTAACCCATACAATGCTTTGTGCAACCTTCATACTTTATGTTCCTCACCAGGAACTACAAAACCAATGGGCTGATTTACATATACTTCCTCCTGTAAATCCCCATTTAAGAATGCAGTTTTGATATCCAATTGATGCACTTTCCATCCTTTATGGGCAGCCAATGCAATCACAGATCTTATTGTGGTCATTCTCGAAGGAGGAGCAAAAGTCTCTTCATAATCTATTCCCTTTTTCTGGGAGTAGCCTTTAGCCACAAGTCTTGCTTTGTACCTGTCAATAGTACCATCAGACTTTCTTTTGACTTTGTACACCCACTTTGTGCCAATTACATGCTTGCCTTTAGGCAATTCCACAAGATCCCATGTATTATTCTTCATGATAGAAGAAATTTCAGCTTGCATAGCTTGCAACCAATGCTCATTCTCATGTGCTTCTTCATAAGAAGAAGGCTCTTCTGAATCAAAGAGACCACCCATTGCGAATGCAGACTCCCCACGATGTACATTCAAAGCATGGCTGGAACTAGCCCTTGTTCTACCTGTGAGTGGAGCTGCAAGTTTGCTTTCTTGCAAAGTTTTCAGCAACCATCTTGGCACTGACTTGGCTGTGTCTATGGTTGTTTGCTCTTCCCTAACAAGATCTTCCACTTCTTCAACAGAAGGGGACTGAATGGCTGGCTGTTCCACATGTTCTACATGTGGATTTCTTGTGTAGGGGCTGGCTGATCTGAATCCCCCCTAATTGCAATGGGTAAAAGTCCATCAAACATGTCCTGTATGCCTGTATCATTGTTTTTATACAAGCTGACCATGGGCTGTTCTGAATTTTCAGCAAATACCACATCTCTACTTACAAAAATCCTTCGTGTAGTTGGATTATAAAGATGGTATCCTTTGCTTTCATTGCTGTAGCCCACAAAAATGCATTTAATTGCTTTGTCATCAAGCTTTGTTCGGAGTTGTTCTGGCACATGTGCATATGCCAAACACCCAAATGTACGCATATAATCCACTGTTGGCTTTCGGCTATACCAAGCCTCAAATGGTGTTATGGTTTTCAAAGCTTTTGTTGGACACCTGTTCAACACATGAGTTGCACACATTATAGCTTCCATCCAAAATTTGTGAGGCAACTTTTGTGCTTTCACCATGCATCTTGCCATCTCCATGAGAGATCTATTTTTCCTTTCAGCTACACCATTTTGCTGCGGTGTATAAGGCACAGTACATTGGTGTTTGATGCCCTTTTGAAGCATATAATCCTTGAATCCATTTGACATGTATTCTCCACCTCTATCTGAGCGAAGTGTTTGGACTTTACATGCACACATATTTTCAGCCATTGCGACAAAGTGTCGAAAGCATGTAAACACATCTTCTTTCACTTTCAAAGGGTAAGCCCAAGCAAACCTGGAGTAGTCATCAATGAATGTGACAAAGTAAAGATGCCCCCCTATGGATGGTGTCCGCATTGGACCACATACATCACTATGTATGAGCTGTAATTTACTTTCAGCTCTAACAGCTCCATCTTTGGGGAATGGTTTTCGTTGCATCTTTCCCAAAATACACCCCTCACATACATGTCTTGGTGGAGACTCAAGAGGCGGCATATTATCAACCATATGATGCTTCTGCAAAAGCATCAAACTCTGAAAATTTACATGCCCAAAACGAGCATGCCATAGCTTTGCATCATGCATAGCAGGAGTGTGGGCAACCACTGTATTTGCATCATAAGTGCGCTTGTCATAGCTGTCCAGCTTATACAAGCCTTTGTATCGTGTTCCAGAAGTGACTATTTCATAACCCTTTGATGGGTCTTTTACCAAACACTTCCCATCTTTAAATTCAACCTTTAAACCTTGGTCGTTTATGGCTGAGACGGAGAGCAGATTTTTCTTTATTCCTGGAACATACAATACATTTTTCATACATATATTGGCACTATTGGCTGCAATAAGTATGACATTACCAACTCCCTTTACTGGATATGTGGTATGATCTGCACATGATACAGTGCGGCCATTTGAAGCATAAACCAAGTGCTGAAATACATCTTTGCATGAAGTGATGTGGCTCGAAGCACCACTATCAAAATACCATGATGCATTCTGTCTGTCAGATGCAATGCAAGACATATCAGTGTCCGAAGCACTTGGTGTGTCACTAGTGCATGTGACCAAAAAAGTGTACTCTTCTTGGATTACATTAGCTGATTGCTTTGCTTTGTCATCCGAAGAGTCTGCTACTGCATTGCCTGCTTCTTTCTTTTTCTCTTTTGCAATCCTTTTCCTACATTCACTAATGTAGTGTCCAGGCTTATGGCAGTAGTGACATTTGCCCTTCTTTTTGGGCTTGTTTGCATCCCCTTTGTCAGACTTTTCACCACTAGAAGAGGACTGTCCATGACCAGTCTTGCTAGACTGTTGTCCCCCATGCTTAAAGCTCTTTGCTTTACCCTTGTCCTTGGCTGTAAATGCCTTTTCTCCACCACGGTTGCTCGATATGTTTGCTCTTATTTGCTCTTCTTGCAAGAGTAAACCCACGAGCTCTTCAAAAGTGACGGGATCACCACCTCCTCTCATCGAGAGGTTGAGAGAGGTGTGAAAGCCCAAGTAGGAAGGCGGTAAAGAATGAAGAGTGTTGGTGACTATCTGTCTGTCTGGGATAACCTCATCAATGTTGAGCAATTGTTCTTGCAAATCTTTCACTTTGGTGAGATGATCTGCCATGGAGTCACCCTCATCCATAGAAAGAAGATCCAATTGCCTCTTCAAGTAGGCAACTCTTGCCTCGTTGCGTACCTGATACATTGCTTCCAATGTGTCCCATGCAAGCTTCGATGTCTTGCATGAACGAATGTGCGGAATAATAGTCCTTTTCACTGAAAGGGCTATCAATGACATGGCCTGTGCATCTCTAGAGTCCCATCTCTTCTGCTCTTGTGTGGGAGCAGGATCTACATCAGGAGCTCTTTGAGCACCTCCCCTTTGAGGCGTGGCTGGCTGAATGGTATGTGGGCGTGTGTCATCACCACACACGATGCCCCAAAGCCCTTTGGCTACCAGCAAATTACGGATCATAAAACTCCAGAGCGAGTAGTTAGATCCATCCAGCTTGTCCTCCTGGGTGAGCACACCAAATACATCTGTAGCATTCTGTGCCATGTCAACAAAGTATAACTGCAAGCAAACCAAGCACCAATGTGCACTGCCAGGCAACCAAATGTCCTGTGCAAATGTATGCCTGCAAACCAAAGCAAGTGTAAACCTGCACCAAATTGTCCAATTACACCCAATGTGTATACATACGCGACAAATCGCAGCTGTAATGCCCAATTACATGCTCCAATCAGAAAATCCCCAATTTTTATGCACTCCAATCGCTTCAATGTGCATCTAATTGGCCAATTTTCAAAAAAGCCCCAAATTTCTGCAAATGTAAGAGGTTCAATTTGCCAATTTTGACCTCAATTTTGAAAACCCCCAAATTTTTGCAAATGAGAGAGGTTCAATTTGCTGATTTTGACCTCAATTTTGAAAACCCCCAAATTGCAGGCAAAGCAAAATGCCCAATTTTTTTTCAATTTGTCCTGAAATTGGTAAATTCCCCAAATTGCACCTGCAATTTTCCTTTCAATCCGACTTGCACAGCATTCATTGTCTGCAAAATCGGCATATGACCTGCACTGCAATATCTGCAGATTTTGTATTTGGGTTTGATAAAAAATGTGTACTAGAAATACCTCATACTTGCAGAGTGTAGGCGGGGAGCACACTGTTGTTGCAGAGAATGCATCAGCAGGGTGAGCGGATGGCTGTGGGCAGCCGAGGGGCCAGTCGTAGGTGAGCAGCAGGCAGACGTGCAGGGAGGCTTGGAACAATGAGGAGTTGTCGGCAGGTAAACTCTTTTGTCGACGGGCAGCAACCAGGTGGAAGCGAAGGTGAAGTACGGACCCAGCTGCAGGTGTCGGGCGAGCAGGTCAGAACTGGAGTCGACTTGCAAGCAGGCGTGTTGGTGGCGGGCAGGCGAGCAAGCGGAAGCGGCAGCCGTGGGCCAGCACGGGGAGCGCTGAGCGCGAACGGATGGTGGCTGGAACGGGCGACTTCGACGGAAGCCGAACGGGAGCAGAGCGCCGATGTGCTGGGCGTTGCTGGGCACGGTGGTGTCGGGCGAGCGAGTCGGCGAACGGCGACGGCCTGAACGGAACGGAACGTCGACGGGGTCGAGCCGGAGCAGATGGCTGGAACGGAACGTCGACGGAGGTGCAGACGGTGGCCTTGGACTAGCGACGGGCTAGCGGCCGGAGCAGGAACGTCGAACGGTGGGGACGGACGGCGGCCGATGCAGGAACGTCGACGGTGGAGGGCGAACGCTGGTCGGAACGGGGAGCGCTGACGGCCGGGAGGCTGGGCGGAGGTGGTGGGCTCCCCACTAGTGCCGCCCGATTCTGGTGGCTGGAGGGAGGAGCGTCGAGACGGAACCGGCGGACGGAAATTCACAGTCGACGGAATTGGGCAGCCTGTGGACGGAATTTCGCAGAAATTTTTCCAGCAGCAGTTTTCCAAGGCTAGCTCCCAGCTCTGATACCAAATGTTGGGTGTTGGACTCACACACTCTCACACACACAAACCTGCACATTAGGGTTAGGTGCAGGGTAGAGAAGATCACACACAGAAATGAGAGAGAGAGAGAGAGAGAGAGAGAGAGAGAGAGAGAGAGAGAGCCAAAAGTGTGGTATCCACAAAATGCAAGTCAACCCTTGCATGTGTGCCACATCCATATAATATAGAAGTACAAAATATTATATGTTAGAGTGTCCTTTCACACTTGATGTCCAAGGGGAAAAACCACATGGGAAAAAGTGCCCTTGGTTAAGCCCTGTTCACACATAGCACTACCATAAGTGAGCATATGCCTACAGTCTAGGCTCTTCTTTCCCATCTCCAATTTAAACCTACGAAAGTTGTCTATCTTGTTAATCTCTAGAGACAAAATGTGTCTTAACATAAGCTGAAAATCAGCACATGTTGTTGGCTTCACACGGAGGTCCATCCACCAAGCAAACACTTTATGTTGAAGCATAATTTGAATTTGACTAGTACGCTGAGCATATATGTTCTTGTTGTACGGATCAAAAAAAGCATCCACATGAATTCCCGAAGTTGGTTGTTGTTTTGCCATGGAATAAGGACAGAGAGATCTCAGAAACCATGCAGGGTATTAAAGAGTGAGAAAGTTAGAGACTCATAGAGGCTGACGTTTAGCCCACACATCAAGCATGCATGCTTTTACGAGCAGGAAGCTAATACCCAAAATAAGAAGGCACCCAAGTTCCAACTCTCAGCTTTCTTTTAGTTTAAAAGTCAGTTATGGCTAAAAGATGTCCAAAATATCCCATGCACATGCTTTTATTATTATTAAAAGTGGTGTATCCCTATAGTGTGTCCATGGTCCGGCCATATTCAGGTCCACCCCATAGACATGTGTGGGCCTACTAGAGGTACTCAGGCTTTCATGCTTTTGTGTGTAAGGCAAACAATGCCTTGGCTGCAGTCACAAAGCATGCCCAGCATGCTACAGTCCACTGCTTCTCTCTCTCTCTCTCTCTTCCATGTGCTTCTCTCTCAACAACCCCACCCTGTATGTATTAAGAGTTACCCTTCCTATAGTCGTTTTCTTGTCTACGCACAATAAAAAGCGGACAGGATTCAGCTTTCTGTAGAACTCGACCAGCTCTCAGTAAGACACAGCAAACAGTCTCAAAACCTCCTTTGCATACAAACGACCAAGGTCTAAGGTTTCACCCTCAAAACATACGCACACCAGGACTGTCAGAGAACAAGCAAAAACACACGTGACAAAAAGCTTCTTCTTTTTCCATAGATATGCAACGATTTCAAGAACCGTCTGAGCAGACCTAACCACTCCCTGATACAATGTGTCACCATATGGGATGAATCTCAGGAGGGTTTGATCCACTTAATTCGCAAGATGGTGAGATTGGAGATCCGGCAATGGGGACCCATTGTTAGAAGTCATCTCTTGTCTTTATCAGGCACCAGGGCCTCTGTTGTGGGTGTGCCCACCTTGTATAGGTGTTATATCATTTTTCCAGGTGTTCTATCATTTTTCCTCACTCCCTATATTTTTTCCCCATTTTTTCCATGATGTGGGTGGCTGCCACAGGCTGGCAGGAGCCTCTAATACTGGCCGACTGCACAAGGAGCTGGCCGACTTCATCAGGAGGGGTCGTGGTATTTTTCTCTACTGGCCAACTGGATGTGCCCAGTCGTGAGGGCCACTAGTGCTGGCCGACTGCATGATGGGACCATATAAGTAGGTCCCATTATCCCACATTGTACTTATTCAGTTATTTCTCGGGATCTTGTGTATAGAGAAGAGTTATACTACGCCTATCTCTCTCCTTCTCTTGTGCTGTCTATTTTCTGCACTCTACTTGCTCTTGTGGTCTCAAGTTTGGTTATCATTTCCACTGCGTATTTTGACATGGTATCAGAGCCCTAGGCTCTTGATAGATCTTGGGAGTTTTTTGAGCAAGAGGGAGATAGTTACGTTGCTGATTGGTGGACTGTTTGGACTGTTCGGGAAGAGAAGTTGCAAGAGGAAGGCGGGCTAAAGTGCTGGACAGCCACTTGCAGGTTTAGAGTTTTTTTTTTCCCACCCACCGACCCTTTTTCAGTTACATCCCCGTGATGGCAGATTTGTTAGAGATGGCTGAGAAGCATGTGAAGATCCCAACACTCTCCACGTTCCCAGTGGACCGTTAGCTGGACGGGAACAACTCTAGCATATGGAAGGTTATGATGGAATCTGTTCTGGAGTCTTACGACCTCGCTGATTTCTTCATTGTTGGGGTTCCATGGCCGGAAGTAGAGGAAGGGGAGTTACCGTCGATCCGAAAGGACCGGGAGACTCAGACACAGATGTGGGATCGTGTCAACACCAGGGTCCGTTTGTTTATCTTTCTCAATTGCACACTGCAAGTAATCAATCATGTAAAGCATATGACGTTGGCCAGAGGTATATGGCAGCATTTGGCCTCTCTTTACAACAAGGTATCGCCCATGAAGAGGATTTCCTTGGAAGTACAGATGCGGGTTATGAGCCCTGCAAAGTCGTTGACGATGCGGGAGCATATTAACAAGCTGCAGGCTCTTCAGCAGGAAGGTTCTTTAGGCTGGGAAGGAGATATCGTCAGAGGACATGGCCATAACGTTGCTGTCGCACTTGCCCTCTCAGTACTCAGCATTTTACTCGTCTTTGATTACTAGTGGCAGGCTCAGCACCATCACGTGGGAGGAGCTTGTGCCCATGATCTTGGACCAAGAGGAACGATTCACGAACCCTCCTCAGGGTGGAGGTTTGGAGGCCTTAACTGGCCAACGGTCGAAAGGCCGTAACACGGGCAAAGGGAAGGCTTCCTCGCAAAAGTCTTCTAAGAAGAAGTCCGACGCTGACCGCGAGAAATTAAAGGCAGAGAGGACCTGTAATGATTGTGGTGAGAAAGGCCACTATTGGAGGCAGTGTCCCAAGCGGAAGACCGAGAAGGGTGAAGATTCCTCAACAGCAATCATGAAAACTCTGGCTTTTGTGCACCTGGAGGTGATGAACACCGATGTTTGATTTTTTTCAGGCAGGGAGGAGATTGGAGGATTCTCCTCAACGGATACTCGAGAGTGGATTCTAGACAGTGGTGCTTCCAGGCACATGACTCCTTACCGTTCAGATTTACAGGATCTCTGTAGGTATTCTGGTCACATTCTTACTGGGGATACATCCACTATCCCAGTTCACAGTGAGAGCAGGTTGGAGATAGTTCCCGATGGCAGAGGGGGGAAGCATTCCTCCCAGGTGTTGTATGTTCCGTCACTTGGTTTTCATCTGTTGTCAGTGCATCAGGTTTGCAAGACTGGCGTACGAGTGGAGTTTGATGAGCATTTTGTTGCTCTCTGGGACAAAGCAACAGGCCAGGTGGTTTGGGAAGGCGGAGTGGAGAATGGAGTTTACAAGCTTTCAGCACTCTCTCTCCCAGGTCCTCGGGTTTGTGATGAGTGGCAGTCTGGTAATGGCCACTTAAGTGTGGATACATTGCAGGTATACAGGTCTTTCTGAGACCTGATGGTGGATAGCTTGCCAGTGGATGGTAGCAGTTGGTAGGAACTCTCCAGTACTGATGTTGGTAGTTCTTGTGTTCGTCAGTCAGAGGAAACTGAACAGGTCACTTATGCTCTGATGTCTCGTAGTATTCGGGACAAAGAACCTCCTATAGATGAGGATGTTATTTCCACGGAGACCTTTCGGAAAGCCAAGCAGGTGGCAGTTGATTACTTGCAGAAGGAGGTGCACACCCCAGGCTTTGTGGTTCCGGATTCAGAGGGGGTGGTTGACAGGTTTCAAAAGGCCTTGCATGGTCTTCAGTAGGTTTCCAGAACTTGGTTTTTCACCATAATAAGTGTTGATCCTTGTGAGCAGTGTGATGCCTCTTTGACTCAGAAGCAGAATGGTTCATTGATCTTGTTGATAGACACCAGATTGGACGTGAGCTTCCTGATGAGGCTGTTGAGCTCATGGTTGCAGATGACTCTTTGGGAGGCAGGATTGCATATCCTGTGGTTCTGCGGCATGCGAAGGATCATGGACTCTTGTACACAGGAGGGGGATTGATTGATGGAGCCGACTCCACGGTGGGAGTGACTCAGTTTGGGGAGATCTACTTCAGGCCCAAGAGCAGTTTTATGGAGCAATAAGAGGCAGTCATCTTTTGCCTTGTCGACGACAAAGGCAGAGTACCGGGCTGCTTGTGAGGTGGTGAGGTTGCATTGTAGGATTGGGCTTCCACCGGAGGAACCCATGGTCAACCGCCGCAGGCACTTTGTTAGTGAACAAATCATTGCTGATGACATCTTGCTAGAGTTCTGTTCGACGGAGGACAGTACGTATCTCTCTCCTTCTCTTGTGCTGTCTATTTTCTGCACTCTACTTGCTCTTGTGGTCTCAAGTTTGGTTATCATTTCCGCTGCGTATTTTGACACCCATCACCCTCCTAGGGACTGCCTGCAAAATTCTGGCCAAGGCCTTCAGCCGGAGAGCTATAGTGATATCTCTAGCCTGGGATGGGAGCTCTCCATGTTGTCAAAGAATGACCTGGATGTGTGTGTGTGTGTGTGTGTGTGTGTGTGTGAGGGTTGTGAAGAGATTTTTGTTTTAGTGCACGTGCATGTATGTGCTTTATGTGTTAATAAAGAAAAGAAGACTTCTTTCCTGATTGGAAGGTTTCCAATCATGTTGCTCTAGAGTGCTTTTCTTAAGGATTTAGTAGCAAATCCACTGATGTGGTATTCCTTTTTCACATGAACGATAGGTGTGTGATTTCAGTCAACAAATTGATGGAAAAGGCATGGAAAAACCAGCTCTTGAAGAGATGCAGATGCAGAAGCTGGCTGCAGAGGTAGCTTTGCAGAAGAAAGAAGACGAGAACGCTATCTTGCAGCAGAGTCTGAAGGAATATGAGAGAAAATGGACAGCTTATGAAGGCAAGATGAAATTGATGGAGGAAATGTGGCAAAAACAGATAGCCTCACTGCAACAGTGTCTTAATGCTGCAACAAAAGGTGCGAATTCAGAGGAACCTGCCAGCCAAGCAGTTAAACATAATGATCAGTGCAATATTCAGTGTGCTGTGCAGAATACACATCCGCAAGGTATTATGATGGCAGGAAATACCCCAGAAATACCCCTTCTTGCTCCTGACTTGCCTGTGAGCAGAAACGAACTTGATCCAAGTAGATCCGTTTTAGATCATTTAACCAAAGAGCTCGAGCGTCGGACACAGGTTTTCAATGATGATGCCGATTTCTTGGTGGACGTGAAGTCTGGGCATATTGAAGCAAAATTTAAGCCTGATGAGGAGCTTCAGAAACTGAAGCAAAGGTTTGATGTGTGGAAGAAGGATTTCAAAGTCAGGCTAAAGGAGACAAAAGGCGTTCTGAAAAAGCTTGGGAAATCAGAGTCTGCAGACAAGAGCAAGAAGAAATGGTGGGTTAGGAACCCTTCCTAAATGGCTGACAGAAGTAGCTTTGCTGTATGCAGTATATAGATGATCCATGTGTTCATTTTTTCGGATTCATTTATAATGTATAGATAGGTTGCCAGGCAGCTGTACATGGGATTTATACATATTTGATGTGGAAAAGCATGGGTAATAAAAGAAAGCTGTGGCATGAGAATATGTTTGGAGAAGAGAATGTTAAAAAAACAGCTATATCCATGGGGCAGCTGATTCTCCTAAATAGTTATGGTGGCTATGGTAGAGACAAAGCACTGGTATGATTGTCATGGCCCAAGTGGATCAGCTGCAGGAGCTCAGAGGATCATCATTTGAGTGGCCCCCTTGACCATCTCCAAGTAATCCAAGTACATGCACAATGTTCTCTTGTCATTGTAAATGTGAGAATGGCTTCCTTGTAGAGCTTTAGGTCTCACAATTGAAGTGCTGATTTTACATGTAATATGGTCAGCCATGGCAGTAGCTGTCTCCTTGTGGCTGTGTAATCTGCTTTATTCTTGTAAAAAGAAGATTTCTGGTCGTTCAGTTGTAACCATTCAGCTAACATGCAATGGAGCTAAAATTTTGATCTTTGTGAGCTGTGTGTTACACTGCATGTGTAAATAGTATGTTGGTTGAGGTGCCAAATCTTTTTATACAAACTGTCAAAAACTGTGTTAATCCCAGCTGCAACAGTAAATGGCAAACAATGGCAATGCACAATTTAACAACATTTTCATTAAACATGATAGTAATATGGGGCACAAGAGGTGCACATAGGAAGGCTTCGGTCCCATAGTGATGAATACTTTTTTGGTTAGCATGTCACTCATGTTAACATGGGGTTGTGTCATTATAGGTAATAAACCAGTTTGGAGCTTTGTGCTTTCTTTAAGCCCAAGCTTTAGAGCTCTAGAGATCTCCCTAAACGCAAGCAACAATTGATTCACAATAAGCATTTATATTGATGTTGCATGCTAGAATAACCATCTTGGAATCATTGCTAAGCTAGGTACGAGGCATATAACAAAAAACAAAAGAACAAAGAAAATGCAAGGAAAAAACTCACGTGTAAAGTGGGATCATTTCCCAATCAGATCGTGTTGAGTCTAGTAGTGGGATCATTTGGGGTAGAATCATCCAATCCAACCCCAAAAGTCAAATTGATTTGACTAGGCTGGCACGATCGTTGACCTCACGTCTACTTGCAAGCGCATTAATAAGCAATTAACTGGCCATAACAGTTGTGAATGTGGGAGTCGGTGCCAGTGTACGTACCAAATTTGCATGAAATATTTGCTAATAGTGTAATAATTACACCGCAATTGAGGTGTTGCTGACCTAACATTGACACTCGGATCTTAGAAGTACACTTGTCAATCCAAGTCTCGGCCATAACAGTTGTGGATGTGGGAGTCAGTGCCAGTGTACCTGCCAAATCTGCAAGGAATATTTGCTAACAGTGCAATAATTACACACCACAATCGAGGTGCCTCCGATCTAACATTGACAGTCAAATCGTCGATGATCCCACAAGTACACTTGTCGATCCAAGTCTCGGATCGTGAGTCAACTAGGATCGCTATAATCCAAGAGTTGAATCGTCCAAGCTCTTATCGTACCGATCCCAAAAGTAGTCCAAGTTTTTGAATCATTCTTAAATAGAATCATTTCCTCTAAAATTGTTTCGTTTGGAACCGTTTTATAGAATCGTTTTCAATAGGAGTCGTTTTCAAGAAGAATCGTCACAAAGGTGAAACGCCCAAATAGGATCGTTGATTCTACTCAGACTAAATTCTAGAAACATTAAAATTTTAAAAAAAATAGCCAGTGCAAGGGATTTTGACCACCACCTCAAACCTAGACTCGCTAAACCCTATGAGAAAAATCATATATGTGTGTGTGTGTGTATGTATGTATGTATATACATATATCTATGTATGTATGCATATATATACATATATGTATGTGTGTGTGTGTGTGTGTGTGTGTGTGTGTGTGTGTACATCTCTCTCTCTCTCTCTCTCTCTCTCTCTCTCTCTCTCTCAATATAAAATATTAAAAATCAAGAAAATCTACCAAAAGAAAACCATTAAAAAGCATAAAAAATCTTAAAAAACAAGAAAAAACATAAAAAGAACCTTAACAAGTGATTCTAGTGTTGGACCAAGTATTTTTACATTTACATTGGGGCCGAATCATTGCGACTTCATACTTAAACCCAAAGTTTGAGTACAAAACACTAGGGATTAGGACAGGACCAAGAGTTGATCTAACACCCCCGTAGCTCCAAATTCCAGTTCGAAAAGCGGACTAGGAATCCTTCACAAGGAAGAACACCAAATCAAGATTGTTGGGCATAATCCCAATTCAACGTCCAAACTTGAATATGGCCAAACGAGGCCATAGAGTGTTCAGAGGTGAGTCATCAAAAGGAGCTGAAAGGCCCCAAGCTGGAAGACCAATGGGTGAGAGAAGAGCCATGAGTGAACAGATTAGAGGCTAGGCTAGCAACATCGGAACCAGTGAGGCATATGTCATACAATGTCATGGCTTCCACACAACTAACTAAGTCCCATTCTTCATTGACACTAACGGGATACACTTGGAGAGATGGCCAATGCTGCTAGTGTATGGAATTGAGCCAGACCTCTTGGACAAGTTACACATGTTGTGGAAACCAGGAGTTCTATTTGGACTCCCCAACAACGAACATCGAGAAGGTTAGACCTTTGGCCATGGCCAATGATTCCAAGAAGCTACTGAAGCAAACATATGCAGTAAGGACTCAGCTCCCTCATGTCATTAATAAATTCTTCCTGAGGAGACTTAGAGTCAACGATGAGGGAATGGTGTTGTATGAGGATGCAATAAGGAAAAGCTACATTGCCCTCCTCAGAGCCAAAAAAAAAAAAGTACCCAGTCAACTAGGGACCTCAAAAGTCCTAGTGGAAGAGACATGGGTAAGGGACCCAAAAGACCATCAAGGTTATGTTGAGATCGAAAATGTTCTAGATTCAGTAAGCCAAATAACCTTGGATAAAGAGAAGGGGTTAAATAGTCCTGATGGACCAGTCTTGATAGAGAGAACCCCATAACTCTAGGAGAAAGCTAGAGAAGCCTCACAAGCTCATAAATAGGGACAAACAACTCTGACGATTAAAGCCAATTGATGATCCAAGCTATGTTGAAATAAAAATCATCCCTAAACTACCAATTCAAATCACTCTTGATGAAGAACAAGGTGAGGAAAGTGAAGTCGGATCAGTCCATAATGGACCGAAAGGATGAGCTTCTTAAATGCCCAAGAAAACTGTGGAAGGGAAGTACAAATTTAGAAGATTAGAAGAACCCCTTCCCAAGAAGTTACAAGCTTACCCTAACCCAAGAGAGGAAATCTCAAGGTTGAATGAGAAGTTGGTGCAATAGGCCCAGCGATGGTGCTAGTCTGGTAAAACAACAACCATACATGTACAATGAAACCTACGCCAAGGCAATCGAAGATGAAGACTTATTAATGCGGGTTTCATTTATGAGATTGAGCACACAGATTGGGTGTCACCAATCATGATCGTGCTGCCCATGAAGAATGGTAAGATCTGCGTGTGTGTGTGTGTGTGTGTGTGTTAACTTCAAAAAGTAAATGCAACTCTTGGCATCACCCACACTACCATACACTAGACATTTTCTTGACACAGAGTAGCAGGAAAAGAAGTCTATAACTACTTGGATGGATTTTTCGAGTACAACCAAGTATCCATCATAGACCCAAAGGACCATCACAAGACAATATTCACTAACGGAATAGGAAACACTTGCATATAAAGAAACCAACTATGTTTCAAAGATTGATGTGCACTGTAAGGATTTCCTAAGGAAATTCTTAGGGATCTTCATGGATGATCTCTGCGTGAACTCAAAGTCAATACGAGAGCACATACCCCATTTGTGACTAGCGTTGGAAAGGTGTCAACTATATAGACTATGTTTGAAACCTGAAAAATGCAAGTTCATAGTGAGACATGGTGTAATTAATTCTAGGGCACGTGGTGTCAAAAAATGGAATCTCCATAGATGAAGGAAAGATCTGAGTGATCATAGAACTCAAAAGGCTCGAAACACTAAAGCAATTCAATGATTCATGGGTTAGATAGGGTATTATAGACGCTTTATATTCATATATACGAAGATCGCTAGATGGCTATATGCCCTGTTGGAATGTTTAGTGTGGAGTGAAGAGTGCAGAGAGTTATTCCAAAAGCTCAAGGAGGCCTTGATAAACAGCTTCAACTTTCTGAGCGCCAAGGTGGGATGTTATCTTCACACGTACACATAGATGTATCAGCCTATGCTATAGGATGTATTTTAGCTCAACATTGCAAAGAAAAAAGACTTTTCTATTATTACGCCTTATTTATACCAATAGATAATTCAACGATCTTGAGAAGAATTATACCACCACAAAAAGGGAAGACTTAGCAATGGTTCATGCAATTAAGAAGTTTCACCATTATCTTTGGTGAATAAATTTATATTTTTTATAGACCATTAAGCTTTGCTTTACTCTGTGAACAAACCATGTGCCACAAGGAAAATTACATGGTGTTTGGTGATGCAATGGAATATGTTAAAATGTTGGCGATGAATGCCAGCACTTCACCATTCACCAACAAAAGGATAGAATGCCTTTATAGCCAATCATATCCATAAGACCTTTTGCCAAATGGGGCATTAACTTTGTAGGATACATTAGTCCTACTCGCTACTAGAAGTTCACAAGCGTGATACATTATCATGGGCTACCGATTATGTGACCAAGTGCACTGAGGCTAAGGCCATAGTAAAAGTTGATGCGAGAATGACCACCAAGTTCATTTACGAGCACATCATCACTAGATTCGTGTGTCCTATGGAGCTAATTAGCAACTGAGGGACCAATTTCTTGAGTGAAATGGTGGAGTTCCTCTTAGAGAACTGATGGTAGTACACCGTAAGTCTTCCCCATATTATTCACAAACAAACTGAGAAATTTAATCCCAACTTAAGTGTGTTTTCCTTTGTTTTATACTTTCAGCCCAATCATTATTATCAAAATAGACGTTGTGCCCTAAATGTGTAGAAGAAAATGGTCTACACTAAATGAGAAACTTGGAAAAAATCTTACATCATGGAATGGACTTATAAAATATGTCTGCCAATACATTTTCAAACCTGGATGGAAGATACACAAAAGTGACCTACGTCTGCAAACATTGCCTCGGTTCCTATCAGTGTCAATCAAGAAACATCAATATAGTAAGGTATTAGTATTTACTCAAAATATTTTCTAAATATAGTTTTCAATCATGACATGCATGCATACATACACACACACACACACACACACATACACTCGCCTTAAATTTTATAAAGAGAGTATTTAACTACCTTCAGTGAAGGAGCGAGAGCAGGACCATGAATGTTAACCTCTTTTCGCACATTATAGCTTAGCACTGCATACTTCTCCACGTGAAGGTGCAAGTGCACATATATATGCATATCACTTTGGTGCACATCTCCTATATTTTACCATAGGATATTTGGGTAACATTGAGCTTGTTTTTGGACTCACCCTCTAAAAAAGTAGCCGACTAGCTCACAAGTGCTCTAACCACCACACAACAGTCAAGAAGTCCCAAGGTGGAGCTTGCAGTGTAAGAGAGCCCCTATTTGCAAATGTCATAACCTAACTCAATTGGCACAAGAAGTTTACAAGCACAAACGTCTAGCCATGGAAGTGGGGCTTGTAGTGTATGCGCTCTGCCATGTTGCCATGTTGTAGCTGGAGTCAATTCCTCTCCCAAGGTACAACATGGAGACGGAGGAAGTGACTCCAATTGTACCATGGCAGAGCTCAGGAGACGCGACTATTGGAGCTCAGCATGGAGAGGAGGTGGGCTGTCAAAGCGGCATTAACAAAACGAAAGGGGGAGGCTCTATTCGTGAGGCTAGCTCAAAGGAAAGCAGCACCAGCAGTAGGAGAGGTGGTGGCAGAGCTTAGTGTGGTGACAGCACTGCAAAAGGCAAGCAGAGTAGTGGAAAAGAGGACCTTTGTGTGGCAAGGCTCCATAGAAAAGGGACCTCATGGGGGAGGAGAAAGAGGTCACCATCACCGGATCTTCATGTGACCAAAATATTTTTTAATTAAAAAAATCTCCCCCCTCTTTAATGTGTAAAGGGCTAGTCCCTTCTATTCACCCCTTATTCCCTCTTAGGGTCTGTTCACACGATGATACCTTAGCGACCTCCAATGGGCGACCTGCAGGCCTCCCAGAGGATAGTTCAGGCCACACCAACTTAGACCCCAGCTAGTCAAATTTTTGGGCACCATTTCCTTAACAAACAATTAATTTAAACTTCACACGTAACATAATTAAAACTTTTCAAATTGCCAATAAGAGTGTTCTCTCCTCCCTACTCAGTTTCTCCACCTGCAAACCTGATTGCTTACCCACAAGCTCGTTCTTTGCCCATTGTACTACTCCCCACAAGCTAGCGCTAGCCACCATCATGCCTCCCTCTTCTCCAATTCGCCCCTTTCTCTTCTCATTGCTGGGACTGCTAGTTACTCTTTACTCATATATTCAACATAAAATAGCTTACAATTTTCCATGCTCCATTTCCACACACTGAGCCAAGCGACATCGGTTGGCCCACATGGTGTCCTCGCATCGATGTCACAAGCATCTACTTCTCTCATGTTGCCATAGCTTCTTGTTTTCTCAAATGCTCAAAGCGTTCAACATCAAACCACATTATGTATCACAATTCTGTGTGAAGCCACGAGCCCTCGACTGGTGTGCAACCACTATGTTAGAGCAACTTGGGGAGATTACATGTGGTTCAAGGAGGTGTTCCGTCTACCTTTACACTTGCTTAAACATGTGAGTGCCCTCCTTCATGATGATCTACAGCAAGGGCCAATTCCAGCTCCATTTGCAATGGTGAGTGGACGTCTGATCTCTGTGGAGAAGCAAGTTGCTGTGGCGATTTTGCGGCTTGCAACAACAAGCACCCGTCTCATCGACATTGTTGAGCATTTCGGCATTGGCAAGTTTACTGCCTCAAAAATTGTGAACAAGATTGTCAGGGGCCTTCTCTCGCATCGTAGCAATACATTCGATGGCCACAACACGCTTTCGCTGTCGCCCGGGTCAAGCGAGGCTTCTTTGCACAACGTGATCTTCCTAATTGTTGTGGTGCTATAGATGTCACACATGTCAACATGGACAAGCCGAAAGACAAAACCGCAGCATATTGGTTCGATTGCAACAAGAACTACTCCATGTCAGTTCAGTGCATTGTAGACATGGATCTCAGATTCTTGGATGTGTTCTCCGGTTGGTCCGCAAATGACAAGAGAATTCTCCGAAAAACTCACTTCTGTCATGCTATTGAGAGTGGCTTGTATCTCAATGGTCTAGCATTCGTCTCAATGGTCCAGCATTCTCCGGTTGGCCTGGGTCTGCAAATGACAAGAGAATTCTCCAAAAAACTCACTTCTGTCATGCTGTTTGAGAGTGGCTTGTATCTCAATGGTCCAGCATTCGTAGATGGGCGCCTCTCTATGAGTACATCATGGGACAATGGCGGGTACACTCTCAAGGATTGGTGCATAACACCATATGTCTTGCCACGAACAAGCAGGCAACAACAATTCAACTTCAAGCTATCTTCAACTCACATTTGTTGGAATTAGGGTTAGGGTTGCAACAACAATGCACACACACAAGATAGAGAAGCTTAAGAGCACACAAACTCACTAGATTAGAATGAACAAATGTGTGCCAGATACAAAAGATAAGTACACACCCCAAAATGAGTAGATAATAGAGTGTACATACGGACGAAGGAAAAAACCTCCTAGTGAGGAAAAAAGTACCCCGACGGTCCTAAGTGTGTTCATACACATCACTACCATATAATGCTACAAATCTCCCCTGGAGTGATGATGTGAACATGTACAAGGTATAGCCGATCAATCATGAAAAGGCAGTAAGCCCAAAGCTGTACGAAAAGCTTCAAACTTTTCACGAGGAAGAGCCTTCGTGAATAAATCTGTCATGTTGTCATGTGTAGGCACATAGACCAAGTTGATCTCTGCTCTACAGAGAGTCTTTCCCTGACAAAGTGGTAGTGTACCTCAATGTGCTTAGTTCGAGCATAAAACATTGGGTTCCTCGCAACTGCTAATGCGCTCTGGCTCTATCAGTGAAAATCGTAGTGCTAGACGACTTTCCAACACCCAAATCAGCCATAAGATGTCTGAGCCATACACACTCAAATGTAGCTGTAAAAGCTGCCTTCTTGTACTGAGCTTCAGCTAGAAGTGGCCACTCTAGACTGCTTCTTGATGAGCCATGATATAGATGAATCACCAAGGCGAAAGCAAAACCCACTAGTGGACACTCATGTGTCATAACATCCACTAAAAGCATGCAGCTGTGACTCACACCCCCTTTGGGAATAAGTGTCCTACAAATAGCGAAAAACCCGCTTGATAGCCTGCCAATGCTTCGTACCTGGCTATGCATAAATCTGCTCAACTATGAGACTCCGTACTCTTTATCTGGCCTCGTGTTGCATACATAAAGAAGGGATCCAACAGTCTGCTGATACAAACTAGCATCAAAAGAGTCTCCTGCATCTTGAAGACTAAGTCAAGTACCTATCTCCATAGGTGTGACCATAGGTTTACAGTCTTCAAGATTAAACCTCTTCAATAGCTTCTGTATATATTTAGACTGCAACATAACAATGCCATCATTGCGCTGCATAAATTGAATCCCCAAATAATAATGCAAGGGCCCCAAATCTAACATCTCAAACAATAATTGCAAATCAGCCTTAAAGACTAAAATCTGATCTATATCGAGTCCCGTAAGCAGCATGTCATCAACGTATAGACCGATGACCAAAAATGTGTCCTTACTCCTCTCTTCACATAGAGGGTACAATCAGTTGGATTGTTGCAAAAATCATTTGTAACCAAGTATGCATGAATCTTCTCATACTATGCTCTAGGAGCCTGCTTAAGGCCATAAAGATCCTTTTTCAACCTACATACTTTAGACTCTTCTCCTTTCACATCAAAACCAGGAGGCTGTGATACTTACACCTCCTCATGTAAATCACCATTCAAGAATGCAGTCTTAATGTCCAATTGATGTACATTCCACCCATGATGTGCTGCCAAAGCAATGAGACACCTAATGGTAGTCATACGAGATGTGGGTGCAAAGGTCTCATCATAATTAATGCCCTTTTGCTAGGCATACCCCTTTGCAACAAGTCTGGCATTGTAGCGATCAATGCTACCATTTGCTTTGCGTTTTAACTTGTAACTAAACCCACTTAGTACCAATGGCCTTCTTGCCATGAGGGGTAGATCTGTCAAATACCAAGTGTCATTCTTGAGTATAGAGTTATACTCATCCTGTATAGCATGCATCCAATGATCATCATCCTGTGCTTCCTCAAAGGAAACAGGTTCCTCCTCATTACATAAAGTAGAAATGAGAACACGATCTACATGAGAATAATCTGCTCGATGAGAACCTGCACGAGTTCTGCTAGTAAAGGAGCTGCTACTTGCTATCCCTCAATGTCTGCACAAGCCATTTTGGCATACGCCTAGATTCTTCTATGGCTACTCTCTTGTCATCCACTACATCCTCAATAATTGTTTCATCAAAAGGTTGATTTACAGGCTAATTGCACCTGCAAAGGCTGAATTTCAGCACTTGGTTGAGCATTCAATTGCTTTACATATGGTTGCCCTCCATTAAACAAAGGTAGGAGCGAATCAAACATGTTCTGTGTGCATACATTCTACTGTTTTTTGCATGAAAGCATGGGCTGGGCTGAGTTTTTGACAAAAACAACATCTCTACTTACCAAAATCCGCTTTGAGGCGGCTGGATGGTAGAGTCTATATCCCTTGCTTTCTGAACTGTATCCCACAAATATGCATTTAACTGCCTTATCATCAAGCTTACTGCATTGTTGCTCAGGCACAAGAGCATAAGCAAGACAACCAAAAAAACACGCAAATGAGCCACAGAAGGCTTCCTGCCATGCCAAGCTTCATAAGGAGTTTTAGACTGCAAGGCCTTGGTAGGGCATTTGTTCAACACATAGTTTGCGCACATAGTTGCCTCTAACCAAAAACCATGAGGTAAATCTTGGGCTTTCACCATATATTATGCCATCTCCATGAGAGACATGTTCTTCCTCTCAGCCACACCATTTTGCTAAGGTGTGTATGGCACTGTACATTGATGCCTTATGCCTTTTTCAGCCATATATGCATGAAATTCCTTGGACATATACTCCCCCCCTCGATCTGAACAAAGAACACAGACTTCAGAAACCCTTGATCTGTACAGTTTGGTGCATCTTCCTCCTTCACATGCGCTCCTATTTCACTTGGGGAGCCTAAGATTAAACTCAGCTAAATCTCATGGGTGTACGGGTTCTCACTATTTTCCTCTAGTTTTAGCACAGGGCATGATTGCCCCATCTAATGTGGCTCTTCCACCCTCTCATATGTGACCACACTATTAGCCCCATGAAAAGACTCCTCCCCTCCCTTAGCTTTGCTTTAATTAGATGCACCTTTTTCTATTGACGATAAGTCAAAAGAAGAAACCAACCTTTGCCCTCCATTTTTCATCAAGCAATATATTGCTTAATTTGAAATCTTGATGAAGAACCCTCGGATCTGCCGCTTCATGAAGATATTCAAGTCCTCTTTTGCTGCCCCTAGTGCAACCCTCAAACGTGCTACCCAGTTGAGGTTTTCTTTCCAAAGGGTTGATTCAAATGCTCTCGTAAATTACCATTGGGCATGTACTCATAGACCAACATCCTTTCAACATCTCTCCCATGAGTTTCAATACAGTACCCCCAACAAGTGGAACCAAATGGAAATGATGAAGTCTCGAAAGAAGCTCTACCTGTAGACATGTGAATGTGTATTTACTAAATCCTTAGAGATGAAATATGGTTGGAAAAAAAAACCAACCATGATTACCTCTAGAAAAAACTATCGATCTAAACTGGGTCCGCATCTTGCATTCGGCTTTTTGATGGATACATGTCTACCATCTTTAAGGCAACCTTTGTAAACATTGCTGCTTCCACCAACACCTATCATATTTGACTTGCAAAAGCCCCCAACAACCTCTTGTAGTTCTGAATAGGAGAACTGCCTTGTAACCCTACCAAGAAGAGGCTTCATTTTGGAGCTCGTCTCTTAAATGATCACCTCCCTATGCAACTTGAAAGGATGACATCCATCGAAAAGCAATCGATTTTACAGTATGCATGATCTTATACATGGGTTTGAAAATGGTAGAAACTCCCACAAACCTTCACATCATCAACTACTATTTGATGTATTACATCACACATTGAGTGATTTTGATATGACATCCTTGCCATATCATTAGTGCGCAAAAGTAGGTGCACAAGCCTAGCATTATGTATGTATTCCTGTATTCATAAGGAATGACATTCATCATGTCCCTAAAACTCATGCAACAATGTAGCATTCTGCAATGTTATAATATGCAATCCTTTCACACAAGGGTACATGCATTTCCATCCTCTTCGTGGATTCATAATCTGCACAAAAACCACCTTGCAAAATGTATGTGCGAATATATATTTGTGGCATGGAGAAAGTCACAGTGCGTATGTTTTTTGCAATGAGAGTTGCAAAAAGAAAAATGCTTTGGGTTTCATTCCATTACATTGAATGCCAACATTACATGTCCATAAAGGCTATATGCCAAAGAAGAACTACCATTACGATATAACTTCCATTCCATTACATGAATGCCAACATTACATGTCCTTAAAGGCTGTATGCCAAAGAAGAACTACCATTACAATATAACTTGATGCAGTTTCAAAAATGGGCCTTACATCCCTAAAATATCGGAGACATCCTTGATTGCATTAGCAATTTGGAACAAGGCTTGATTACTCTCCCTCTCATTCTCTAGTCGAGCATGTTTAGTTTGGAGAGTCTCTTGCAATTTGGACATTGGATTCAAATTCTTGTTTAGAGATCTCCACTAGGTCATGTTGCCAAGTAAATTGCTTGTCCTCAACCTCTCCGAAGAATTCCATCATCTTCTTTGTGCATTCTTTGAAGTCCTTGGTACCCTTCTCCATGCGTGTAAGCTTGTGCCTTTTGTGTCCCACCACTAGTCTTCTCTTTCAACATGGTAGGCTACTATCCAACAATTTCCTCATGTGGTGTAGGTGATCTTGGCTCCTCCACACCATCAACAGCACCCGGGCTATTGTTCATCCTTGCCTCTACACCATCTAAAAATCAAGCAAGAAATGTTAAAAGCATGCAACAAACATGATGAAATAAGAAAACAAAGCATGCAAAGGAAGGGATGAATATTGCAACCTGCCTCTACATCCCCCCTTAATGAATCCACAAGAATGTCTCTCGGATTGGTTGCTTTGGATTTGCCGTGTTGGTGCTCAATGGCATCCCACATTTTCTTGTCAAACCACCTAAGCAACCTCCTATCTACTCTCTCATTTTTGTTTATTTGCCACTAAGAGTTGTGGCCAGAGGGAATCCTTTGCTCATAGTCAAATATAAGCTTCCATTGTTTGAAAACCAAGTTCCACCGAGCGGTACAAACATGAATATGCAATCCTCTTGACTCCCAGGCTATTGCATTTCTGGGAGACAAATTACCACTTAGCCTTCTTGGAGCGCATATGCCCCAGAAGTAGGTTGTTCTCTTCCAACTTGTCCAGCTCCAATTTTATTGAGACGATTACCTCGGTTTCGGACTCATTCCAATTTACTACATCACTTGTGGAACCTTTTGTTTACCCCACTGTTTTTGCATTTGTATCTTGAGTTTGGCTGCCACCGTTCTTGTTAGCTGGGTAGTCCTCATTATTAGGGATATTGCTAGCATATTTGGACTGCTTTGACACACCTCCCAATCCTATGAGCACTTCATCTCCCTTTCGGGCACCCCCATTTCCCATTGTTGGCAGACCTGCATTTTCATCACCCATATTTGCCTTTGTAGAGGGCTAAGCCGCCAAACCAATAGGACTATAGGGTAGGTGGCATCTCACCATGGGTAGCTTTGGCCGCACTAAAGGGGTTGGAGCATTAGAGACACAAGATAGTGGTGGGGTCGAGAAAACAAAGGAGGTGCATACCATGTCAACAAAGAACCAAATGATGCAAAAGGTATTGTTGGCTGAACTTACATTAGCTTGGGTTGAGACATTAGGAGTGCTTGCAGAGATGTTGTCCTCTTGCTGAGAAGAGGGGATGTACTCCTCTTGAAGAGGGGATGTACTCCTCCTGAAGATCTTAGCTCCACGCCTCATTCAAGTCCATTGGGTAGCACGCAGCAACAGACAAGGGTGACAGTCGTGAACAGCACCAATGGACCACCCTGAAGAAACCCGCAACTAGCATGAACTGTACAAAGCTAGCCAAGTGGGTGACGAGTTGTCCGCCCGTGGTCTCTTGTGAATAGCTCCTTACATAGACATTAATTCCCCCACTCTTCTTCTTACACCCCTATTTAAATCCATCCATTCCCCCCTTACACCCTCATAAATCCCCATTAACTCTAACCCCTCTTCCTTTTTATTTTATTTAAATCCACCCCTTCCCCATTTACACTCATAAATCCCCACTGACTCTAATCCCTCTTCCTTTTTATTTTATTAAAAAAAACCAATATATATAGAGTTTTTAACTAAAACTAACCCCCATCTCCCCTCTTACAATCTCATTAACCCCTCCTTTTTCCAAATTCAAAAAAAAATCCTTTTCTTTTTTAAAACTAAACTCTCACTCCTTTTTCTATTTTTTAAAACTAAGCCCCTGCGTTTTATCTTTCAAAAAAATAAAAAATATTTATTTAACTAACCCCACTTTTTCTAGTTACCCCTTTCACTAACTTTTTCTAAACTAAAACCTTTTTAGTTTCTAACCTTCCAAACTAACCCTTGCTAACTTTTTGTATATATTCAAAAAACCCCTATGTTTTTTTAAGAGATCAAAAAAGAAAAAAAATTAAAAAGGTTTTTTTTTATTTTCTCAAAGCTCCAAAAGAAGCAAAAGAGGAGTTTTATTTTTTCTCGTACACGCATCCCACTTTTACATGTATTTGTGCTTTGACTTAATGCAAGCACATCTTTTCAAACCATGGCACATCCACTAGCACGTGTTCTTGACACCACACCATGCAAGCACATCTTTTCGAACCATGGCACATCCACTAGCACGTGTTCTTGACACCATCCAACACCATGCAAGCATTTCCACGCTATGAGCTTCATGCATATTCTTTGGTGGTATGAGGATTGGTGGGGTGTATTTTTGTTCCTTGACGCTTGGGAGGATTTAGCTAATATCATGTCGGGCGTGCCATGGTCGTCTCATTACGAGATGATGTAGCAATATTCATTGCATCTTATTGTAGAAATATGGAAACAAGAGCTAGAAACTAGAAAACTAGAAGTGAAATAAGAAAAAGATTGAGGGACAAAGAGTTACCTTGAGATGAGTGTAGACAAGACACAAGCTAGATACTTCTTATGATGTGACACCCACAATATATAGGTGTGTAGTACAAGAGATAGTAGCCCCGCTGTTATGTGGGACAAATAAGATGCCACATGGCAGACACACAAGACTCAAGACAAAAGTTTATACTAGACTAGGAAAAGAGTACACCTAGTGTGCACTTATTTCCAACACCCTCCTTAAGTGGACACTAGGAGGAAGACAAAAGACAAGACTGAAAGACAGACAAGACAAGACCAAGACTGAAAGACAAGATAGAAGACAAGATAGAAAAGATCCTGAGACACCCCTCCTCAAGTGATATCCTCATATGGGTCCACAAGGGTAGGGACAAGATGGATCTAAAACAAGACATAGTCAGATTGATAGACAAATAGACAGACAGACAAGACTAGATAGACTGACTGTAGACAAACAGATGGACCTTGAAGACATCCCCTCCTCAAGGGCAATCTCTGCCTCTTGGATAGGGACAAGAGAGAGGTCCAAAAGCAGAATGAGTAAGACACTAGAACCCTTTGACCTACATCATCGGTGGTCAAAGTGGTAGACAAGAAAGATGAAGTAATCAGAAAGCCCACGTTTCATCATATGAGGAATGAAAGCAAGATCTATTGATGGAGATGCTGCAGCAACATGGGCTGAGGTAGATGCAGGGGTTGATGTAGAGGGTTTGGAGTAGCAGTCCTTCTCCCGGTGATTATCACGGCCACAAATGGTGCATGGATGAGCCTTGAAGTAGCAGTCCTTCTCCCGGTGATTATCACGGCCACAAATGGTGCATGGATGAGCCTTGAAGTAGTCCTTCTCCATATGATTAGTTTTGCCACAATGGGTGCAAGGCTTTCTTACCTTAGAACTTCCTTTCTTTGCTAAAAATGCAGTGTCAGTTACCTTTTGTTGTTGAGTTCTTTCCTCTTCTTGGAGAGCATTGATGATACCTTCAAGAGTAGGATTATTGTGATACTTGAAGGTAGTGACAAGAATAGCATAGGTGTTAGGTAAGCTTTTGAGAAGCACAGCAATAGCAATTTCTTCGGAGATGGGGGACTTCACTGATGCAAGCTGAACCATAAGACTGCGAAGATAATTGACATGAGAGGCTATAGTAGCTCCCTCCTGCATATGTAGATCAAAGAATGAGATCATAAGTGCAATCTTAGAGTTTTTAGAGCGGGGTCCAAAAAGGGTATCCAAAGTGATCCATGCTCGAGAAGCAGACTGTATGTCGGAGATGTGATGAATGTAATCATCTCCAAGACCGAGCAAGATGATAGCATAGGCTTTATCATTCTTGGCAGTGGGAACATAAGTGACAACTTGCTCAATGTCGGAATCTTCGGGAGCAGCATGGTGAACAACGTCCCAAAGACTTTCTTTCATAAGATGGCACTTGATTTTGATTTGCCAAGTATGAAAGTTGGACCCATTGAATTTGTCGATAGACATGAGAGAATGAGTAGAAGAGGCCATGTGGGAAGGTCTTACCTCTTGCTAAAATGCAAGGGCAGCGTCTATTCCCTTACAAGATTGCAGAAATGAACGAAAGAAGAGATCCAAATTGTTTTTAGAAGCTGGCTATCTCACCACTTGTCAAGACCATAGCATGTGACAGCCCATCGAAGCATGAGGAACCAACAGTTTGCAGATATGAGGATAACAAAAGGACTGACCAGCAAACTGAAGGAGATAATGCACAGTACCTTGTAGACTCTTCAAGAGGAAGCGATGGCAGAACTGAATGCAACAAATAGCTCGTTAACAGGAGGAAAGTCGATCTGCAGCTGCCGTGATGTAGATAGACGATGCCGTGATGAGAGAGGTAGAAACTAGAAAACTAGAAGTGAAATAAGAACAAGATTGAGGGACAAAGAGTTACCTTGAGATGAGTGTAGACAAGACACAAGCTAGATACTTCTTATGATGTGACACCCACAATATATAGGTGTGTAGTACAAGAGATAGTAGCCACGCTGTTATGTGGGACAAATAAGATGCCACATGGCAGACACACAAGACTCAAGACAAAAGTTTATACTAGACTAGGAAAAGAGTACACCTAGTGTGCACTTATTTCCAACACTTATGGCATTCCATGGTTTTTTACACTTTTTTTACGCTTGGGAGGATTTAGCTAATATCATGTTAGGGCGAGAGCCGTGGTCATCTCATTACGAGATAATGTAGCAATATTGATTGCATCTTATGGAATTCCATGGCTTTTTACACTTTTTTTATTGCTCCATTTTCACCTGGATTTCTTCCACGCACATCTTCACATCGATTTACTTTTTTTTGACCCCTGCATTACTATATAGCCCAAGGAGGTCACGTGGGTTTTATCAATGTTACTCGTTTGTTACTACCTACATCATTGGACCACATCATGGTGCATCACGAGGAGCTCTACATGGCCTCATCCTCTAGCTTTTTATCGCCACATCTTGAGCCTTCGGAGGAGTCCCCCATACATCACATATCCTCACCATCGAGCATTATATCCAAGCACCCTCTTTCTCTTATTGAGAAGGATCTTTCCCCTACCACTAACACATCTTTATTGGGGACACCCCTTCACCCATGTGATTACCTGCCACCATTCGAGGCATATTCACCAATTCTGTTATGTGCAGATTATATTATGTGTATATACGAGGAGGCTAACTCACCCTAGGCATGTGAGTATATGGGAGCATGGGAACATGCTCTAGTGGGGCAAGGGTTAGACCTAACCTTGGGTTGAGGCTAGGATCAGGCAACCAAGGATCACACATGGAGATGGAGAGTCAAGAGTCACTTGAGAGCTCTCCTATATAATAGGGGCATGGGGCACTCTCAAGGGATGTTCTCTTGTGTAGATCATTGTATCTACTCTCTTGCCATTTCATACTAGAGCTATGTGCTGCTGGATTGAAGACTTGCCTCCTCTTGGTGGTATGGGACACAAAGGTTAGGTATGTGGTTCTTCATTATGTTGATGTGTGCACCTGTTAACCCATTCCTAGGGTTAACAAGAGCTACCGCCATTATCTTACATCAAGGAGTCAAGGTATCTAGATACACCAAAAGGTCATACATTCAAGATATGAAGCAATGGTGTCCAAAGCTACAACTTGGATGGGTGCCCGTAATGGTCCGATGGAATAAGTAAGGCGATTCTCACTTCAAGAGCATGTGATAGCAAGTTAGGATGAAGTCCCAAGTAATGTACTTCATGGATATATTATGAGAGTAGTCATTGTAATAGCATTAGGCCTCTTATGAGCCTAAAGTGCCCGGTCGGCCACAGTTTAAGTGAGTGAACTTTTATGGCCACAGTTTAAGTGAGTGAACTTTTATGGCCATGTATATGAATGAATTTCTCTCATAATACAACACACTCTCCCATTATGCAATAGAGTCTTGCTCTTGCTAATCTCTCTCTCTAATGCATGCTAGTGAGTGTGTGTGAGTGACTAATTTATAAAATGACTAATTTATCTTAATTGACTCGTTTTTATCATTAAGAATAATTAATCTTCAAGAGAAAAATTTTAGAAAATGTGTTATTTGGGATCCAAATTGATCATGTAAGTAGTCGAAATTAGTGTTTTTGAGTGTTTTGAGAGCATCTAGATGCATCAAAACACCTAATTACATCAATTGGAAGAATTGGACTCTCTTTTGCTTAATTTTACCTTAAAAGAAGAGACCAAAATTAAGAGTTTGATTAATCTCTAATTATAAATTAATTGACACATTAGTTGATGCACATAGCTTAGAAATTCCTTCGTCTATCCAAGTGAATTAATTAGTGATTAGGAGTTAATTAGAGCTCTTAATTAGTCTAAAAGAAGGAAAGATTAGTGAAAGGATTAATCTTTGATTAATTTTTGATCACTTTTTTACATAACTCATTAAGGCTAATGAGCATTCAATGAGTAGATGCCCATGAGTTGTCAAATTGTCCATTTTGGGAGTCATTTATGAAGGGTATAAGGGAGTGTCATAAAAAGATTGACTTTTTTTATTCCCACTTACTTTTTTGGAAAAATGCCCATATCTCCTCATTTTAAAATTTAAAAAATATTTCCCTCAAACAAGGAAATTTGAATTTTCCACTAAACTCCAAAAATAAAAAATAAAAATCACGTGAGCCACGTAGCTCACACCATGAACCATTTCTACACTCTCCCACCTTAAGAGTTCACGTCCTAGGAGTGCGTAAAAAAATAAATAAATAAATAATCTCGTGAGCCACGTGGCTCACACCATGAACTATTTCTGCACTCTCCCGCCTTAAGGGTTCATGTCCCAGGAGTCTACACCCAGAAAAGAAAATTGTGTGAGCCACGTGGCCACTCCATGAACCATTTCTGTACTCTCACGCCTTAAGGGTTCATGTCCTAGGAGTCCGTGCCCAAAAAAAAATCGTGTGAGCCATGTGGCTCACATCGTAAACCATTTCTGCACTCTCATACCTTAAGGGTTCATGTCCTAGGAGTCAGTGCCAAAAAAAAATGCGTGAGCCACGTGGCTCACGCCATGAACCATTTTTGCACTCTCTCGCCTTAACGGTTCACATCCTAGGAGTCCACGCCCCAAAAACAAAATCGCGTGAGCCACATGGCTCATGCCGTGAACCATTTATGCACTCTCACGCCTTAGGGTTCACGTCCTAGGAGTCCACGCCAAAAAAAAAACCATGTGAGCCACGTGGCTCATGCCGTGAACCATTTCTACACTCTCACGCCTTAAGGGTTCACGTCCTAGGAGTCCGCGCCAAAAAAAAATCGCGTGAGTCGCGTGGCTCGTGCCGTGAACCATTTCTGCACTCTCATGCATTAAGGGTTCACCTCTTAGGAGTCTGCACCAAAAATAAATAATTAAATTAAAAATTAAAAAATCGCATGAGTCACATGACTCATGCCGTGAATCATTTCTACACTCTCATGCCTTAAGGGTTTATGTCCTAGGAGTCCGCTCCCAAAAAAAGGTTTAAAAAAATCCACGTGAGACACGTGTCTCATGATTCACGGCCTAAGCATCTCACGGCCTAAGGGTCTCACGGCCTAAGCATCTCACGGCATAAGCGTCTCACGGCCTAAGCATCTCACGGCTTAAGGGTCTCATGCATTAAGACTTCACGCAAAAAAAAAACAAAATTAATAAAATCCGTGAAGTCCACTTCATGCCGTGAAATACACCTTGCTAGTTCACGATGTGAAAGGGGGTCCGTCGGCCCCAAAAAAAAAGACTTTGGAAGACACCCCTGTTTGAAGACTTGTATCTTCTAAACCATGAATCCGATGAGGGCGCTCTAGTACTCATTACAAAGCTGACATTGAGCTCTTCAAATTTGGTCTTATCACTGTCCAAAGTCAAAATCGATTGTTTTGGCCTTCGACTAGTAGCCTCAAAATTCGACTCGAAAATTGAGGCTAAAAACAACCCGAAAAGCGCTACAAATTTCAAAAAACAGTGCGAAAATGACTTCGAACCATATTCGGGCTACTTTTTGAGTGTCTAAACGATAAAATCACGAATGACTCAGAAAGATAAAGTTGTAGTACTCCAAAAATACTACAACTCTCTCATACAGAGTTTTTCTAAATTCCTTTTGGAACTTAAAAAATGGGCTGTGAAATAGGAAAAAAATTTCCATTAAAAAATTTCATCTTGAGACAATGATGGAAAATATATTTTAGGACCTCCTCTTCCATCTGGGAAGTTACTAGCATGCACTTTTTCCAGAAAAATATCCCTAAGAGGTCGTTCACGTGCGTGTAGCGTCTAAGCTAAATAGGGCAAACGGACACTCGTTTGGTGACCCAACAAAGAGTACGCCGGGCCTCCTGAGGCTATGATAAAATCTAAAATGAAAAAAAAACGTGTGCTTGCTCATTAAAAGAGCAATTAGTAACATCAAAATATAGTAACGATAGAGAGATTGCCAGGGCTCACACACGGACTGAACCCAATGGTGACTGACATCTTCGAGCCATTAAGATCCATGCCCTAATTGCAACTCTCAATACCATTTTCCATGACAACAATAAGAGAATCATCCAGTTTTCCACCCCCTGTCACTGCAATCCCACCGGGCTTTGGTCCTTTACATACCTAACATTCCCACTAATCTATAGGTACCAACCCTTTTCAACACTTGGATGCCCACACCTTAAATATACTAACTAGTCTAGGAAGGGGGGTTGCCCACCAAGAATTGAGTGAGTCCCTACCCACAAGAGCACTCACATACGGCCTTAGTGACTCATACAAAAATACGGGTGTACAGATCTCCAAAATCATGGGCAAATATGACGGAACAACAAATCATGTTCAATTCACTCAAATGTTTGAACAGAGATGTGAAGTCTTTGGAAATCCCAGTTGCCGCACACCAAGGTACATGCATTGAACCTATGCTTAGTGTGGGAAAGGCTAGTCGATGGTTCATCACATGCCGACTATCACAAGATAAACTTTAGAACCTTGAAGTCAGCCTTTATCCATGCTTTTCAAGACAAGGTGATCAGTGGAGTGCAACGAAAGAACTCTATTCAATTGAGAGTCAACCAAACGAAACCATTAGAGACTTTATCCTTCGGATAAGACTCTTGGACTCGTGATGTGAGTCAGGGGAAAAATTAAAAGATTCTCAATTGAAGAGATATTTCATTATGGACTTAAAGAATAACAACTAACACAACTTCATCATTGTATCCAAATCGAAAACATTCGATCAATGTTGTAAAGAAGCAATATGTTTAGATGACAACATGATGGAAGATGATCATGCTACGAGACGTTCCTCATCTAAACCAAGTGAAGCAATGGCAAAAGAACGATCGATCTTGGAATTGTCATTCCCTGAATTCTATGCGGCCTTGTTTAAAAAGCTTTCAATCGACATCTCTAAGAGAGGATGAAATCCTTCAAAACCAAACATCCTGAATGCCTCTGCCGCGCCAAGTGAGGAGTGAAAGGCCTTGTGTTCAGTGCAATCACTACAACCATCCCAATCCCCATTATGCATACAAGGCACCTGTTTTTCTGTACTGCATATATTGCAAAACCTTTGGTCATGATACTACACTGAGTGTCCCAATTCATCAACAATCAACTCAAAACCTCCATCTCCCGTGCACCAAACAAAAACAGTCGAAAGGGTAGAAACTACTCAGGAAGCAGTTAATCGAACACTTCAGTGTTTCTATTGTTGTGGACCGCATAAGGTGGCTGATTGCACAATTTGGAATACTTCCATACCCACAATCACTGGCACTTTGCAACCCTTGTGTGAACGTTGTGGCATCGATCACATGTTCCAAGATTTCCCAAGGGCGAGTTGCTTCATTGCAACCTGTCTCACAGAATACAACTCTAAACATCTTAAGTATACAAAACGGGCAATTGTCCACAGCACCCTTGAATGTGCTTATGTAATTGCAAGCCAAGGCACGAGAAATGGTCAAAAAGAATGCAAAAGATAACATGGGTAGAAGAACATGCCTTAAAGCAGAAACCACAAGAGCAAACAAAACCTTCTAAACCCAAGAAAAACAAGGGGTAACAAACTATCCAAACAAAGCTGGAATAAAGAACATAGATAAAGAGCCTGTGGAGGACATAACCTCAAAAGAGCCAAAAGCTACACATGATGCAAAAGCATCCACCTCAAGGGCTACCATAAAAACCATAAGACCCACATGTGCGACATGGGATACAAAAGCCCGAAAGAAAATTCGTTCTTGTTGCATGGGCAAACATAATGAAAACCTGATGATCCAAAGAAAGTCAAAAGATGAAACATGTTCTAGTACGTCACTAAGTGAGGATAAAACAAGCTTTGACTCTTCCCAAACCAATCAAGAAACTAGAACCCACCCAACCACCCCAAATTGAAAATCATAATCATACGACAAATGTGGAATACAAAAAGCAAGCTCAAGAGAGCATGCTTAGCATGGTTGAGTGTCTTACAGGATCACCGGTTGTGATTGAACCTCATAAGGCCAATCCTAAAAAAGCAACCAAAATACAAGAACCATAGGGGTATCCCTTCCCCTTTCAAGAGGAAGACATACTCTCTAACGAAAGAGTCATTAGAGACAGATTGCATGAATTATGCGATAGAGAAAGCACGTGAGGAATTTGATGAATCCCTTGTGAAACTAAAGCAGTCTCTCAAAACCTCATTTGGAGGAATGCTCTTCTCTCATGGGTGGTGAAGCCAGCATATTATCAGCACTTGCACCTTTAAGGGCTCAACGTGAGTTATACCAAGACATAAAGAGCTCCATTGAACATGACTATGAGGATTCACAAGCAGTCTCTCAAAACCTCATTTGGAGGAATGCTCTTCTCTCATGGGTGGTGAAGCCAGCATATTATCAGCACTTGCACCTTTAAGGGCTCAACGTGAGTTATACCAAGACATAAAGAGCTCCATTGAACATGACTATGAGGATTCACAAGTTTTCAAATAGAACTTAATTAGAATTATCAGAGGACCAAGTGTGCCATTGTACACATTGGGTACTCTTGAAAAAGCAGAGAGTCAAAAAGAGGACGAAAGTGAATGGGAATATGAAATAGAAATGGGATCTAAAGCTAAAACACAAACTAAAACATCCATTGTTCCTCTTGAAGGTTCTATCATGGTATGGTTAGATTTCCCTAAAGGCAGTGATGTTAAGCACAAACGCGCGTTGATTAGCCCTCGAGCTAGTTATAACATCATGAGACAATAGACACTTGGGTGTCATTTTTGGACAGCCTAAACTCATCCCTACAGACAACGGTCTTGCAAGAGGAGCCAATGGACAAAACATTTAAGTTCTCAGTTATTTTAGCTATGCTACTCAAACAATCAGTGGAGATGTGGAATTTAGATTTCGTGTTACCACAGATCTCCTTGAGTATGATGTCATCCTTGGTGGAACTCGGCGGATACATGACTCGTTGTATTCAATTGATGAATCCATGCAAACAGTCACCTTGAACACTCCTGCAGGCATTATACAATTGCTATACAGGAGGAAGAGACTTTGCAAGAGCTTGAATTTCCAACATATCTTACTGAAAATATCCCTAGGATTTTGGTTGGATTGGAACTTTCCAATAAAATCACCACAAATCAAGTATAACTTTATCCAACACGAGAACACAATCTCATGACCCTCTAGTTATGGGATTTGTTAGGTCAACCAACACTCACAGCTCATCTTGAAAGAATTCCCTTTACACAAGACTTGAACATGCTATGTTTGGGATACTTTGAATATAAAATGTATATTGAAACTAACCCCCTTACGTGCAAGTTTTTTGTGGTTGAGTATGTGTTGGAAGCAGATTTAATCTTGGGGTGTAAATGGACTATTGCTGCCCAAGCACCACTATGCTTTGCCCCCCCCCCAAGCGACGATAGGGTCATCATGAAGGTCAACAACAAAAAGTTGACAATACCATACTACAAAGGAAGAGGATCCAAGCCTAATGGATTCCTATGATGCTGAACACAAGAAGTTATGAGCCTCCTCCACAAAAGCCCCTCTACACAATGACCTACCATCTGCGTCAACGATCGACTCCTTCAACCCCATCCTAACCAACAAAGTTTAATGCCAAAACCTCATAATCAACATCTATTCTTGAAGAATCCCCCCCCCCCCCCCCGGCGACGGCGGCGGCGCGCAACCATCTATCTCTAACAAGGAACTCAAAGGAAAAGCCCCAAAGCCTATGCCTCTTCATCGACAAACCTCACCAAAGGAGACAACCACATGCTTGAAAGCCACATCAATAACCACCACTCTGCAAGAGACTTGAACCTCATCTCGTCAACAACACCCATGAGTCTCAAACCTACAGCCTCAATGCCAACCAATGTGAAGGAGGACCCAAAACCTTCCACTTCCACCAAAAAGAAAAATCCACCAAGACAACCAAGATCAATATATCTTAATGGTATCAAAAGGTGGGTGGAGAAGAAGCTACTTATAGCCCAAGGCTAGTACAGAGACATTAATCCAATTTGGGTGCCTCGATCATCAAAGCCTTTTCCTCAACGTAGCACTCAGTGTCCAAGGAAAAATAAAAGTACTCCACAACACCGTCCACAAAAGCCTATGCGAGTTCCTCAAAAAACTTCACTAAGTCAACAAGTGTGGGTACCAAAAAGATTACTGCAAGCACAAGGGTACTACCAAGATAATAGTGAAGCTTGGATTCCCAAGCGCATCAAAAAGTCCCCTAAGCCAGTTTGTTCAAAGAAACAAACCTCAGCACCAAAGGCATCAGCCACCACCAATTTATAATGTTCATCAAAGATGGGTGCCTGTGCACGTGCTTCAACACAACAAGGATACTATGATGGTAATCCCATCATATGGTTGCAAAAATCGAACAAAGTGAAGATAGCCTCGCTATCAACTTTAACCCCAACAGCTTCACCTAAAGTTCAAAAACAATGGAGACCCATGTTGAGATGTCAAGCTCAACATGAGCTGACACTCACGAGGCGCCTGCCATGACTATTTGACATTTACATTACTAGCGGGTTTGGTAGCTGGCACCGACATATCTTCGCAAGAGATTCTACAGCTGGACTACATTGACTAGTCCACACCTATTCACTTCTCCACTTAGCGTGTTCACATTATGGACCGCTTGTATATACTCTATTATGTGTGTTTGTCACTTTATCTGCTTTGTAGACCTCTTTTGTTGTGTGAAGAAGAAGAAGAATTTTCAGCCTCTCACCTTGTGTGTTCTCTTTTAGGGTTTGTGTGTGTGTGTGTGTGTGTGTGTGTGTGTGTGTGTGTGTGTGTGCGCGCGCTTTGCAAGAGCTCAAGCTCTCTTCTCCCTTGCATATTTTCATGGTATCAGAGCCTGGTTCATGCTGAGGGTGGGTTGAGTGACAAGCAAGAGAAGCACAGGAAGCAGTACGAGGGTAAGAGCTTCATCTACTCTTCTCCCTTTGTGTTGGCTACTACTCTTGTTCGGGAGCTCTTCGGGAGGCACCGGTACAAACGAACTCTGATTGAGGAGATTTCTTCATGGGAGGACAGCTACAAGGCAACTATATTATCTTTTGGATGGCATTTTTGGGCCAAAAACGCATTTTGGGTACGTTTGGACCTTCGTTTTTTAGTTTGCAGGCGTTCTCACGGGCACTGCCGGTAAGTTTTGATTCTCTACAGATCTCTATTTTTGGAATTGTAGGAAGGGCAATTAGTTGTACAGACACTGTTTGTACTGCAAAGAGGTCTCAAAGTTGTGCAGACACTGTTTGTACTGCAAAGAGGTCTCAAAGTTGCCATTGGGTGTATGTATGCAAATTGAGGTCATTGGTTGTGACAGTTTGGGTGTAGTATAGTATCGCTCTGCAGAGAATACAACCGTTTGTGCAGGTCAAATAAGAGCGCTGTTTTTGGTAAATTTGTATTGTAGACAAGATGTCAAATGATGGAATAAACTAGATTGTTGCAGATAAGCTTAACAAGAACAACTCCCATGCTTGGAGGTTTAGACTGACCAATTTCCTGATGGGAAAAGGTTACTGAGACTACATTAAAGGTGAACATGAGGAGGCAGGCACCGGAGATACTGAAGATTAATCCAACTACTGCAGATGTAAAAGAGTTCAAGGATTGGAATCAAGGAGTAAGGAAAGTCATATATTAGCTTTCTATTAGTATACAAGACACCATGATTGGGCATATACAGGATGCCAAGTCACCTAAGAAGGCATGGGACACCTTGGTGAAGTTGTATGAAACTAACACCAAGGCACAAAAGATTTAGTTGCAAAATGAGCTTCATACTGTGGAGAAGAAGAATATGCCTGCTCCCTCCAGGAGCAACATTACGGCAGCAAGCCCTTCTAGGTATACATAGCTAACACTATAGTGCTCCAGCCCATCCAAACAAAATCGCAAACCGCTTACTGGAGCTGCCGATTTTCGCTGATTTGCAAGTGCCATTTTTTTGAGGAGAGATTGAAATCTCTACTGCTCGAGATCAAATGGGTCTAATTACTCTTGGCCCTAGGGGTTTTCAAGGGTTCTCTACAAGGTGGTGAAGTTAGAATTTGATTTGATCAAGTCTACAATGAGATCCAAGCTCTTCATCAAATCTACAGGTGACTTTGGTAAAACAGAGATTAAGCATTCAATGTTTAGTCAAATCTTGTGTTTCTTGGCTTAATCCTCTACTAGACTAATTGCTATTGATGGCCTTGAAAGCATTTGAGCTCATTTGAACTCTAAGGCCTCAGATATGGGCTCCTCGCATACTCTGTTTTTTGCACATAAAACAGAGGATTAATTTGCTATAATCAATGATTAATTGCTTATCACTATATTTTGGTGTAATTGAGGGTTCAAATTAACCCCATTAGGTATCTGATATACAGATCCCTATAACTTCAGATTGCAATTCGGAGATGGTTTGATACTCCAACCATTCCGTACATATTGGTTACCCTCGATTTAATGTAATTTCTGGTGATTTTATGCTGATAAATCTGTTGTAATCATCTCCTAAACACCAGATTGAGCTGTAAAAGGGTAGACACTCTCCTTGAAGCTTGAAATTGGATCAAGAGGTAAGACCCCCTTCACATTATCATGACTATGGCACAAGAAATAGCTAAATTTAATGGGGAGCAGTTTTACACATGGCAGACAAAAACCATGTATCTGCTCATGAGGAAAAATCTGTTGGGGCTAGTTGAGGAAAGAGATGAATGCCCAGAGGTGAGAGGGGAAAATGAGTGGAAGAGCAGGAATGAAAAAGCATTAGGACTTATCGCACTCAGTTTAAATGATGAAATCATTCATCACATCACAGGGATACAATGGGCAAAAGATACATGGGATGAACTCAATAAATTATTTGGCACACAAGCTAAAAATTCAAAGATAAATCTGTTAATGCAATTCTACAAATTGGATATGAAGGAAAGTGAACCTTTAATCACACACTTGAACAGATATAAAAGCATTAAGCAACAACTGGCAGCTATTGGCAAAAAGGTAGAAGATGATGAGGCACTAGTACTGCTTCTGAAGAGTGTGGACAAAGGTGAATATGAAAACATTGTAGCAACACTAAAGAATGTACCTAAGTTGAAGCTACACGAGATAGAAGGAGCTTTACTAGAGCAAGAGAGCAGAGGCAAATAGAAGAAATGGCTCGACTCAACAGCAAGAGAAGAAAAAGCATTTTTCACCCGAGGAGGATTCTCTCGAGGACAAGGACGAGGAAGAGGCAGAGTAGGAGGAAGGACCTTCACTACATCAGCAGACAGCAAACTTCATGGAGGCTCCTAAAGAAGTGGAGTCAGATCATCTTCTCTGAGAGAGAGAGAGAGAGAGAGAGAGAGAGAGAGAGAGAGAGACCCCACAACCCAATGTAACCTTCCCCAACAGAGTAAAACCATCTCTGAGCCACCGATGATGTAGGCCATGTGGTAGATGTATGTGTGAGCACTTTAGTCAAGGTCACGGGCACTTGTAGAGTAGCCTTGCACAATTAAGAGAGAGAGAGAGAGAGAGAGAGAGAGAGTCAAGGACTATGAGTTTAGGGACTTGAGGCACTGATCGCGGACTATCAAGTAAGAGAGAAACTTGGTATAGGGTCCAGGTGTACTAGAGTATTCACTTGAGGGGAGGTGTTGAAATATACAAGTGAATATGGTGTGTGCAAGAACAAGCCCTTGGCTAGAGGCTGTAAAAGAGAATCTGTAAATGTGAGAGAACCTGTGAAAAGGTGAGAAGAATCTATTGGGAGAGAATAAAGGTAGCATGAGGAGATTTAGGAGGTGTGGAGATATTCTGAGAAGAGGTGGAAAGAATCAAGCAAAAGAGGTGGAGTGAATCAAGGAGAGATCAGTGGGATTAGATGCTTGGATGTAAACTCTATAAATTGAGGCATTAGCCTAATGAGAATTTGCTGGTTTTTGATTATCCATGCCTACATTAAGCTATCAATTAATTGCTCACTAATAACATGTTAATTATAGTCCAATCTCCTTGTTAATGATGTTGATTCTAGCATTTGATCCACCATAGCTCATCACATTGCTGTAATTTTAACAGTTGCATATAATGCAAGTCAGCAATCACAGTCATTGAGTGGGCCAGGAGAGTCTTCATCTAGCAGTTCTATTGAATGGTACATCACATAAAGACAAAGAGAAAGTGGTTGAGCCCCTTGGTATGCCTGATATTTCTAGAGAGCATTCTCTTGTTGTGATGGAGATTCTAGTGGCTTAGAGATGAGCCTTAAATGAGGAGCTTAGGATTCCAATAAATGAGGACACCTGGTGTGAAGAAGGATATGGAAGCCATGAATGCAAAGTTACGAAGATTTGGAAGAGTCAAAAACCCTGTGCAGAGGTTAACTTATGATGGTTATGTGGCACATCACTATGCCTATATGGCAAAAGTTGTGTAGGTTATAGAACCCGCATGTTTTGATGAGGCTATTGGAAATGTGTGTTGGGAAGCTATGGAGGAGATGGATGCATTGTATGGAAATGAGACTTGGGATTTGGTGCCGTTGCCTGAAGGCAAGAAAGCTATTGGCTGTAAGTGGGTGGTGAAACATAACAGTGATGGTAGCATAAGCAGGTACAAGGCTAGATTGGTAGCTAAAGAATATGCGCAAACACATGGGATTGATTATGAGAAGACATTTGCCTCAATTGTTGCAATGATGGCAATTGTGAGAGTTGTGATTGCGGGGTGTGGCTGCAGTTAAAGGCTGTTTTTTACATCAGATGGATGTAAAAAATGCATTCTTGCATAGTGACTTGCAAGAGGAGGTGTATATGGATCAGCCACCAGGTTTTGAGGATACATGTCAACCAGAGTATATGTGTAAGCTTTATAAGGCCTTGTATGGGGACTGAAGCAAGCTCCACGAGCATGGCATGACAAGATTGCTGAGTATCTTATCACTATTGGTTTTCTTATGTGGCAGATGCAGATCACTCTTTGTATGTGCGCAAGAGTGATAAGGGTATTGTGATCATTACCATTTATGTAGATGATCTTATTGTTGGGGGTGACAACTTGGATGAGATAGAGCATGTGAAAAGTCTTCTTAAAAGGAAGTTTGAG